>NC_083584.1:36578904-36891404 GCF_027579695.1 Neoarius graeffei | reverse complement strand
TTGTGTTCAAGCTGAATTCAACTTCTGTGCTACCACCAGCATGTTTTATGCTCAGTGGAACAGAGTTAAGAAGAGCTCAGTGTTGAGCCCCAGAGAAGCACAAAGAGCTAAAGAGACATGAAGCACGGACTCTGTAGTGACGGACAGAGTCGCTATGTTTATGCCTTTAGAGGCGGTAATGAGTGTGCTGATTTATACACAGTAATTATATTTTATTTGCGAGTTAACCTGTTCCGTCCTTTCTGTTCTCTGTAGATGGCTCGCTTCCGAAGTGTGAACCCAAAAGTGATGTATCCAGTCAGATCAAAGGTAAGGAGCAGTCCAATCTTGTCTGTCTTTTATTTTCACCTTATTTGTTCATGTTTGGCAATCTGTACTTCATTAATGGAGCACGCCACCATGTCTAAGCTAATCTACTACGTTTGTAGCATATAAGCAATTGTTATGGGAAAAACATTCAGTGTTTCCTCTAGTGAGGAAAGAACAGAGAGAACTTGTTTATTCAAAACTTATTTATAATCGAGTCATATACCGGTATCAGGGCAGTGAGTTAAAAGTTTTTCATGTAACTGGCCTTCAACTTTTTTTTTCTCCTGCTCCTCGGCACGAGTAAAGCATGTAAAACATGTTACAGCATTTGTACCACAGCGCTCATGAACTCTGATTTGATTGGTCAGATGGTGATTATTAAACAGTACTTCTGTGACAGTCATGTTGGTAAAATGAGGGGAAATTAGATTTATATTTTTGCTCTTGTGATGGAACGCTCTGTTTCCGTACTAAGACAGACTTCAGAAAGTATTGCTATTTAAAGGAGAATTGAAGGCAAATTTTTTTTAATCAAAATTCTATTTATCTAATTTTATTAAAGATAGGAATTCATTTTGGATAGCTATTTTGTCACTGCTATAGCAAGTTGTGTTTGTTTGAAATATGCTATGTAATACATCACATCACGCGACACCGTTCCACAATTATCGACACATCTGTCCACAATTATCGACACTGGTCCACAATTATCGACACCCAGATGATTATTTATTGAAAAAAAAAATTGGTATGTGGTATTAAGTTAACAAAACAGTTTTTATTTGAAACTTGTTTTACATGGACTTGTATTTAGTACAAAATATCTCATCTCTAGCCGCTTTATCCTTCTACAGGGTCGCAGGCAAGCTGGAGCCTATCCCAGCTGACTACGGGCGAAAGGCGGGGTACACCCTGGACAAGTCGCCAGGTCATCACAGGGCTGACACATAGACACAGACAACCATTCACACTCACATTCACACCTACGGTCAATTTAGAGTCACCAGTTAACCTAACCTGCATGTCTTTGGACTGTGGGGGAAACCGGAGCACCCGGAGGAAACCCACGCGGACACGGGGAGAACATGCAAACTCCACACAGAAAGGCCCTCGCCGGCCACGGGGCTCGAACCCAGGACCTTCTTGCTGTGAGGCGACAGCGCTAACCACTACGCCACCGTGCCACCCTAGTACAAAATATTTTTTTATATAAGTATACCGATGCCGGTACTTGCGTAAATGAGGAAGTAATTCTAATGTTCGTCAACAAATGAACTGATGTTTATGCTGTCGGAAAATCTTTTTGTTCAACTTTCTAAGTCTTTTTGTAGATCACGTTTTGTTTATCCTTCGTTGTTGTTGTTGCTGTTGTTTGTATTAATTTCTAGTTTTATAGTTTACCAATAAATGTCAACAGGCTGTTGATTATTGTAACCGCCTGAAAATCCAGGTCAAAGGTTGCACGTCATTCCTTGAACCAAAACTTTTAATCTAAAAACTGCAAAAAAAAAAATTTCCTGAAAGGAATAGAAAAATGTGAATATTTCAAGCATGTCTTTTTTTTTTTTTTTTTTTTTTATATGCTGGGAATTTAATTCTGGTCTAATTCCATTTATTGCAATCGGATTCCAAATACTCTATAAACATTCCATTCTGTTATCAACCAGAAAAAAAATGATTATAAATCGCAGCACTTTTATTTATTTATTTATTTATTTATTTATTTATTTATTTTTAAAGTGCTTCATCTACTTCAACAATGTTAGACAAAGCTCGATCCATAACAGCTGTAAATGTCACTTAATTCCACAGGGTGTCGATAATGGTGGATGCCAGCAAAAGTGGTCACTATTATCGACACCTCACGTGACTTCTCAAACGTGTGTTTAGATACAAAATGGTGACTCACAAATGAAAGCGTAAGACACAAAGTAGGTTTTGACGAGGAGATGATGAAATATCGGTGAATTTGATCAGTAAAAACATGTGCATGATCTTTCCACCATGCTCACCTGCGATGACGTCCGGGTTTTCCTCAACTTGCTGATCGTGCTAAAAAAATTCCATCTCAGATAACAAGCGACGACGACAGACAAGATCAAAGGAGAACTGAAGGCAAATTTTTTTTATCCAAATTCTATTTATCTCATTTTATTAAATGTAGGAATGCATTCTTGACAGCTATGTTGTCGCCGCTATAGCAAGTTCTGAGTGTTTGAAATGTGCTCTGTAATATATCAGTCCATATGTCAAAGCGACGGCCGTAAACGAGATTCGCTGAGACCTGTGCGAGACATTGTAGGACGGAAGTAAAACGTACAGCGGGAATCAAAGTGACCAACATCTGCCAACGCTGTCAAAAGACGTGCGCGCCGTCCTTCAAATGCTGATGTCATCAAGCCGGAGGTTTTGTTTGTTTTGATAGCAATCAGGAAAGTTTGAAAAAAGTAGGCAGTAATTGTCATTTTAAACTCGTTTTTGTGCAATATTTCGTTTGCAAAACAGTTTTCAAAATGGCAGCGCTGACCCTTCATGTTTCGAAGTCTCGTGAAGGTCGCGCGGATAAGTGACGCCTGCCGTGGACCAAATGAACTAAATTCCACATGGCTAAAAACCAAATAGGCCGATAAGTATAATATTTAATTGCAATTAGTTGCCGATACAAGGTTATTAAAACTGAAAACATAATTGAATAACACGTTAATTAAGAAATAATGATGAGGATAGTGGGCGGCACGGTGGTGTGGTGGTTTGCGCTACTGCCTCACAGCAAGAAGGTCCGGGTTCGAGCCCCGTGGCCAGTGAGGGCCTTTCTGTGCGGAGTTTGCATGTTCTCCCCGTGTCCGCGTGGGTTTCCTCCGGGTGCTCCGGTTTCCCCCACAGTCCAAAGACATGCAGGTTAGGTTAACTGGTGACTCTAAATTGACCGTAGGTGTGAATGTGAGTGTGAATGGTTGTCTGTGTCTATGTGTCAGCCCTGTGATGACCTGGTGACTTGTCCAGGGTGTACCCCGCCTTTCGCCCGTAGTCAGCTGGGATAGGCTCCAGCTTGCCCGTGACCCTGTAGAACAGGAAAAAGCGGCTAGAGATGATGAGATGAGGATAGTCACCTGCAGGACCCCTCCTCGCAGCTCCTGTTACAGAGCATTTGGACCTGAGCAAACATTACGTTATGGGCATTTAGCAGATGTTCTTATCCAGAGCGACATACAACAGACCCAGCGCAGCTTGGGGAGCAGTTGGGGGTTCGGTGCGTTGCTCAAGGGCACTTCAGCCATTCCTGCTGGTTCAGGGGATCAAGCCGGTGACCTTTTGGTCCCAAAGCTGCTTCTCTAACCGTTAGACCGGATTCATTGACTGATGATAATTAAGAGTCATATTTAAGTCTTCACATTAATTTTAGATCAAAAATTAGAAAAATTTTTTACAATCGAACTGCACTCCTGGTGTTTTCAGACCTTAAAATGTGTGTTTTGTGGGGAGGGCAAGCAATATAATGGTAGGGGAAACACTGGAGATATTCATTTAGCGTTTTTAAATGCGGTCTCCGGTGTTGGCACTTTGTCCCAGTTCGAGCTAAAGCTGTTCCTTTGGATTTTGTGAGACAGGAAAAGTTTAACAATAGAAGACTTTGTGGTCTCTCAGGTGGTGAGGTGAATTTTTTTTTTTTAAATCTTTGATCGACAAAAGAAGTGACGGAGCATTAAAGTGCTGATGACACGTTTTTGACATCTTTGGCGATGTTTTATAACATAAGTAATTCCCGATGATCCATATATTAATTCACGAAGGCGCCTATTTTACAAGTTATGATGATAAATGCGGCTATTTGGGCAAATTTGATGGGGCTGCAGCACCCAGGAGACGAAAGAGGAGGAGGAGCTATATGACGTCAGCGAAAGAACCTTCCTCCTAACCTACCAGTTTGTTGTTGATGCGACAGGTGTTCAGTTTATCATTATTAGTATTTTTATTAGACATTTTATTTATATATATATATATATATATATATATATATATATATATATATATATATATATATTTATATTTAGCTAGTTAGTTAGTTAGTTAGTATGCCTTCGCGTTGTGTTGCCGGCTTTTGCTTCAAAACCCACAAGGATGGGGTAAGTTTATTCAAGTTTCCCAGAGATCCCGAGCTGCATGCGAAGTGGGTGAAGCAAGTCAGGCGCACTCGTGACAAGTGGGAGCCCTCACCAACATCCGTCCTGTGCTCTGAACACTTCGATTTGGATTGTTTTGACACCCTTCCCAGCTTAAAAGAATCTCTTGGGTGTTCAGTTCAGCACAAACGTGTGTTACTACCATCAGCAGTGCCTACACAGTGTTGCCAGGTTGAGAGGTTTCAAGTGCATTTTGGTGGGTTTTGAATATATTTTGGGCTGGAAAATGTCTGCGATATCTGTTGCCAGATACTGCTGAAGTTTTCCAGCCCAAAATATGTTCAAAACCCACCAAAATGCACTTGAAACCGCTCAACTGGGCGGGAAACCTCCCAATCTGGCAACACTGCCGGTATTCCAGAGGGGGTCTACTAGTAGCTATGCCGGATCCAAAGACAGTCCTCCTGTCAGAACGTGTTGTGAAACGACATAAGATAAAGGTACGTAGAGCTATAGATTCTACATGATAATCATAAATGTAATCATAAAGTCGGCGTGATATCAGTCATGTATTTGCTTGTGAAAGCTTGCGGCTTTCATGTAACTGCCGCCTAGCAACGAGAGTCAAAGGGTAAAGAGTGTAGGCTATCATAGATTCTATTCGGAAGAGATCAACACAATTCTAGACTCCCAGAAGAGGAAGAGCTAGCACTAGAGAGTTCACCAGCGTTTTCATGCGCCATTTCCATTGAGTAGAACCAGAGTAGAACAGCCAGTGAACCGCAGCGTGTTCTCCCGCTGATGTCACAACATGGCCGCGAGCCACGGACCCAGTTTTCTTGCGCTGTGCAATTAAAAGTTGGATATTTGCGTAACAACAGCTTCTTTTCACGTAATTATAACAGAAATCTAACATGTTTGCCATGTTGTATAGTTTATTTAAGAAATTGCATAGAGTCATGTTCGTGTCATCAGCACTTTAAATGTAACTGTAAACCAATACAACGTATCAGAAGTCCTTCTTTAATAAATGCTGTTGGTGGTAGAGGACTCCAACACTTTGTGACATGGTCTTGTAGAAAAATAATCAGCTTTAGGGTTGTGGTACACCGCAGCATGTTGTTGTTTTCCTTGGGAAACACTCCCCGTTGTTTGGTTCCGTACATACGCTGCAGATGCAGTGGAAGGAAATGAGACTGAAAAATGATGAAGATAACTTGAATCCACTGCACAACTCTTCAGCTCTCTGATCTGATGGTGTAAAGGCCTCACACACTTGACCTTCTCAGCACAGGCTTATTAACACCGTAAGTCAGGACGATTCCTCTTTGGGTTGTTGCTGAGGTTATGCCGTTTGCTGTATTTAACGAGGAAGCGCTGTCAGAGCCGTCTTCGAGCAGTAAGGTAAGGAAGCTCGTAAAATCTTTGATGTTGAATCCCTGATCAAAAATCCTTCCTCTTGGATATCTGAGAGGTGAAACGCTGTCAAGGTTCTACCACAAATCAAAGAGTCTAGACCTGGATGACTCAAACATCTTATCTTGTTTCTTCAGCCTGTTCATTCCAAACAGCTCCAGTAAAGTCATGACTTACTGCTGTGTATCGATTGAGTGGATGAACCTGGACAGTCTGATCAAATGACATCAAACCGTCTGGTTCTGAATGAAAGCTTGAAGTCATGTTTAAACTTGCTTTATTTCTGAATTAACGTGTTGTTCAATTACGTTTTCGGTTTTATTAACCTTATATCGTGACTCGTATTGGCATATTATATTACACTTATCAGCCTTTTCGGTGTTTAGCCATGTTGAATGTAGTTCGTTTGGCCCACGGCAGGCGTCGCTTATCCGCGCGATCTTCACGAGACTTGTGCGAGACTTCAAACGTGAAGTGTCAACGCCGCCATTTTGAAAACCGTTTCCACGGCGGCCAGATCGCCATATCATTCCAATTTAGATTAATTTCGAGGTTTGCCAGCTTTGTCAGTGATGGAGATTATTCCATACGACTTCCAACCAATGAGGAGTAGAGAAGAGTTGGAAAGACGACAGGATAAGGATTAGTCCATCATGCTGTTTACATCATCACTGTCGCATAATTAAAACGTGCCAGATCAGGCGGCTGGTGGGTTTTCAAAATAAATACATTTCATGTATTTTTGTGATGCATGCATATTATACTGAGTGCATTTCCCACATAATCCTCACTAAGGTTTCGTTCAGCACTACAAAATGGCGTCCCCACTATATAGTGAGTAGGGAGCGATTTCGGACACGGGAAACTTCCGGCTTGATGACATCAGCAATCGAAAGACGGCACGCACGTCTTTTGACAGCGTTGGCAGATGCTGGTCACTTTGATTCCCGCTGTATGTTTTACTTCCGTCCTACAATGTCTCGCACAGGTCTCAGCGAATCTCGTTTACGGCCGTCGCTTTGACATATGGGCTGATATATTAGGCCCCGGTCACACCGCCCGAACTTTGCTGGAGCGTTCCTGGAGCGGTGAAAAAAATTCATCACCGCTCGTAACCGTTCACCACCGTTTAACAAAAGTTGGCCCCCGTTAAAGCAACGGCGTATACGCTCGGCCACCCCTGATGTTTCTCAAGGGGCCCTCCTACCGCTCCGAAAGTTTTGAGCTACACAAAATATTGCGAGCGGTGAGGAGGGGGCAATTTTCCGCCCCGGCAAAGTTCACCCCCGCTCCACCAACGCCCAGTCAAAGTTTGGCACCGCTAGACGCAAGTTCGTGGACACTTGGGTCCGCTAGGCCAACGCAGAAATCTTGAACACTGGACCACCGCTGCTTCGCCAGCGTTGCCCGGGCGGCGATTAAACGTTGCACAAACTTCGGTGGAGCGGTTGTAAGCGTTTTACGAGCGGACACGGGGTTGCTGGCACGGTGTCGGGCGTTGAAGCAGCTATCCATGGCGGCGATGAACTTTGGTTTGGCGTTGGTATAGAGGTGTCGGAGCGGGACCAGAATTTGGCTATAAATACGGGGAGAAATGGACCAGGAGCTCATTTGGAATCGAGCTGCCGTTGAGTTCAGACCTCATCTATATCGAATTTGCTCAAAGTTACAGTAAAACTGTATCACCATGGATGCTGAGAGACTTGCTATGATTGGTGCTAAACCAACTTTATGCCCCCGCCGAGCCAAAGCCCGCATGCGCAGAACGCCGCTATACCAACGCTCGCTACCGCTAAACCAACGCTAAAGCAACGCCGGCTTCAGCGGTGCACCGCTAAGCCAACGCCCGTGTTTTCGATTTTTTTCCCATTTTGTGCGCGGTGACGAGCGTTGTCGAAATTCGGCCCCCCCTCCCTACCGTTCAAGGAACTCTCCAGCAAAGTTCGGGCGGTGTGACCGGGGCCTTACAGAGCATATTTCAAACACACATAACTTGCTATAGCAGCGACAAAATAGCTGTCAGAAATGCATTCCTACATTTTATAAAATGAGAGAGAATTTTGATGATGATAAATTTGCCTTCAGTTCCCCTTTAAGCCCATGGCGTTAACACATTCTCTTCCTGATACAGTGCCTTGCATAAGTATTTACCCTCCCCCTTGACTCAGGCTGTGCGATATGACCAAAATCTCATATCCTGATGACGGCACACCTCACGATATCGCACATTTGTGTGTAAATTTGATGAATACGTAGTTTATATAAAATGACCACATAGAAAGGCCTCGTCCTTATTACATTTTGAATTATTTTTCAACTCAACTTAAGTGATGGATATAATTAAGTTATTCCACAAAATTGAGTTTTATACAAAACGTCCGACAGAATCTTTTCCGCTTAGAATGTAAACAAAACAGCAAAGTGACAGGAGCAACTTGTGAAAAATGCAATCTTAATAATTCTTGGGGGGAAAAAAAAAGATGTACTCTTCGCATCAAATACTTTTATTCCATATTTTGTTGCCTTTTTTTGGGGGGGGTTTCAAGTAGAGTTTTTATTTTGTCCTCGGTTGGTTCAGCAACAAGCTCCGCCATTTTGTTTTTCTCTACTCACGGTATATGAGCTGATAGCTTCGTAGTAGAGTAGCCAATCAGAGCACACGATTGCTTACGTCCAGTGAATATGGATGGGGGAGGGGGGGAAAGAGCCGTCCTTCTGTTCGTAATGACCCCATTCTGTCACATTCGTTCTCCTCAATGTTTGTTTGCGTCGCCTTCATGCAGATTTCCTGCCTGCATCCGTACGGTGTGGAAGAATGCAACGCGTCATCCAAATGATGGGAAAATATTGCTGTAAAGTGTCATTTGCTGCACAACAAAATAAATAGAATATGAAGCAATCGACATTTTTGTATCATGTCACGTCACACAGCCCTTCTCCTGACTGTTTCCCCATTCGATGGTGTTATAAGCTGGAATGGACTTAATTGGGATTATATGTGATGGATGTGCATGAAATGGCCCACAATATCGAAGTCTGATTGAAAAATCAAAAGCAAAATGACTTAAAAATCAGTCTGTCAGTTGTGTTTGGATAAATATTCACTCGTGGTTCTGTGAAACTCCTTCATTAGTCCTGGTGCAATCAGACTCCATCAGAAGTCACGTGATTTAGTTGAATGAAGTGAATCTGTTTGCAGTTACAGCATCACGTGATTTTCATATAAATACACCTGTATAGGGTGGGGCAATAAGATTTAATATCCACTCATTGGCCACTTTAATAAGGACTTGTTCTTGGCTGCAGGAGTGGAACCCAATGTGGTCTTCTGCTGTTGCGTGCTGAAATGCTTTTCTTCTCACCGTGGTTGTAAAGAGTTGCTATGAGTCAGTGTTGTAGTCGAGTCGCTAAACCTCGAGTCTCGAGTCCCCAGTGTTCAAGTCCAAGTTATTAAAACAACTTCAAGGCAAGTCCGAGAACAAGACTCCAACTGCATCGTTTGACAGTGGCTGTTTTAGCCCCATTAACACGAGTTTATTTCTGAACGTGACGTATGAACAGGTGAATATGCGTTCTCTATCAGGGAGCGTGAAGTATTCGGTCAGAGATGGTTGGGAGACGGATGTAAGTGCAGAAAGTGTGTTTATGAATACAGGTGAAGACAGGTAAACAATCCGGAACGGCAGGCAAAATTGTAAAACGGTGGAACCGGCAATAGGTCAAGCGAGGCACAAACAGGCTATCGTAGGCTCGGCAGAATCAAAGACAAGAAACAGGAAATCAGGGATCAGGAACCCAAACAAGGAAATAAGGCTCAGTAATGTGTCAGCAGCGCAACTCAATACTTCACAAAGTAAGTGCGTTTTCACAGTTTTTATATCGGCGCATTGTTTGTGCCTTAATTCTGTGCAGGTGCTAGTCGTTTACGGCGCACGTGCTATCCGGAGCGCGTCCGAGAGTCAGTCTGATGCACACACCAAGGCGCACAGGTGTGAGACACTTGCACAAAATTAGTTCAAAAATTAATATCTTGTGCCAAATTATTATGGCATGTTGTTATTAGTGCTGTCAAGCGATTAAAATATTTAATCACGATTAATGTCGCGACTGTCATAGTTAACTCGCGATTAATCGCAATTTAATCGCACATTTTTGTCACATGAAAAACCATTGTAATTCTCTTATCAGCATAAAAAAGTGAATGGGCTTGCTTTGTACCAATGCTTTTTTTTTTATTGCAGAGCATAACACGTCTTGTCACAGCCACTGACATCCATAACCTCCATATTAGATGAGAAAACCAAGGGATGAAAAATAAAGTGCATATCACTGTGAAAATAAAGTTTTATTTTACTCTTCATTAGTTTCTTTTGAAGAGAAGTATTTGCCATAAAAGAAGAAAAAAACATAACAAAAATAAAAACATTCATCATACGTTCAAAAACGTCCATCATAGTGTGGCACTGTATTCTCTAATTCTCACTGCTTATAACTCTACACCTACCCGGTGGAGATGAGCTGGGAGACTGAAGACTGAAGGAACAGTATTGAAAAGTATTTTTCCAGTCTCGCCTGTGAAAGGTAATCCCATGTGATCTCGTTTGGACGGTAAACCTGTTGGTACAGTTAAACGCAGCACATGAATGAGGCATCTTTATTCTCGGCTACTGTCTAGACGCTATACCAGAGACGACTGAAGAATCTCCACTTTGCCACATCCAATATGGCGGCGAGGATGTTTATATGTCTATGCCTTTCTCCATCACTCACACGTACTCTTATTGAAGCAGCGCGCGACAAGCCTCAACAGGAACTACGGGTGACTCGCAGGGCCAAATTAGAATTTGCGTTAACGGCACTATTTTTTTTTAATCGTGATTGCGTTATTATCGCGTTAACTTTGACAGCACTAATATATACACACACACACACACACACACACACACACACACACACATTTGTTGTGCCTAACCCGCACTAAATAACTAGATTTATATAATTTCTATTCAGTAGGCCCCTACATGATTAGGTTGATGAGATTTGGATAAAAGTTATTTTCAATAGAAATGCTGAGACTGTCGATGAGTGCTGCTAGCTGCTGTTTTTTAATAACGATGAAGTCAGCTGATGAAGTACATGTAGCTGCATTTTATGTAACAGTTTATTGACTGCCAAAAAATAAACATTTTGATTATAATTGAAGTTGTTTTGTTCATCTGTATTCAAGATTTCACCATATTCTTCAATAGTATTAGAGAATCTGGAGAAACTTGTCACCTTAGCTTAGTCAAAGTGCACATCAGACTTAAAATTATTATATCATCCATCTGTGGATTTCAATCGGACTACTTTTTATGTGTTTGCAAATATTTCTGAAATTTGATAAAATGACTGAGGTATGGTTTCATATTTCAAGTTTCCAAATAGTATTGATTACCCTTTATTTTCACTGTTAAAAGTTACCAGAGGCCACCATTTCTCAGTGCATTTCATAAAATTTTCCGTGCCCAAAGGGGGGGCGCATCCTCCTTTGAACCCCCCCCGCGCGCGCTTTGCGTGCATTATGTCTGCCGCTGGCAGACATTTTACCATTTTGCACCCTGCTGTAAATTATTTGTACCCTGCTATTCTCCCAAACTTTGAAGCCCCTGCTGACGTATCCCAGCAACGGGCCACCCAGCTCAATGCGGTGTCTGTTTATATGTCTATGAAGGTTTCGACTTTGCCGTTTTGCTCCGATTCCCACACGACACCATGACCGCGTGATAACAGAAAATATACGGTTTACAGTGCGAGTGTGAATGGGGTGTTAGTTCGAGAATATACCCACACTAATACTGTAGCATCATGAAAACCAAGCAGCTATTGAAACAAGTCTGGGACAGACAGGTCCAGAAAAAATTTCAATAAAAAAAGTTTGTTACAAACAAAAAAAAAAACCCCAAACTTAGTCAGAGCGCCAATAAATACTTTATCAAAAAGGAAAAATCAGAGTTGTTTCATGGTGCAGCACTACATAGTTCAAGGGGGTGAATACTTATGCAAGCCACTATATACTTATATAATGTTTTTGTATACACACATGCACGCGCGTATATAAAGATGGAAAACTGGACCAACAGCTTTGCCATTAAAACATCTATTTTTGAAACGTGAGTCACAACACGAACCTTTAACTTAACAACTTTTCACTGCCGTGACCTTTTCTTGTTTGTTGAGCGTTATCGATTGTGGTTCCTCCCCCCCTCGATCTCATGTCTGAGTTTCTGTCTGCCATCAGAATGCACGCTCGCCTCGGAGAGAGTGCAAACATGGTTTTTAAGAGAACTATCTATAGCCAAATGATGGATGGGGTTCTGTTCATGCTTCAGGATTTACTTTGCTGATGTTCTGATCAATAAAACCAGTCTTGCTGTTTATTTCCCGTTCTCCTCCAGATATTTTTGTGTGGCTTGAGGGAGGTGTAGAAATGAGTCTGAGCACTTTTATTTCTTCTCCTTCATCCATAGCTTGACGGCGGATGGAAACACTTTCCTGGTTGTATCGAGCCCAATCTTGTCAGTCTTGGAGTTCGTGTATGAAAGGAGCATGTGTTGTACAGTTGAGCGTGGTTTCATGCCCATCCATGGTGTCTCCGAGGACTTGTTCTCGCATTCTGCAGTGATTTTACACATTGCCCGGCCACATTTGTGTGAGGTTAAAATAAGCTGCTGCCTCACCCACACTTCCAACGAGAGTCTCTTCAGCTATGTGCATTCAGTTCATTCAGCCTGAGCAGCCGGCTGACCCGTAACACACCCCTTTACCCCTCGTATCAGTGTCCAACAGCAGCGAGTGAGCCTTACCCTGCTCGAGCGCGCTCCGGGAATGTTCATGTATCAAACATGTAAGGGATTTAAGAGGTTTGTTCCTCATTTATCTTTATTTATACTGTATGTGTCATGGTCGGAGGTTGCGGCGACCCAAACCAGTCAGAGATCACAGAAACCTGGATTTGACCAAATGGTTTTATTCTGCCTCTGACACACTTTGATAAATAAACTTTTACCAAAACCAGATGACCAAGGAGAAGATGGGGCTCAGTGTTCCCCCCTAAGTTTACTGGTTTGGGGGGGGTGTTGCTGGATGAAGATGGTCCCCTGCAGGACCCCTCCCTGCGGCTCCGATTACAGAACAGTTGGACCTGAACAAAACAGTTAAAGGAGTCGTATTTAATAGTGGAGGAAGTAATAGAAAAATCGTTCGAATCATGACACAAGCATGAAACTTGGCATAAAGGTACTGTTCAAATTGAGGTCTGCTTCAAATTTTTCTGATGAGTCAAGTTGAAAATCCAAGATAGCCACCATTTTTCGAGCCAAAATTCCATTTTTCCCATATCTCTAAAAATTATTGATGGATTTGAGTGAGTATCGGGTCCATTAATAATTTTATTGAAATCCTTAACCTGATTTTGCCATTAGTTATCACTCGAGACCTTTTGTGGCTCTAAAATAATTCTGTCAGTATTCATATGGCGTACCACTTTTTCAGCATAAATTAACATTTAATTTTCTCTAGCAGGACAGGTACAAAATATTTTATGTGCAGTAATAAACTAAATTAATAGTTGGCATTAAAATTGGGCAACGAATACACAGGATTCATTTTCATTTTAACATAAGATTTAATCTTCATTCATTGTTAGAATATACAATACAATAAATTTATTGGACGGAAACTTCTCATCTCATTATCTCTAGCCGCTTTATCCTGTTCTACAGGGTCGCAGGCAAGCTGGAGCCTATCCCAGCTGACTACGGGCGAAAGGCGGGGTACACCCTGGACAAGTCGCCAGGTCATCACAGGGCTGACACATAGACACAGACAACCATTCACACCTACGGTCAATTTAGAGTCACCAGTTAACCTAACCTGCATGTCTTTGGACTGTGGGGGAAACCGGAGCACCCGGAGGAAACCCACGCGGACACGGGGAGAACATGCAAACTCCGCACAGAAAGGCTCTCGCCGGCCACGGGGCTCGAACCCGGACCTTCTTGCTGTGAGGCGACAGCGCTAACCACTACACCACCGTGCTGCCCCGGACGAAAACTTGTAATATACATTTCAGCTTATGGCATACTGACATTGGCGTTTGACAGTTTTAATTTATGGACGAAGTTGATACCTAAGATTTTTATGGGTAACATTTGTTTCAGAGTACTAAAAAAACCCATATAAATAGAAACTGAAAGCATTAAAATATGTTGTTTTTATTCATATGATGTGTCATTTTGGTTTTCGTCATTGCTCAGACAGCCATCTTGGATTTTTGCTTGGCTCGTCAGCTAATTTTGAAGAGTACCCCAATATGAATGTTCTTGCCAAGTTTCATGCTTGTATCATCATTTGAACGATTCTCCTCAAAATCAGCAGTTAGTTGTTTGACCATACGTTTTCACATTTATTTTAGAACAATAATTAGAACAATTTTAACAATAGAATGGCACTCCTGGCTTTTTTTTTTCGTGACCTTAAAGGTCATAGGAAACGGTTGGAGGTGAAACATAGAACATCAACTTTATTGTCTAGAAGAACGGCCCAAAAAGTGAATTCAATCTTCTTGGTGTCTAATTTGCACCCTAAAATTGAATAAAACAGTTAAAATATACTGTTTTGCCCAATTTCTGAAGGTTTGTTTACATCTCACTTATGCACACTTTCACTGCCAGGGGACCGTCGTCGTGACGTCATTTAAGGCAAACAGACTGGGAGCAGCTCTGTGTTTACCTGCGAACCGAGCACACGTGTACGGAGTTTGGTCGTGAGAGGTTGTGTAAAATGTCTGAAAGTGATAGTGATTTTGAAGCAGGAACTCTCCAAATTGAATATTGAGAGGTGAAACCATATATGTATGAACCTATGGCTGTTGCGAAGCAGTCGGTGAATGTGGCTCACTGGTTTGACCGTGCGGCCTCGGAATCGGACAGCGACTCGGCCGACTCTGATCGCGGTGACCCCGGACCTCAACAAGACTCGCGCCCAAACGATTTATCCTGGTAGTTATGATAAATTCCTACTTTCATTGTAATACTAAATAAGAGCCCTTTTGAAGAATAATTAAACCGCCCTCCCTAGTGGATATAGATAACGATTACTTGACAGTGCGCCGGTAGGCCACACTAGCCTGCCATCTGCGGCATTATACTATTTATAGCCTACTCTGAGCGAGGAAATATCCCTTTGTCTCATTTCCACAATGATTGTACAGGATCCCTCAGGATTCTTGACTTGTCAATTGCAAGCAAAAGTAAAAATGTTTACCTCCAATCTTCTCCTTTTTGCTCGAGTGTTGCTGCTCCGTTTCTTCTTCAACTGCTTGAGTTTGTTTCACGCGCACAATCCACTCTCTCTGCCTTGTCTTCTCTTCCGGAAAAAAACAACCCTCTGGCTTCACGTGCACAATCCACTCTCTCCGCCTCGTCTCCTCCTCTTTCAGAAAAAGCCAATCCACACTCTCTGCCTCATCTCCTCTTCCAGAAAAAAACAACAACCCTATTGGCTTCATGCGCACAATCCACCCTCTCCGCCTCGTCTCCTCTTTCGGAAAAAGCCAACCCACTCGCTCCGCCTCTTCTCCTTTTTCGGAAAAAGCCAACCCTCTTGCTCCACCTCTTCTCCTTTTTCAGAAAAAGCCAATCCACTCTCTCTGCCTCATCTCCTCTTCCGGAAAAAAAACAACCCTATTGGCTTCATGCGCACAATCCACCCTCTCTGCCTCGTCTCCTTTTTCAGAAAAAGCCAATCCACCCTCTCTGCCTCGTCTCCTTTTTCAGAAAAAAGCCAATCCACCCTCTCTGCCTCGTCTCCTTTTTCAGAAAAAAGCCAATCCACCCTCTCTGCCTCGTCTCCTTTTTCAGAAAAAAGCCAATCCACCCTCTCTGCCTCTTCTCCTTTTTCGGAAAAAGGTAAAAACTTCTTCTTGAACCGGTCCCGTTGTTACAGTTCACTGCACAATAATAAGGCATGTTTTTTTTTTTTTTGGAAATTCCCGAATGCACGTCTGCCGTTCAAGCTGAATGGCAATGCAAATACACGGAAGTGGACTCAACTCAAGCGGTTTGTTTGTCTTAAATGATGTCACGCGCCGAGTGGTCACGAAAATAGCCGAATTATTTAATTATTACTTATTAACAATACTTCTTGGGACCAAAAGAAAATTACAGAGGGTTTTTAACATATAAAGTTTCAAATGTGCATAAAATTAAAACCGTTGCCTATGAGCTTTAAAATGGGGGGGCTTTCATGGGGGCGTCGGGTCCCATTGGGGGAGGGGGGTGAATCACGTTCTCACTCTGACTGTCTCAGACCTGCTGTTTTGGTCTGTACCTGAGTGTGACTGTTGAATTCTCACCTGCTTTAATTAACTGCACCAAATAAGAGAAACCAACAGAGTTCATATCGGTTCACATGGACTAAACACTGCATGCGTGGAAGCAAGCTAAGAAATCATATTCAGTCAACAAGGAGCCAGTCAAAGAAACACTGCTGCAGAAAATGTGCCGAAAGACGTTTTAACCTCATGAACCCTCAGCTATTTTCAGGGAAATCTCACGACTTTTACTTTTAAGCTCTTATCTTGGTCATTATAAAGGCCATCTATGCTGGATCTTCTTGTTTTTGGGTGCCAGCCCCCCAGTCTCGGCTATCTGTCATCATATTCCATAACACTTGCATGATTTTTTTGTTAACTTTTATTTCAAGGGGAAAGATGGTGTCTTATGAAATTGTCACTTTTACATGCGTCTCACCATAAAATTTCTCTGCTGGCGGTAGAGAAATCATCTCATCATTGTAGAGGGGAGATTGTGTGGAATCTGGCGATATCAGAACCCTGATGGTGGGAAACTCTAGGACTTAGAAATTTGCCAAAATATGTGCTTAGTTCTTACGGAAATAAAAGGTCATTGTTTTATTTGCTGTGATTTCAAAACCGGATTACTCGAACACTGTTGTACAGAGAAACGTCTCGGATCGTTGGAAGGGGTAAGTTCTGCTGTTTATTTGACTATGTGATATGCTATGAAGAGATATGGACTTTGTGACTTATTCAAGTGAGAAAAGAGGTGAAATTAGTCAAGGTATTACTTTGCAGAAGTTTGATCTGTATTCATAATGTGATTACTTCGGTATGTACTCATCCTGTACAAACGTGACTCGCATCATTACAAAGCTCCAGAGTTACAAACGCTCTTTCTTCCGGTCGGTGTTCCAGATCTACGCGCTGATGACTTCATGCTCAGTGATGTTAATTCACAATTATTTTTCTTGCTAACCCTTCATTGCATTGACAAGTAACTCGCATTGGTTAGTATTGGCGCTATAGCTAAGCAGCTAGCATTGGAAAGCTAACGTCGTGCCGTTTGGGTGTGTGATTCAACTCGCTGTGATAGACTTGGTGAGCGCTTCAACCGAGAAGAAGGGATGTGGATTTGGAGGTAGGTTGTTTGCGTCAGTCAGGTTTATAGGATTCAGCGATTAATAACTTGTTGGCTGAGTATTCGTTCCTTACACAGTGAACGCCACATGTTGAGCAAGTGGTTGGCAGAAGGGACATGAGTCTGTGTTGCACATGCACCATCACTTAAAGAAGATACGCAGAACCTTTCTTTTTAAATACATTTCTGAGTGGATAGCATCTCCATCCTTGATTCTTGTATGCTGCGTAATTGAGAATAAAAAAAATCTATATTTTCGAGAGTTAAAATCGACCGCAAAGATGGCATTCGAGCTGCCCTGCCAAGCCAGCCAGCCCTGAGTGCTTGATGTCACAGTGGTAACTGGCACTATAGACCAAAGCCAGACTCGGCAGGCGAGAGTGGTTGCAATGGCCTCTTCGTTCAGGTTTATTGGAGATTCTTCAGATTCCTCAGATAGTAATACATCTGACTGTGATAGTCCTGATATTGGAATGTGTGTACATGCTACTGCTATACACGTAGAACCGTATCAGTTCGAACCATCGGGAAGTAAATCCGATAGTAACACGTCTGCCACGGAGGCCCCCACCTTACGAAATAAATCCAGAGAACAAAGCCGTCTAGAGAATTGGATGGAATTGAACTGACAGTCTCATGTGACTCTCATTAAAACAGGATGGGTGTTATAACTTATGCAACATACATGTGCGTGCATGCATTTTCAGTGATGAAACGTAAAAGGCTAATTAAATAATCAGATGAACTGAGAATCACATTCTGAAGCAAATTAAATAATCTTATTTAACTTAAACACACAATACAAGTTACATGTATTAATCTAAATACAGATAAACAGTGAATGGTGTTGTGTAACCAAATGAGAGTCGCATCTTACCTGTCTGTGTTCTCACTTCTTGAAGGATGATCTTGTGGCTCATTGTTTTGAAATAATCTGACTTTCAGTTCTTTGTTCATTTGCTTCTTCCATGTAAGGGCGAGATACTGCTGCTGAGGCAAGCATATCCCGCGGGGGGAGGGAAGCATATCCAGTGGAGAAATCAAAACGACTGGTCCACTCATTCTCCATTTTCTTGATGCTGAGTACTCCGCCATTACTGCTCGGCTCACACTCTGGGAGAACTGGTGCAGCTGAACTTGCTTTCCTTTTCTTGTAGTTTTCTTTTCCTTTAATTGTTGGTACTGCACTCTCTTTCAGTACAGGCTTATAGCCAACGCTTCTCAACAGATCAGAGGTTTTGTACGAGTTATCAGTAAAATGTGCAGAGGAGAGACCTCTTCGTAGGCGCCCAATCCGTGAACTTCTCGCAAAACGCGTCCAAATCTTTGCAGCTTGAACATTCTTGGGCCATGAATGCAACATAAATCCACCTTCTGTCTTGTTGCTGCACCAGCCAGCAACACATCTATGTGGCACGGCGATAAATTAGCTCAAAATGGAGAATCAGAGTTGCAGTCAGCTCTGTGTTTTAGTATAGCGGAAATGGCGATGAGACCGATAGCCTTACTGTGGTCAAGGTCATTCTCTCAGACCGCTACCTACAGTGGTATGCAAAAGTTTGGGCACCCCTGGTCAAAATTGCTGTTACTGTGAACAGTTAAGCAAGTTGAAGATGAAATGATCTCCAAAAGGCATAAAGTTAAAGATGACTCATTCCCTTTATATTTTAAGCAAAAACAATTTTTTATTTTCATCTTTTACATTTTCAAAATGACAAAAAAAGGAAAGTAAGGTAAGGTAACTTTATTTGTACTCGAAGGTAGATTTGGTTGCAGGCAAAAGTAGCAAAAGCTTACACAGACAACAAAATACTGACCCACAGCAAACTTATACCAACAGCCCAGTACTGGACAGTGACAGCAGACAATAACAAAACAAAACAAGAACAACAAAAGCACAAACGTGACAAACAGACAAGTGCTCCAAGCAAAGATATGAAGAAGGACAAATAAACAATAAATATATAAATATGTGTAAAAATCACAGGGGGAAAACCTTAAAATATTGGACTCATGTGCTATTCAATGTGTTAATAGCAGAGGGGATAAAACTGCATCTATACCTCTTAGTTTTGCAGGCTGGCATTAGGAACCTACGACCTGAGGGGAGACTGAGGGAAAAGGGACTGAAACAAAAGTTTGGGCACCCTGCATGGTTAGTACCTAGTAACACCCCCTTTGGCAAGTATCACAGCTTGTAAACACTTTTTGTAGCCAGCTAATAATCTTTCAGTTCTTACCTGGGGGATTTTCACACATTCATTTTTGCAAAAGGCTTCCAGTTCTACAAGTTTCTTGGGCTATCTTGCATGCACTGCTCTTTTGAGATCTATCCACAGATTTTCAATGATGTTTAGGTCAGGGGACTGTGAGGGCCAGGGCAAAACCTTCAGCTTGTGCCTCTTGAGGTATTCCATTGTAGATTTTGAGGTGTGTTTTGGATCATTGTCTTATTGTAGGACCCATCTTCTTTTTAACTTCAACTTTTTTACAGATGGTGTGATGTTTGCTTCCATAATTTTCTGGTATTTATTCGAATCCATGCTTCCCTCGACCAATGAAATGTGCCCTGTGCCACTGGCTGCAACACAACCCCAAAGCATGATCGATCCACACCCATGCTTCAGAGTTGGAGAGGTGTTCTTTTCCTGGAATTTGGCACCCTTTTTTCTCCAAACATACCTTTGCACATTGCGGCCAAAAAGTTCTATTTTGATTTCATCAGTCCACAGGACTTGTTTCCAAAATGCATCAGGCTTATTTAGATGTTCATTTGCAAACTTCAGGCGCTGAATTTTGTGGCTCGGACGCAGGAACGGTTTTCTTCTGATGACTCTCCCATGAAGGTCATATTTGTTCAGGTGTCGCTGCATAGTAGAACAGTGCACCACCACTCCAGGGTCTGCGAAATCTTTCTGAAGGTCTTTTGCAGTCAAACAGTTTTTTTTTTTTTTTTTTTTTTTTTTTTTTTTAAATTTGCCTTTCTAGCAATCCAACGAGCAGTTCTTTCAGAAAGTTTTCTTCATCTTCCAGACCTCACCTTGATCTCCACTGTTTCTGTTAACTGCCATTTCTTAACATTACAATCTGAGGAAACAGCTACCTGAAAACACTTTGCTCCGTTCTTGTAGCCTTCTCCTGCTTTGTGAGCATCAATTATTTTATTATTCAGAATGCGAGGGAGTTGTTTAGAGGAGCCCATGGCTGTTGATTTTAAGGACAAATCTGAGGAGTCAGAAAATTTATACAGCTTTGAAATCTGCATCATCTGACCTTTCCTAACGAAGAATTTGAACAAGCCACAACTCAATAAGCGAATTAAGGTCTGGAACCTTGGTAAAAGTTACCTGAGAACTCAAATGTATTAGGGTGCCCAAACTTTCACATGGTGTTCCTTTTCTTTTTTCACTCTCCAATTGTACAAAACAAAAATAATACACAAATCTTGCAGAAAATGCTGAAATGTCTCGTCTTTACCTTTATGCCTTTTGGTGATCAGTTTATCTTCTGCTCACTTAACTATTCAGAGTAACAGACATTTTCAGTACGGGTGCCCAAACTTTTGCATGCCACTACTGTTAACGCTTAAAACTATTCCTGTTATTCTTGAGGTCTCAAGGCATTTATAAACAAAAAACGAGGCCATGGTTCTGCGTATCTCCTGTGCGCACACACAGACAGCGACTCGCTTGTTGCCCATCGGTCACTGGGCACTTGATAAGGCCACGAATACATCACTAACGTATGCATATGGACGGCGCTATGCTTCAACAGTGAAAATTCACCCGCGTTTCATTTCTTTTAGCTCATCGTCCAGTTTTTAGATCAAAGCTGGAACTTTTTCTCTTTCATTTTGACGTTAGTCATGACGTCTCTTTGTAGTAAACATGTGGGGAACGCGGTATTGGTGTCATCTGTGAGCCAACGATATCCTTCGCTCCCTTTGTTAGTCTCTTCAATCGTGTTGCCTTCAAGCTGAGATTAGTTTAACTCGGGACCCGCCCACTTCACGTCACCAACAGTTATTTCACCTGCCGTGGCTGTAAGTCACTGAATTTCATTGCCGTTCCAGGGGCTCTCTTCACTCCATCACCGCTAATCTTTACACCGTAGAGGTGGCAGCCATGATGGAATGTGTGAGTGCTCATAAGCAACGAGCAATTTCATGAAACATGGCAAGTTTTAACTCCCTGAAGTGATCAGTGATTATTTCAGCACTGCCGGGATTATGAGCCGTGATCAGTCGAGACAGGAACAGTGATGATTCTTCTGGAAGTCTGTCAGCACAATTGACATTTTCCTCAGGAAATACATCAGTGGTCATATTCGTGACTGTTAGATTTAATTTCCGTGCTTATTACATGTCGAGTGAATGAAATCAGTGTATAATAGCTGTCGTCTTTCAGTGGAATTAAATCTTTAATGTGGTTCTCCCCCTCTCTTTTGGAGATGAGCAGAATTTACATGAGCAGGATTGTGATTGAGAGACCTGTTCAGGAAAGCAGGTTCGTCACTTTATCCAGGAAAACCTGCAAAACGTTTATCAGGCCATATAAACGGCGACTGTATACAAATACTTACCCGACACACCGCTGATGTCGAACTACACATCTTCTGACTCTGTTCACATCACCACAGCTGATGCAGAGGCACGCTTCGACACGCGTAATTACATGGCTCTTTATGTGGCCGAGTGCTAATCAGCTAACGAATCACCTGCTCTGGTTATCGCCTGATGATGTAAGAGTCTCTAAAAGGTCTTGCTATTGGTCAGCGAGAAAGGGCTCAGCTGCTGAAGCACTCGATTTCTCACCTTCTCCTGCCAGCTCATTTCCACTCGAGAGAAATGTGTTTATTAGAGTTTAGTGCACAACTGCAGGTGTGAAATATGGAATCCGCTTGGCTGCTCCCTGCTCATGGTTCGAAGTATTGATCAACTTTTAGCATAATGCAGTAATACAACACTTGGAGGTACAGTAGTGGCGTCTGGAAAGATTTCAGGCGCCCCAGGTCCACACACACCAGAGAGAGGGCCTACAGCTGCGCTTTGCTATAAATACACACAACCATCTGATCAAAGACTTTTTAACCTCACACTCCTAAAATAGTTCAACACACACAGGGGACTGACTGATATCATACGGTCACAGGAGATAACGGTTCAAACAGATGACGGAAGCCTTCACTGGTGTGTAGCTGTAGGCAGCGTGCGCGCTACAGCACTCGACAGTGAGACTGAATACACTGCAGCACCTAGAAACCCACAAACACCAAGAAAGAGACACACACCGCGCTTAAACAGAGACACACAATCTTTCCCCTATATCAGATTTCAACCTCTCATTGAATTTCTGTCAAATTTCATAGTCTGTCTGTCTTTCTGTCTATCTTTCTATGGGGCAGCATGGTGGTGTAGTGGTTAGCACTGTCACCTCACAGCAAAAAGGTTCTGGGTTCGAGCCCAGCAGCCGGCGAGGGCCTTTCTGTGTGGAGTTTGCATCTTCTCTTCAGTCCCCCCAGGATTTCGGGGGCCTTTTTTGTGATTGTTGCAGGCTAAAATGTCTGATGTTGCGGGGGTTTTTCCAAAAAATTGCGATGAAAGTTGCGGTGTTTTTTAGGTTTTTGTTGCGATTACATTGCGGGAGGAAGTGAAAGTTGCGAGAAATTGTTGCGATTTTCTCTTTTTGTGATTAAAATTGAGTATGTTAAATATTAAGTTATTACTGAAAAACTATTGATTAAAAAACCAAAGACACTGAGAAATGGTCCTATAAACAACTTTACCAATATAAAAGACTACCAGTACTACAAAAATGCAGAAAAATAGGCTTTACTTATCCAAATGCACCTGTTGGTTCAAAAGTTAAAGTGCAGAGAACCTCACAGCACAACATGAAGTTACCTTAAAATATAATATAAATGCCTCAGCTTTCATGTAAGAAAAAAACTATTAATACTAGTACTGTGTGCAGGCAGTCTCTCCTGAAGACTAAATTAAACAATAATTATAAACTAAATGGCTCAGGCTTCATAGAAGGAAAAAAAAAACAATTTGAACAGAATCTCACAGTATGATGCTGAAGCTGCCTAAACAATGGAAAATAAAATACCATTTTGGCAAAAATGTTGGCATCCATTAATTTCTTGTATTAAGTAAAAAATAATGTAAAGTGCACACAGTCCTTCACTGTAAACATAACACACTTTCAGTAACAGAATTTAAGCCTACAGAAACACTGACTCGCACATGCTGCTTCTCTTGAACGTATACACGGAAGTAAGCAGTGTTGCCAGATACTGCTGACGTTTTCCAGCCCAAAATATGTTCAAAACCTGCCAAAATCAACTTGAAACCGCCCAGTCTGGCAACACTGGAAGTAAGGCGGAAGGTAGTTTGTCATCGTCACCTCAAGACGACGCCAACGATTGGTCAAATTTGCGGGGAAGTTGCAGTGATTGGATATAATTGCAACACTGCCCTGAATTCGCAGGGATTGGTTGAACTTGCATTGAAGTTGCAAATTGCAACGTCGTGAAATCCTGGAGGGTCTGTCTCTCTGCGTGGGTTTCCTCCGGGTGCTCCGGTTTCCCCCACAGTCCAGAGACGTGGTTAGGTTAGCATGGGGCAGCCATGGCCTGAGTTTGGGCTGAAGTGCCCTTGAGCAAGGCACCTGAGCCCCAACTGCTCCCCGGGCGCTGTAGCATCGCTGCCCACTGCTCTGGGTGTGTGTGTGTGTGTGTGTTCACTGCTTCAGATGGGTTAAATGCAGAGGAGGAATTTCACTGTGCGCTTCAGTCTGTGCTCAAGTGTACGTGTGACAAACAAAGGCTTCTTGGCTTGGCTGCTTCTTTCTATCTATTTGTATTTTTCTATATCTCTTTCTGTCTATGTATCTATGTATCTTTCTATATTCATCTTTCTATCTTTCTCTGTATCTATGTATCTTTCTATATTCATCTTTCTATCCATCTATGTATCTTTCTATATCTATCTTTCTATGCATCCTTTTAGATCTATCTATCTATCTATCTATCTATCTATCTATCTATCTATCTATCTATCTATCTATCTATCTATCTATCTATCTATCTATCTATCTATCTATCTATCTATCTATCTATCTATCTATCTATCTATCTATCTATCCTTTTTAGATCCATCTATGTATCCTTTTTAGATCCATCTATGTATCCTTTTTAGATCCATCTATGTATCTTTTTAGATCCATCTATATCTTTCTATGTATCTTTTTAGATCCATCTATCTACCTAGATCCATCTTTCTAACCATATTTCTCTCTTTGTATCTATGTATCTTTATTCATCTTTCTATCTTTATATCCATCTTTCTATCAGTCTTTCTATCTTTCTCTATCCATCTTTCTATCTGTCTTTCTATATCGATCTATCTTTCTATGTATTGTTGTATATATCTTTCTGTATCCATCTTTCTATGCATTTTTCTGTTTTTCTTTCTATCCATATTTCTTTCTATATTCATCTTTCTATCCATGTTTCTTTGTCTTTCTCTCTTTCTATTTTTCTCTATCCATCTTTCTATCCATCTTTCTTTCTATGTATCGTTCTAGATATCTTTCTGTATCCATCTTTCTGGGTTTTTTTCTCTTTGTCTTTCTTTCGATCTGTCTTTCTTTGTGTGAAAGTCATGATTTTCTCTGAGTAACTGTTAAATCTTACAATGACAGGACACAAGGTTCAACTTTTTTCTGATGTGTTCCAGCTTTCAGGGATTCCTCCTCCTTTACTGGATTAAGTTTGAGCTGCTGAGGTGCCTGCACTGTTCTCGGCTTCCCCTTTTAGAAAAATAACCGTCACACTCGACAGTTTCCGTGAGCTCAGCTTAACCGAAGCTCAGGAATTTGAGTAACGGAAAACACTCCATTCATGTGAGCTCGGATCTCTGTGGGCTGGTTTGGTTTTGTTTTTTTTTTGCGTAGGAGGAGTTCTTGCTCACTGGATGTCCACGCTACATTTAAAATTTTCTGCAGCCTCCCTGCTTCCCTCTGTGGGCCTCAGACTTTTCCACTGAGGGGAAACCAGGGAACGATCTGTGAGAAGAAATGATTTCCAGCTCTGGTACTAGAGTGCACACCCCATGCCCCTTTCTACTGACACGGACACATTGATTGTGAAGCTGAAGACTTTTTGAACGAGTCAGTACAGGAAGTAAACTGTCAGAGCTGGAGCTGCTTTTCTGTTCAAGACCTACAGATGGGTGACAAATTAAAGGGGGAAAATGTGACTGTTGCAGTTGGGGCAGTTTACTGGCAGGGCTCGGCTCCACTCGTCCTCTAATGCTGCTTTTCCACTACCAACGCGGCTGAGCCGTGCCGTGCCGAGTTGGGCTGAGTCGAGCTGTGTGGGGCTGTTGGAGTTGCATTTCGACTACAACCGCGCTGAACCGTGCTGGCTGGAAGTGGGTGGACACATTGGGTGGAGTTAGCGAAAGTGGGTGGACGTCACGTGATGTCGTTAGGCGGCGCAAACAGTGACATCAGTGATCTTTTAAGCGGTAGTCTCACGACCCGGATAGTAAACAATAAACATGGAGGACATGGAGTAGTTAGTGTTGCTGGTCTTGGTGCTGTGGCTTGTTGTCACCGACAACGCCAACAGATACTGGCAAGAGCGTATAGATGAGGCGAGGCGCATAAGGCTTCAGAAATTCTCGTAATTCGTAATTCTTCTTCTTCCGGGTTTACGGTGTTTACAGATCCCAGCGTGCTCGCGGGGCGTGTGTGGGCATGTGAGGACACTCCTCCTCACCAATCAGTGCACAGGGGAATGTCTCCTCACGCCCCTAGCCCCACTCGGCTCGGTTTGGCTCGCTTCAGCCCCACTCCAAAACCGTGCGAGTTTTGGGTGCTGAGTAGGGCTGAAGTGAGCTGAGTCGTGCTGCTCTGAGGTAGTCGAAACGCGAGCCGTGTCGGGCTGAAGTGAGCTGAAAAAGGGTAGTGGAAAAGGGCCATTAGAGGGGAGAGTCACTCAGTGCGTTTACATGCACATAGAGAAAATCGAATTTCTGCCGTAGCTCGACCGAAATCGAAGTTCTAAATGCCATGGAAACACCTTAGCTCGGCTGAAATCGAACCGAACTGGATTTCTCGTAATCGAGCTACGCGACCTAGATTATACGATTGTAGCCGAGCTACTTAGTGCATGTAAACCCTATCGAGCTACGTAGTCGAGCTACTTACTTCAGCACTGCCCCTTCCGGAAGTGACGAGTGACGAGACCACAAGCGGGAAACACAACAGCCTCGGTCGGCATGACAACAGTAGTAGTAGCGAGCAGCAGAAGAGGTCAGGAGGAACAAGGAGAACTGATAACTTTGTTTATACTCTTGAATAGCTCTTCTTCATGACGACAACCGGAAGTGTACCAACACGATGGGGCATGTAGCGCCACCTGTGGCTCGGGTGCACAATGTACCTCACACAATAGCTCGATTTCCTTGTGTGGATGTAGGATTGGATTTCTCTGGCACCCCTGCTGGGACCCTTTGCTCGATTACTGACAGCAGCTCGATTTGGATGTGCATGTAAACGCACTGACTGACTACTGATCTTTATCCAGTGCTAAAACTTCTCTCTCCTGATGGGAGGAGTCACTTCTTGGATGACTCCACCCACATCCACAGGACAAATCGACTCACTGAATGTTTTGATCGAAGTGATGTGCATGTGTGTATATGTATGTGTGTGCTATTTACCAGCTGGGAGGTCCGTATCGTGAAATACCGTGACCGAGGTCTTGAAAGTACTGAGCGAGGCCCTCTGGGCTGAGGTCAGTATTCAAGGCCGAGGTCACGGTGTTTCACCATACGGACCGACCTTAAGCTGGTAAATAATATATTTATTTTTTTCTTTACCAAATTCTAACAGAAAACAAGAGCGCCCGAAAGTGAAAACCAAGCCGAGGCGAGCCGCCATTTTGAATCCTCATTCACGGCTGTAATGCAAATGGCTTCCTCCTCAGTATACAAGTGCACTTCCATGGCAGGAAAAAAAACTACATTTTGCCGCCTATGTAGTCCCCTATTTATACAAAATAGGAGTCATTCAGGATTCAGCCATGTTTTTGCTCGGCGTTAGCAACAGTTAGAGGTTTTTAGCTTTCTCCTGAAATGTTTTCTTTTATTTCTTCTTCCTCAGGGCAGTAAAACTCGCTTTCGCTGTGAACACTGTCGTTATCGCTATCTGTGCTGTAAAATTAATGCTATTTTGAATCCTCATTCATGGCTGTAATGCAAATGGCTTCCTCCTCGGTATACAAGTGCACTTCCATGGCAGGAAAAAAAACCCTACATTTTGCCGCCTATGTAGTCCCCTATTTATACAAAATAGGAGTCATTCAGGATTCAGCCATGTTTTTGCTCGGCGTTAGCAAGTTAGAGGTTTTTAGCTTTCTCCTGAAATGTTTTTTTATTTCTTCTTCCTCAGGGTAGTAAAACTCGCTTTCGCTGTGAACACTGTCGTTATCGCTATCCATGCTGTAAAATTAATGCTATTATACTGAGAAATGCTGGCAAAAAATTATAAGATTTTTGATAATCTTATAAATAAATCTTATTAAAAAAAAATGTTGACAAAAATGCTACTATGTTTGTTGTGAACGAGCGAGTCGCCAGAGGTCCGTAACTGGGGTCCATATCGTAGGATATGGACCCACTCACCAGCCAATCAGAGCGCAGGATTTGACAGTAACCGGGCCGTGAAAAAAATAATTAATATCCCACTCGAGGTCGTGCTGTTGTACTGAATATCAGCACAGCTGTGACTGGGTTGGAGGCCGAATGCTGTCGCTAATCACAGCCATGCTGATGTTCAGTACAACAGCACGACCTCGAGTGGGATCCTGCTTTTACACCAGATACTCTGTACACAGTGATATTTACATAGTGATACTGCAGTTCTATAAATAAGTGATATAAAGTGACGTTTTGGACACACTATGGCCAAATGTTTTGTTTATTTATGTTTTGCGAGTGGCGGCACGGTGGTGTAGTGGTTAGCGCTGTCGCCTCACAGCAAGAAGGTCCTGGGTTCGAGCCCCCGGGGCCAGTGAGGGCCTTTCTGTGCGGAGTTTGCATGTTCTCCCCGTGTCCGCGTGGGTTTCCTCCGGGTGCTCCGGTTTCCCCCACAGTCCAAAGACATGCAGGTTAGGTTAACTGGTGACTCTAAATTGAGCGTAGGTGTGAATGTGAGTGTGAATGGTTGTCTGTGTCTATGTGTCAGCCCTGTGATGACCTGGCGACTTGTCCAGGGTGTACCCCGCCTTTCGCCCGTAGTCAGCTGGGATAGGCTCCAGCTTGCCTGCGACCCTGTAGAAGGATAAAGCGGCTAGAGATAATGAGATGAGATGTTTTGCGAGTAGAAATAGAGCCCAGAGAAGCTACGCTCACGTTCTAACATGCCGGTTAACTGGCTAGCGAGCTCGCATTGAGTTGTACGCTCCAGTTAGAAGTGTTTTTGATAAAATTGGCATCCCTTCTTTTCCCTTTACATCTTTCTTTATCTGACTAGCTTTCCTGCCATTTCTGCTGATGTC
The DNA here is from genome assembly GCF_027579695.1 of Neoarius graeffei. NCBI lineage: Eukaryota > Metazoa > Chordata > Actinopteri > Siluriformes > Ariidae > Neoarius > Neoarius graeffei. The sequence goes on along the minus strand of NC_083584.1, from coordinate 36,862,507 downwards.
ATGAACACTACTGTTGTCGCTGTTTCGAACTAGGAAGTGGAGTTTTACCTGCTGAGCACAGATAAGCGGAGTGATGCACGCAGTGAAACATGCCAGCGCTGGTATACTAAACATCAGTACTTTTGGAACGCCAATCAAATTAGCAGACCAGAACTACCAGTTGTATAAAATACAGTACCAGACAAAAGTTTGGACACGCCTTCTAACTCACTGTTTTTTGTTTTTTTTAAATGAATTCAGTCACGTCATGTCTTAAAGTAATGATGGATGTCGTTTCTCTTTACTTAGTCGAGCAGTTCTTGATATAGTATGGATTACTGCAGTTGTGGAATCGGGTTATATACTGTATTTTTATTATTTACTGTTTACCGTTTGATCTCAAACTCGGTAAGATCACTAATCACCTTTTGACGAGGCACCTGTTAATTGAAAAGCATTCCAGGTGACGACCACATAAAAACACAACTTTATTCATCACACACTTGTGAAATTCCTCTCTGCATTTAACCCGTCTGAAGCAGTGAACACACACACGTGAGCAATGAGCGCATACACATACCCAGAGCAGTGGGCAGCCATGCTAACAGCACCCGGGGAGCGGTTTGGAGTTTGGTGTCTCGCTCAAGGGCCCAAAGCTGTCCCATATTAACCTAACCGCATGTCTTTTGGACTGTCGGGGAAACTGGAGCACCCGGAGGAAACCCATGCAGAAACACACGGGGAGAACATGCAAACTCTACACAAAGGCCCTCGCTGGGCTCGAACCCAGAACATTCTTGCTGTGAGGCGACCGTGCTAGCCACTACACCACCGTGCCGCCTCATGAAGTTGGTTAAGATAATGCCAGTAGTGTGCAAAGTGTCATCAAGCAAAACGCTGGCTATTTTGAAGAATCTAAAATGTATGAAAGACGTTTTTATGCCTCCGCCACTGTAAGGTGCAGGTGGCGTTATGTTTTCGGGTTGTCCGTCTGTGCGTCCATTCGTCCGTCCCGAAACCTTGTGAACGTGATATCTCAAAGGCTAATGAAAGGAATTTCACCAAACGTTCACCATTTGTGCATTTGGGGACAAGCATGAACTGATTAGATTTTGAGATCAAAAGGTCTAAGGTCAAGGTCACTCTGAGGTCAAATGTCTGTCCAAACACCTTGTGAACACAATATCTCCAAGGCTGATACAAGTAATTTCACCAGGTCAAGATTACTGTGGAGTCAAATGTCCATCCCCAAATCACAACTTAAGGCGTGTAGTCTACCGGGCGGAGGCATCTATCTGGTTTTGTTCGCCACATAATTCCGTATCTGTTCCATGTGTTATTTCAGTTTTGATGTCTTCAGGATTGCTCTCCAATGTAGAAAATAGTCAAAATACAGAAAATGCTATGAATGAGTCAACTTTTGACTGGGACTGTCTGTTATGACCTTCAGTCACCAAATCTTTTTTTTTTTTGCTCTTCTTTATTTCTTAAGATAAAGATACATATCGTAAGTTACGAACATCAAACAGCTAAAAACATTCAAATATAGACAAAGTGTGAAAAAAATTATACAAATGCGAAAAAAATCCTATTTACAATTTATGCTTAAAAATGTGTCGGTTTACATAAGAATTCTTAAATCTTTTGGAATTTATTTGAGGGTGACGACTGCTTTTCTTTAGGTTATATGATGTTTCTTTTCTTTTCGGTAAAATTACGTATAACTGCAGGGACGGGTCTAAATTGCATTTCTTAAAAATATTAACATCTGCTTTCGCTGAGATTATGAATATTGAAATTCTGAATTTGTGTAAGATCCGAGTCAGAAGCGCCATAAATGGGCTCCATACAAACATTAGGTCAAACTAAAGTACGACAAAGTCAATCTGCCTCGACCTGAGGAAGAACTTTCCTTTCTGAGTGACCTAATTAGATTTATTTGCCTTGGTTAACATAGCCTGTGCATGCTTGGTGTATTTACAGTTCTCTTGAAACATTATCCCAAGAATAGGCAGTTCTACACATGGTGGAATGTAATGAACAGGAGATGGAGCTTGGCCTGTGAGTGATACAAGCATAAAATATTGATATTATGGGAAATTGTGTCCCAGTATCCATCCATTATCTGTAGTTGCTTATCCTGTGCAGGGTCGCAGGCAAGCTGGAGCCTATCCCAGCTGACTACGGGCGAAAGGCGGGGTACACCCTGGACAAGTCGCCAGGTCATCACAGGGCTGACACATAGACACAGACAACCATTCACACTCACATTCACACCTACGGTCAATTTAGAGTCACCAGTTAACCTAACCTGCATGTCTTTGGACTGTGGGGGAAACTGGAGCACCCGGAGGAAACCCACGCGGACACGGGGAGAACATGCAAACTCCACACAGAAAGGCCCTCGCCGGCCACGGGGCTCGAACCCGGACCTTCTTGCTGTGAGGTGACCGCGCTAACCACTACACCACCGTGCCGCCTCACCTCACAGTATATTTTTCTGAGATATCATATCTTTTTATTCTTGGGTTTCAGTCACGTGACTTTCCTTAGCGATTTCACTTCCGGTAAAACTGCTGCTGTAGTGCAAACAACTAGCGATAACTTATCAGAGTATGCTCATAATCTAGAAGCCACTGCTTGCTGTAGATATATTCAGAAGATTGCTATGTGCAATGGAATCGACCCCTACAGTCTGGGAAAGAAGGATTTGTCATACGATCTCAAAAACTACCCTTCAGTCGAGTTCCCCGCCATCTCGAACTATCTGGTGTTGCAGACGGCCTTCTACACCGCAAAACAGATGAAAGTGTGGAAGAGTATGGAGGCTCACACCTTTTTTGTATGTGGCTGGGTAAAGGACCTCGCTATCGAGTCACTGCCGAATGAATCCTGGATTGTTTTTGCCCGTGTAAGTATTTAAAAAAAAAAATAAATAAATAAATAAATATATATATATATATATATATATATATATATATATATATATATACACACACACACACACACACCGGCCACTTTATTAGGTACACCTGTCCAACTGCTCGTTAACACTTAATTTCTAATCAGCCAATCACATGGCGGCAACTCAGTGCATTTAGGCATGTAGACATGGTCAAGACAATCTCCTGCAGTTCAAACCGAGCATCAGTATGGGGAAGAAAGGTGATTTGAGTGACTTTGAACGTGGCATGGTTGTTGGTGCCAGAAGGGCTGGTCTGAGTATTTCAGAAACTGCTGATCTACTGGGATTTTCACGCACAACCATCTCTAGGGTTTACAGAGAATGGTCCGAAAAAGAAAAAATATCCAGTGAGCGGCAGTTCTGTGGGCGGAAATGCCTTGTTGATGCCAGAGGTCAGAGGAGAATGGCCAGACTGGTTCGAGCTGATAGAAAGGCAACAGTGACTCAAATAACCACCCGTTACAACTAAGGTAGGCAGAAGAGCATCTCTGAACGCACAGTACGTCGAACTTTGAGGCAGATGGGCTACAGCAGCAGAAGACCACGCTGGGTGCCACTCCTTTCAGCTAAGAACAGGAAACTGAGGCTACAATTTGCACAAGCTCATCGAAATTGGACAATAGAAGATTGGAAAAACGTTGCCTGGTCTGATGAGTCTCGATTTCTGCTGCGACATTCGAATGGTAGGGTCAGAATTCAAGGTTCAGGCTGGTGGTGGTGGTGTAATGGTGTGGGGAATATTTTCTTGGCACTCTTTGGGCCCCTTGGTACCAATTGAGGATCGTTGCAACGCCACAGCCTACCTGAGTATTGTTGCTGACCATGTCCATCCCTTTATGACCACAATGTACCCAACTTCTGATGGCTACTTTCAGCAGGATAATGCGCCATGTCATAAAGCTGGAATCATCTCAGATTGGTTTCTTGAACATGACAATGAGTTCACTGTACTCAAATGGCCTCCACAGTCACCAGATCTCAATCCAATAGAGCATCTTTGGGATGTGGTGGAACGGGAGATTCGCATCATGGATGTGCAGCCGACAAATCTGCGCCAACTGTGTGATGCCATCATGTCAATATGGACCAAACTCTCTGAGGAATGCTTCCAGCACCTTGTTGAATCTATGCCACGAAGAATTGAGGCAGTTCTGAAGGCAAAAGGGGGTCCAACCCGTTACTAGCATGGTGTACCTAATAAAGTGGCCAGTGAGTGTGTGTGTGTGTATATATATGTGTGTATATATATATATATATATATATATATATATATATATATATATATATTTTTTTTTTTTTTAAGTTTTTCGTTCGCGTCTTTACAGCGAAGCGCTGCAAGTTAAAGTGTAAATAAACAACAGTTTGCTTGATTCTCACTTGTGTTGGCTGTTATCTCTTAGGTAAATCATTCACAAAGATCATCAGAAACCCCTTTAAAGACCTGGATCTTAGGGCCCGTTTACACGAGGACGCTGTCGGGTAAAAACGACTAAATATTTTATCGGAAGTGCCTTTCGTCTACACGGGGACGGCGTTTCCGAGGCTGAAAAACGGAAAAAATTGAAAACGCCTTCCAAAGTGGATAAGTTAAAAACAGCCCCCGTTGCATATCCGTCTAAACTACCCAATACGCGAAACTCTGCTCGGATCTGCTCACGTCGGGTACGCGTTTACGTCATACATATGTCATATACTGTACAGTGGTGCTTGAAAGTTTGTGAACCCTTTAGAATTTTCTATATTTCTGCATAAAAATGACCTAAAACATCATCAGATTTTCACACAAGTCCTAAAAGTAGATAAAGAGAACCCAGTTAAACAAATGAGACAAAAATATTATACTTGGTCATTTATTTATTGAGGAAAATGATCCAGTGTTACATATCTGTGAGTGACAAAAGTATGTGAACCTTTGCTTTCAGTATCTGGTGTGACCCCCTTGTGCAGCAATAACTGCAACTAAATGTTTCCGGTAACTGTTGATCAGTCCTGCACACCGGCTTGGAGGAATTTTAGCCCATTCCTCCGTACAGAACAGCTTCAACTCTGGGATGTTGGTGGGTTTCCTCACATGAACTGCTCGCTTCAGGTCCTTCCACAACATTTCCATTGGATTAAGGTCAGGACTTTGACTTGGCCATTCCAAAACATTAACTGTATTCTTGTTTAATCATTCTTTGGTAGAACGACTTGTGTGCTTAGGGTTGTTGTCTTGCTGCATGACCCACCTTCTCTTGAGATTCAGTTCATGGACAGATGTCCTGACATTTTCCTTTAGAATTCACTGGTATAATTCAGAATTCATTGTTCCATCAATGATGGCAAGCCGTCCTGGCCCAGATGCAACAAAACAGGCCCAAACCATGATACTACCACCACCATGTTTCACAGATGGGATAAGGTTCTTATGCTGGAATGCAGTGTTTTCCTTTCTCCAAACATAACGCTTCTCATTTCAACCAAAATGTTCTATTTTGGTCTCATCCTTCACAAAACATTTTTCCAATAGCTGTCTGGCTTGTCCACATGATATTTAGCAAACTGCAGATGAGCAGCAATGTTCTTTTTGGAGAGCAGTGGTTTTCTCCTTGCAAGCCTGCCATGCACACCATTGTTGTTCAGTGTTCTCCTGATGGTGGACTCATGAACATTAATATTAACCAACATGAGAGAGGCCTTCAGTTGCTTAGAAGTTACCCTGGGGTCCTTTGTGACCTCGCCGACTATTACACGCCTTGCTCTTGGAGTGATCTTTGTTGGTCGACCACTCCTGGGGAGGGTAACAATGGTCTTAAATTTCCTGCATTTGTACACAATCTGTCTGACTGTGGATTGGTGGAGTCCAAACTCTTTAGAGATGGTTTTGTAACCTTTTCCAGCCTGATGAGCATCAACAATGCTGTTTCTGAGGTCCTCAGAAATCTCCTTTGTTAGTACTATTATACACTTCCACAAACATGTGTTGTGAAGATCAGACTTTGATAGATCCCTGTTCTTTAAATAAAACAGGGCGCCCACTCACACCTGATTGTCATCCCATCGATTGAAAACACCTGACTCTAATTTCACCTTCAAATTAACTATTAATCCTAGAGGTTCACATACTTTTGCCACTTACGGATATGTAATATTGGATCATTTTCCTCAATAAATAAATGACCAAGTATAATATTTTTGTCTCGTTTGTTTAACTGGGTTCTCTTTACCTATTTTTAGGACTTGTGTGACAATCTGATGATGTTTAAGGTCATATTTATGCAGAAATATAGAAAATTCTAAAGGGTTCACAAACTTTCAAGCACCACTGTACATGCCAGCCCGCCCGGGAAGTAAGAAAGTAAGTAAAAAAGTAAGAGCATGTCTGATTACATCGATCCAACGGACCTTCAAGCTGCTCTGGCAGCTTTAATAAACGTCCAGGAGTCCTTCGAACATCTATACCGAATCTGCACATATACCGTTAATGAACAGAGGCGGGTATAGTATGCTCTTACTTTTTTACTTACTTTCTTACTTACCATAGCCAGAGTAGTCAAAGTTTTCACGGCGCAGATGTGCAGATCAGACAAGACGGAAGACGTTGCGCATGCGTGCAGACATGGCGGAGGTCTTTCACAGCACCACCTAGCCGCCTGGCGTGCACATCTGTGACAGAGCGCAATGCGTCTGTCACTAAACAGCGGTTCCTCCTGCTGGTCATGTTTCAATGGTCAAGTGCAATGGACTAAACCACAGTTGCAAAGACATTCCAGATACAGTCTGTGTTGTATGTTTGTTGTGGGTTTGGTAATGGGGGCTTTACAAGTATGTTTTGTTACGGATACATTTGTTACAACTTTTAGATATGTAAACCTGAAATGTTTGGTACATGTGTTCATAGTAAAAGACGCGACACAGGTTTAAACAGCGCAAGCATTTATTAGTTTTCACTATAAACAATAGTGTGTAAAGATTCATTAAGGCCAAGTTTACATTAGACCGTATCTGTCTCGTTTTCTTCGCGGATGCACTGTCTGTTTACATTAAACCGCCTGGAAACGCCGGGAAACGGGAATCCGCCAGCGTCCACGTATTCAATCCAGATCGTGTCAGCTCCGGTGCTGTGTAAACATTGAGATACGCGGATACGCTGTGCTGAGCTCTAGCTGGCGTCGTCATTGGACAACGTCACTGTGATATCCACCTTCCTGATTCGCTGGCGTTGGTCATGTGACGCGACTGCTGAAAAACGGCGCGGACTTCCGCCTTGTATCACCTTTCATTAAAGAGTATAAAAGTATGAAAATACTGCAAATACTGATGCAAATACTGCCCATTGTGTAGTTATGATTGTCTTTAGGCTTGCCATCCTTCCACTTGCAAGTGGTAAGTGATCTGCGCTGGGATCACACACACAGCGGCTCAGTCCCAAATCACAGCTTGTTCACTTCACTCGCGCGCTGTGCGAGCTGCGCAGGGCCGGAGTGCGCACCCTCCAGAGGGCACTCGCTGTTCAGGGCGGAGTGATTTGGAGCGCAGGATGCCTGCGGAGCCGAGCGTATCCGTGTATTGGCGTTGCTGTGTGCACGCAAATCGTGTATTGGTGTTGCTGTGTGCACATTAATCGTTTTAAAAACGTTAATCTGATGATCCGCTGATACGGTCTAATGTAAACATGGGCTAACTGCGCACGTTTAACATCTGAATCCTTTTCTGCTAGAGTTTATCTAACATCAGCCAGAAATGTTTGTAGCCATTTACCTGCTGTAGTCTTCCGGGTGCAGGACCAAACCAGAATGCGGGTCTGAAAGCGCTTTTCAAGGTTTCTTCCGCGATGCGCGGGAAAGCAGCTCATTAGAGTGGAGAGAAATGGTCTAAAAATCTTACGTAAGTGTTTGTTGTAATATTTAAGGTCTGCACATAGTTGTAGGAGTGTAATGCATGCAGTGAAAGTGTTTAGAACTGTTAAAATCTGTCTAGATGTGTTGATTGATTTTGTGTTAAGACTGTGCAGTAGTCTTTTAAATATGCGCTGCACTGTTCATTGGGGAGACAGCCTCGGCAGGGAGAGGACGCGTGACTTGAGCTCTGTGTGAGTAATGCCAGAGTAGCCTAGCTTGCGTGGGCATTTTGTCCCAGAATTTTTTTTTGTTTGGTTTTGTCATCAGTGTTTTTTTTTTTTTTTTGTCCTGTTTGTGTTAACTGCCGGCTTAAGAATAAAAAGAAAACTATTTTTGTACAAGAATTTTCCTTGTTTTGCTCATCATTCTGACTGACTACTCCATCCGCTCAGCACACTCTATTACAACATCCAGTTGAATTCCACACATTTATGCGTCACCGTACAGACGCAGATTTCTTCCTTGAAAACGGTCGTGTAGACGCGGAAAAAAGTGAGAACGAAAATGGACTTTTGCGTTTTTGTTTCAGACCGTCCCCGTGTAAAGTGAAACAAGATGGAGAAGTGATCACGGCGCATTGTAACTGTACGGCTGGGGAAGAATTTTGTTGTGACCTTCATGCATGTGGACTTTGTGAGGAGTAAACAAAGAAACAGCTGGGGACTTCAGCACTTCGTGACCAAAAAAAGTACCGTAAAATAACGACACACAGCAAGAAAAGTACTTGGAAAACGCTAAGGACAGCTGAGGGGGAGATACAAACCTTTCACCAAGTGATCACTGCAAACTCGAGCATGCTTCGACTCGGCTCCCTTTGATTTCAGTGAGAGGTTCAAAAGCCGCCTTTCTCAACGTCTTTTTGTGAAATCCTGTGTTCGTTCACCCTTTTTATTAGTTCATGGGGAACCGAAGAAACTTATCAGTTTCACGATTTGATCAACCTAAAACAACACAAGCGTAAAGCATTTTTCATGCGAGTAATGAACCTTCTCCGTACAAACACTTTGTCCACTGGGCTTTAGTAGACCACCAGCTAAAGTTTTGAATAACTAATGAGGCGGATGTGACGTCACGTGAAACCCAAGAATTAAGTGAGAATTAAATCATGAGAAACTGACTGGAAGCAGATGATGTGATAAAGTATTGTGTTTTAGTCTAAAATTTGTCAAGTTTTACGTAATTTTTTCTCCTTTTCAGTGTTGAGACACTTTCTTTAAAGAAAATTAACTCAACTTGTTTATAAAAATGCATTAATTTTTACAGATATTAAAGGAAATGACTGACAAACCCAGATCATATATATCACGTCTTAGTCTCAATTCTAAAAGGTATTTCTGTCGTCACCACACTAACTGAGGGAATATCTTTAGGAAGAGCGATGTTCATCCCCAGTACACTTCCAGAGGAGGATCTGTGCCGAGACGCAGTACAGCACTTTATAAAACGCCTTTCGTTTTTGTCGTCTGTCTGCATATCGGCTTTGTAATTTTAGAGCCAGTGATTTGAAGGCGTTCGTCAATTCACTCTGGTCATTGTGGACTTGCTCGTCATCCTGATTCTGCTGCCGCCGTCTTTTGTAAATCCAAAGGACTGAAAAACAAAAGCCAGAAGAAAGGAGGGATGGAGTAACCTGAGAGGAGTTGCAGGCTGGACGAGGAGTGGATGAGTTAAAGGCAGTGATGTAGAAACTGTTGCGCAGGACCAGCATGCAGGTAGGATACGGGCTCTGTTTGAGGATGATGGAGAGGTGTGGTGGTTTCAGAGACCCCTCCCATTTCATCCAGAAGACCCACCGCTGCTCTTTATAGAAATGCAAGCAGGTCAGGATAAAGCGCGCACACCACCGAGGGCGTAACCAGACGTCCAGCTCAACCTTACAGCTAAAAAGAAACGAAGCCGATCTGGTTTGAGTAGCCGAGTGTTGTCCCAAGTCCAGGCTTGAAATGTGAGTGATCCAGTTTTTCTTTTTTCCACTGTCACACTAGTAATTATGCAAGTCATCGACACGTTTTTTTCATGACCCAGAATTTGCCGAGCTATTTTCACTCTCTTCCATTAAGCTCTGCAAAACCGTTAACTTTGCCCTATAATCATGAGATTGCTGAGCAGCACTCGGACCCATCCATCAGTGAAGAAATGATCCACATTATGCGTTTGTCTCCTCGTGAGGTGAAATGACGGTCTCTTCTTTTGCACATGTGGACGCTCAGCACTGTTCCTTACTTTCAGCTGAAATAATGTGTAAACAACAGCATCGGTGTGTTTTGTGCATCAATAATGATCAAGACACTGCTCTAGATAAAATTCCGCTTCTCTCTCTCTCTCTCTCTCTCTCTCTCTCTCTCTCTCTCTCTCTCTCTCTCCATGTCTATCTCTCTCTCTCTCCATGTCTGTGTCTCTCTCCCTCGCTCTCCATGTCTGTGTCTCTCTCTCTGTCTGGGTGTCTGTCTCTTTTTCTCCATGTCTCTCTCTCCATGTTTGTCTCTTTCTCTCCATGTCTCTCTCTCTCCATGTCTGTGTCTCTCTCCCTCGCTCTCCATGTCTGTGTCTCTCTCTCTGTCTGGGTGTCTGTCTCTTTTTCTCCATGTCTCTCTCTCCATGTTTGTGTCTCTTTCTCTCCATGTCTCTCTCTCTCCATGTCTGTGTCTCTCTCCCTCGCTCTCCATGTCTGTGTCTCTCTCTCTGTCTGGGTGTCTCTGTCTCTTTTTCTCCATGTCTCTCTCTCCATGTTTGTGTCTCTTTCCATGTCTCTCTCTCCATGTCTGTGTTTCTATCTCTTTCTCTCCATGCCTCTCTCTCTCCATGTCTGTGTGTGTGTCTCTCTCTCTCTCTCCATGTCTGTGTCTCTCTCTGTCTGTGTCTCTATCTCTTTTTCTCCATGTCTCTCTGTCTCCATGTCTGTCTCTCTCTCCATGTCTGTCTGTCTCTCTGTCTCTCTCTCTCTCTCTCTCTGTCTGTGTGTCTCTGTGTCTATCTCTTTTTCTCCATGTCTCTCCATGTGTGTCTGTGTCTCTCTCTCCATGTCTGTGCGCGTCTGTGTCTCTATCTCTTTTTTTCTCCATGTCTCTCTCCATGTGTCTCTATCTTTCCCTCCATGTGTCTCTCTGTATCTCTGTCTCCATGTCTCTTTCTGTCCATGTCTCTCTCCCCCTCCCTCCCCTGTCTGTCTGTCTCTCTCTCTCTCTCTCTCGCCCCCACCCCCCACCCCACACACACTTTTCCCAACCCTGTTATTATGGGGCCTGTACTGAGGGAACTTTCAGGAAATATCACACACATGAGCAGTTTATGAAATACCTCGTGTGAAGCATTTTATATCGGTGCTTGAATGCACTTTTGTACTTGTGCACCAGCTGGGTTTGTAAATCAAGTAACTTCTCGTCATGCCATTCAACTCATCCTTGCACAAACACAGGACGGTTAGTGTTCTGTTTTTATTTTGAGAGAGAAAGAGTAAAGATTTCGAGAGAATCTCTAAAGTCAGTGGGTGCAGGACAAGCGGATGAGGTCATTTATTTTGAGGTATTACTGCGTGATATTGAATCTCGAGGAGGACAGGCTGAGAGTTGGCGAGACTGTGGGTAGTTTGTCAGACAGCGATGGCATGTTGATGGCAACAGGCTTTTTGTCAGTGTCAGTAGCGTGATGCGTGGCACTGACACCTTCATCTATCACAGCTCTTTAGTGTTGCCCACCTGTCTGTAGCCATTTAGAGCCTGATCACTCCAGCAGCGCTTTCCCTCTCCTCCTCCTCCTCCTCCTCCTCCTCATGCTTCAGTGTTTACTGTAGACCACAGCTTTCAGAATCAGTTTAATTGTTCAAATATGGATCCAATTTTTATCACGTTTACACATTCAGCAGCAAACACTCAAGAGAACGTGTTTAAGATCACGTCTTATACTTTTAATCAAATATTTCAAGACACGCATTTATAACTTTTGGCCAAACAGTCCTTCTTGCTGCATGTAGGAAAAGAGATTTGTGAGATGAATGTGTAAAAGTTTAGGATTATACTTCATTTTCATATCTTGCCCTCAGTTCATTCAGTAACCTCGAGAATTTGTTCATGGAATTCCAGAGCTCATCTCAGGGAGGTGTGGGACGGCTGGTGATCGTATCGATAGATTTCATCTGTTGAGATGGTTACGAGCTGGATGATGTAAATATCTGTCGGGAAAGTGGCGTCTGCAGATAGACAAAAATAAAGTGTTGTATATCTGACATACAGGGCGTCAAAAGTCAGAGTCCAGTGTGACAAAAGATTATTCTGAGAAAGTGATTTTGAAATGAGCGTCAAAGATGACCTGCATGTACTGTTATTCTCATTTTTCTGGGTGGGGGAAAAAAAAACAAAAAACAACTCCTTTCCTTGCCACAAGGCCCATCGGGTGGTGTCGATCTCCGTTTCTACAGCCCTCGGCCTCTCGCCTATTACATAGCGATGGCTACAGTGGGGGGCTGGGCCTCTGGTAACCGCAAGAGTTTGACTCCCTACTCACATCTGTATCGCAGCGCCTCGCCGCATGGCAGGAGGTATTACCATGTTTGTGATGGATTTTTGGTATGACCCAACTGCAAGTAGAACTCATGATCTCCTGGTAGAGAGGCGGACACGCTAACCACCAGGCCATCTTGCGGGATAATTTTGCTGTAAATACATTCTTTAATCTATAATGTGTATTCATCACCAAAATATTACACTGTAAAAGTCTATAAATGTGAGCTATGCATTAATTTCAGTTTACGCATCAGTTTTTCTCCAAACTTGATTTTCTATAAGATGATGATGCTTCAAACGTTTTCACTACTTTGTCAGGATCAGCTCCACCAAATTTGACAAATGACCATTATTTGAAAGATAACGAACTGTAGATTTTAGAATATCCAATAAAACTAGTTTTGCCGCCTTTATTTATTTATTTGAGTAACTGGACTCCTTTTGTATCGACCCGTCACCAGTAATGTTGTCCTACTATACAACCCTGAGTCACCTGCTGCCTGATTTCTGAGCAGAACAACAAAACATCTTCCTCTGATCCATCCTAGTTCCCCTCATCCATGCTGTTAAAGGAACAGTCCACCGTACTTCCATAATGAAATATGCTCTTCTCTGAATTGAGACGAGCTGCTCCGTACCTCTCCGAGCTTTGCGCGACCTCCCAGTCAGTCAGACGCGCTGTCACTCCTGTTAGCAATGTAGCTAGGCTCAGTATGGCCAATGGTATTTTTTGGGGCTGTAGTTAGATGCGACCAAACTCTTCCACGTTTTTCCTGTTTACATAGGTTTATATGACCAGTGACATGAAACAAGTTCAGTTACACAAATTGAAACGTAGCGATTTTCTATGCTATGGAAAGTGCGCACTATAATGACAGGCGTACTAACACCTTCTGCGCGCTTCGACAGCGCATTGATACGGAGCTCAGATATCAATGCGCTGTCGAAGCGCGCAGAAGGTGTTAGTACGCCTGTCATTATAGTGCGCACTTTCCATAGCATAGAAAATCGCTACGTTTCAATTTGTGTAACTGAACTTGTTTCATGTCACTGGTCATATAAACCTATGTAAACAGGAAAAACGCGGAAGAGTTTGGTCGCATCTAACTACAGCCCCAAAAAATACCGTTGGCCATACTGAGCCTAGCTACATTGCTAACAGGAGTGACAGCGCGTCTGACTGACTGGGAGGTCGCGCAAAGCTCGGAGAGGTACGGAGCAGCTCGTCTCAATTCAGATAAGAGCATATTTCATTATGGAAGTACGGTGGACTGTTCCTTTAAACAGGTAAAGCAAATCATGGGCTGACAGTTCAGAAAACGAAATGGCATATTTATCAAGACTACTTCACTCTCCGAGAATTCAGTAAGTGATCAGTTCAGTCATGTGATGCTCTTATCTACTGAAGAAGTTGTTTATTCATCACACACTTGTGAATTTCCTCTCTGCATTTAACCCGTCTGAAGCAGTGAACACGCGCGCACACACACGTACCCAGAGCAGTGGGCAGCCATGCTAACAGCACCCGGGGAGCAGTTGGGAGTTTGGTGTCTCGCTCAAGGGCACCTCAGCCCAAGGCCGTCCCATATTAACCCGACCGCATGTCTTTGGACTGTCGGGGAAACCGGAGAACCCGGAGGAAACTCATGCAGACACGCAAACTCCACATAGAAAGGCCCCTGCCGGCTGCTGGGCTCAAACCCAGAACCTTCTCACTGTGAGAAGTTGATTGATTTTTGAAGGCCCACTATTCCTTTAAATATCATCCATTATCCATAACTGCTTTTCCTGTGCAGGGTCGCAGGCAAGCTGGAGCCTATCCCAGCTGACTATGGGTGAGAGGCGGGGTACACCCTGGACAAGTCGCCAGGTCATCACATAGAGACAAACAACCATTCACATTCACACCTACGGTCAATTTAGAGTCACCAGTTAACCTAACCTGCATGTCTTTGGACTGTGGGGGAAACCGGAGCACCCGGAGGAAACCCATGCGGACACGGGGAGAACATGCAAACTCCGCATAGAAAGGCCCTTGTCAGCCGCTGGGGTCGAACCCAGAACCTTCTCACTGTGAGGCAACAGCGCTAACCACTACACCACCGTGCCGCCCTCCTTTAAATATTCCTTTTCCGTTTCCTGAGTGAAATGCAGTGCTAAGGGCACTTCAGCCATGATGCAGAAGGAGGAGAAAGGGCTGTTCATTCACTCAACTCCCCTCACATTTTCTGCCGGTCACAGGAATTGAACCGGCGACCCTTTGGCCTCAAGGCTGCTTCTCTCACCTTCAGGCCGTGGCTGCTCCTGCCCCAGTGCTTATAGATACGATGATTAGAAAGTAATGAAATTTGCTGCTTTATGTTTTCTTTTTGACTCTCGTGCGTCGGTGTTGCGCTGAGTTCCAGCCCCTGAGTGTAATCAGTTCTGGATGATTAAATTGGTTATCGTGGGTTTTAAAAATAAGTAATGAGCAGAGACAAACTAGTATCCCACAAACCTACTTCCTGCTGTGTCCTGTATATCTCAAGCTTGGTGGTCAAACAGTTCCCACAAATGCCACCTGGTACAAGGGCAAATAACGAACATGCAAATAATCTCCCCAAAATTCCTGCCGGTTTTTGTGCTCATGCTGGAAATAAAGACCAGAGGGATGCTCCAGCCTTCTTTACCAAGACGCACTGTGATGTCGTTAAAATAAAGGCTTTCGTCTGATCGTTAGTGCAGGTTTGCAGCACTGCTCATAGCGACGGATCTAAATCCCTTTCAGAACGACTCGTCAGGCAGCATGTCGGTCTGTACTCAGTGCTCAGTACAAGTGGTGATGTGTATCATTTCATTCATGCTGAATAACTGTGTGCGCACTTTATTTGTCCTTGGATTGAATGAGGCTTGGGGCTGGAGAATGATTAGGATTCAGAGTGAAGGCTGAACAGGCGTGTACACGGATGCACACAGGTTTTTATTACTTCAGTAGCACAAGGGATTTCAGTCTGCTCACCTCCTTATTCTGACACATCTGTTTCCTTGGCTACGGCGGATAGAACTGTTGCACTGTTATCATCCGGGAAGCCGTGTTGTTGCCAAGTCTGAGCTTGATGAGCTTCTCATTAAGCCACTGTTCCTGTTTTCTGTCATGTCAGCACAATTGGACTGCGAGAGACTTTTTAACAGAATTCTAAATTGTCACGGTAATGTTAGTCTTTTGGTTTTTCTCACCTGAAAATGAATAATGACTAAAGTCATAATCATTCCAATAATAATAAGGCCCACTATTGCTTAAAGCTAGACTGCCTTTCAGATTTTTCAAGTGTCGGTCATAAAAATAATTTTCCCTGACACCCAGTTATTTTTGTTTAGTGGACTGAAAGCTACTGAATTCGAATCACAGACTTCCAATTTTATTAGTTTTTTAAAAATAGAACAACTAATGAATTTAGGGCCATGTGGCCTTAAATTCTTCGCTATTTTTTCCTGTTTCACCATGATGCAATTCAAGATACTACGTCATGCATCACATGGTGGGCTTTCCCCGTTCGCGCAAGGCATTGTGGGGTACAAATTTGAAACAGGAGAGGAAAAACAGAGGACGGTGAGTGTGCGAATGAAACGTGAAAGACCGACTACAGTGACGGAAAGCGAGAAGAAAAGACGTTATGTTGCGAAGGAAAGGAAACGCAGGACTAAACTAATAAATATCGGCGGTCAGCGAGCACCTCGGTGTGATCAGCTGTTCCTTTAGCAACAGAATGATGTAACTGTCAGTGCAGGGTCAAGGTAAACCTGTAGATGGCAGTAATGCAACAGTGTGGATGCCAGCTGCCGTAAAACTCTGAAGAAGAAGGTAAACCTGCGCATGCGCACACGGACTTTCTCTGTCTGCTTGACTGCACAAAGTGAGTGATTTCATGCATGTTATTTGCTCAGGAATCCCCTCAAATTAAATAACTTCCCAGCCACAGAACGGCCTGTTTTTATTTATTTATATTTATTTATTTATTTATTTTTGACAGATTACAGAAATAAACATGCATCCCAATGACCAAATTTCAGAGGGAACTAAACTTCACTGATGTTATGAAATCTAAAGGCTGTTTAGCTTTAAACATTCCTTTTTCATAACTCCAGTATTGACGTTATGACTGTATCCCAGTTATTTGCGCAGTGTATCAATGTATCATTTGAAACACACTGCTATAATAAGACTGTATTTCTGTATCAATTCAAAATCAGACTTCTGTAATGTCAGAATCATTTTTATTTTTTTCGCGGTCCAAATCCTGCTCTCTGATTGGCTGGCGAGCGGGTCTGTATCCTACGATACGGACCCCGGTTACAGACCTTACAGTATATATAAGATTTATTTATAATATCAAAAATCTTATAAATTTTTGCCAGCATTTCTCAGGAGAATGGCATTAATTTTACAGCATGGATACTGATAATGACAGTATTCACAGCGAAAGCGAGTTTTACTACCCTGAGGAAGAAGAAATGAAAGAAAACATTTCAGGAGAAAGCTAAAAACCTCTAACTGTTGCTAACGCCAAGCAAAAACATGGCTGAATCCTGAATGACTCAATTTTGTATAAATAGGGGACTACATAGGTGGCAAAATGTAGGTTTTTTCCTGCCATGGAAGTGCACTTGTATACTGAGGAGGAAGCCATTTGCATTACAGCCGTGAATGAGGATTCAAAATGGCGGCTCGGCTCGGTTTTCCCTTTCGGGCGCTCTCGTTTTCTGTTAGAATTTGGTAAAGAAAAAAAATATATATATATATATATATATATATATATATATATATATATATATATATATATATATTTACCAGCTTAAGGTTGGTCCGTATGGTGAAATGCCGTGACCTCGGCCTTGAATACTCGGCCCAGAGGGCCTCGCTCAGTACTTTCAAGACCTCGGCCACGATATGGACCTCCCAGCTGGTAAATAACACATATCTGAAATGCCAAATTCCATCATTTGGTGTAACCAAGTATACACTTCAAACCTGAACTGGGACTCCGTAACATCACAGCTAATGGTGTTGAATTATAATTAACTAATTAGTGCTAGCAGAGCTGGCGCAAATTGTTATTCTCACTCAGGATCTTTCAACTTTCTTCTTCTCCTCCTAATGCTTTTAGGATGCAATTTCTCCCTCAGTTTTCAACCAGTCACCAAATTTCTCTGGGCTGAATTATGTTGCTGTGACTTTTGGTGTTGATCTGGGTCACTGATCTAGAATGATCCATGAAAAACAGAATCGTTTCAATCACTTATAGCTCTGTTAATTTTCATGATTTTTTTTCAATCAGTTTTTTTATTTTTATTTTGTTCAGGACGGCAGGGCGCAACTTTTCCTTACGAAGTATCCTACTCTATCTCTTACTAGTCCGGATCTATAGGGTACGGCGACTAGACGTCTCAGTTTGTAACAGCTAGTGCAAATTACTGTGACTTTAATCACAGTCTTGATCTAGTTGAGGAATTGATTTTTGAAGGCCCACTATTCCTTTAAATATCCATCCATTATCCGTAACCACTTTTCCTGTACAGGGTCGCAGGCAAGCTGGAGCCTATCCCAGCTGACTACGGGCGAAAGGCGGGGTACACCCTGGACAAGTCGCCAGGTCATCACAGGGCTGACACATAGACACAGACAACCATTCACACTCACATTCACACCTACGGTCAATTTAGAGTCACCAGTTAACCTAACCTGCATGTCTTTGGACTGTGGGGGAAACCGGAGCACCCGGAGGAAACCCACGCGGACACGGGGAGAACATGCAAACTCCGCACAGAAAGGCCCTCGACGGCCACGGGGCTCGAACCTGAACCTTCTTGCTGTGAAGTGACAGTGCTAACCACTACACCACCGTGCCGCCCTCCTTTAAATATTCCTTTTCCATTTCCTGAGTGAACTTGTTGAACTGCAGATTGAGCAACCTGTCATGCAGCGTGTGTCCTCTCTGCTCACCACTCTCCCTCTCTCCAAACACACTTTCACTGGAGCATTAAAACCACCAACAATTTGAAAATATTCTCTAAATCTAGGCATGACCAGTGCCATGCTTGGTGCCAACCAGCGTACAGGAGCGAGTGTAGGATTCTTCTGTGCAGGGACGTTTTAAGTCTCAAGCACCCAAGAAGACGAGGAAGAAACACCAAGCTTGGCTTCTGCTTTTTTCTTGCTCTCAGGTTCATCATGAAGACAAGTTCTCACTCGGACTGCATTTCCTATCTGCTGTTGAGATGCAGTTCCACGCTGAGGACGCGCTCCACAACATATCATTGCAGAACAGGAGCACCTACACAGTCATGGAGTTGCTGTGCAGTGCCAGGAGGCATAATGGAGATCAGTCAAGCAGGTGGCGAGAAAGTATGACGCAACTGGATGAGTGCCACACGTGGCGTGATGCACACATATACACACACGGCGTATTCGGATACCGTGGTAAAACTGCAAAAACATCCAGCAAGCTTGAGTCAGTGAATCAGTCACATGTGTGAGCCAAGAGTTTCATGCCTTCAAGTCGTCTCAAAAGAGAGACCGTAGCAACAAATACGCTTTATTCTGCCCGGTCTCTAAACATAACTACTGTATCTCTGATCATTTCAGCCATCGATGACTCAGCTACACTCGAATGTTTCCGTTCTGCCCACAGCTGCTGATGCTCACGCCGCAGTAGATCATAGACTTGTGATAAGAGAGAGAGAACATGAAGAATGAATGGAGTGCTTTTTGGCAGGTGGAGTGGAGGAGGAAGATCATCCTCCCTTTATTATACCAGTGGACAATCTGTGTCTCAGATCATCCGTGGTTAGACATGTCACTGTAATGGATTTTAGCTGACAACTGTTGGGTCATGCAAAACATTACACGCTATCTAGTCAAAACTATGTGAACACCTGACCATTACATCCATGTGGGTTTTTTTTTCTTCCTTTTTTCTCCTCCCCCCCAAACTCTTGCCACAAAGTGTGAAACATTGAGTCGTATAGGATCAGGGGTCGAAATTAAGCATGTACCGACGGACATGGGCAAGTCATTCTCATACTCGGGCAACAATATCACTAGTTGTCCGTCGGACAACTGTGTTTGTCTATTTTACCAAGAAAAATTAAGTTGTTGTGATTCCTAACAGAAACAGAACGAAAACTTTATTTTTCCCGTCTTCTCTTTCGTTCGTCCTTGACTTTGGTTCGTTGCGGTAGTTGACGCTTCCATTCGCGAGATGGCACTACATGATATTGTGATTATTCACACGAGGCGCCACGGTCACGTAGGCTAGGACGAACGAAGCGTCTTTTTGGACTGATTTTTAAAGGTCCCGTGGCATGGTGGTTTGTTGATGCTTTAAACGGGCTCGTGGAGGTTTCCGGATGTTATATCTGCAGCCTTTCTCGAAATGAACCCTCGGCACGTAGATATAGCCTCCTGGGAGAAAGCCCCATTTCAGTGCTTTTCCCAGTGCGTCGTTTTGCTAATGAGAAGCAGGAGGTGGGGAAGGGTAGAGGGTGGGGGCGCGTCTTATCATTAATATTCATGACATGTAAACGTGTTACCTCTGATTGGCTAACAGCACTGTGACGCTACCTCCAGTGGGTCAGAACAAGCGGATGTGGGTGTCTTACTATGGCGAGAGAGAAGGAACAAACCGCGAAGGGAAAAATACCGCACGCTGACGTCATTAAAGTGCGACACGAGGAAATAAAATAAATTCAACAAATGTTTGGGTTTTTACTGAACAAACAAAAAATGAACGAGTGACTTAAAAAAAAGAATGTGGGTGTCTTTGTAAAAACTGTTTTGATTGGCTATTATAATAGAGCATGCTGCATGCTTTTTGGTTTTGTAGCGCAGATTACCTGGCTAACTGCAGGAAGCGGTTAGCTGCACAGCTAATGTAGCCATTGCAAGGCTGACGTGGCACCGATTTTAAAACACGGCAAAACGACTTAACAGTTATACACTTACTTGTTCGGTGTTTGTTGCTGATGCGGCAGGGATGCTTGGTACGGACCCAGGCTTCAGTGACAGTTGATGTGCAAAACCTGCCCTGTACTGTCCCAAGTTGTGGAAACATTCCTCAGGAAAATGCTTCCGACAAACATACACCGTCTTAGGTAGACTCGACGGCGTATTATTGGAGTAAATAAAATTAAGCCACTGCATCTTCAGGGGCTCTCTTGTCGGCAGTAAAAACAGACTCTTTTCTGTGTTGTCACATCCATGTACAGCGCAATTTCCATGTTTCGCTCGCTTAGGTGATGCCATGTTGTTGTGTCCTCTATGGTCTCCTCACTACAACTGGGCGGGGCAATCCATACAGTGGGTGGGAATCCAGAGGGGGGCGTGGGGATCATCTCCCTTGCTGACGTAGTAAAGGGAAGAGTTTATCAACGCGCCGTTTTGACGCGCCATTCTCAAATGTTGGGCATAGTTTGGTTTACACATTATGAAATTTCTAGCCATTGGGGTGACTTAAGAAGGTCAGAGGAACTCATTTTAACGTTAAAAAACCTCAGAAAGTGAAAATTTCATGCCGGACCTTTAATTCTGATTTGATCAGTTACACTTGACCATGATGACATGATGTTTTCTGACTGTTTAACATGTTTAATAGAAGATACTAGTAGTTATACCTAGTTGTTTTACTGTTGATCATGATGAAATAAACACCAAACACGAGTGTTATAACTTTATTTCTGTCAATCAGTAATCAAACAATGGCAAAACAAGTTAAAATATTTTATTGCATACTCTATAATATACATCCAGATTGCTTTTTATGCAAATTACTTACCCAGTCAACCTGCAAAAAAGTAGGGCAACTGATACATGCATGCGGGCAAGTAAATTTTTGGGGTTGGTTGCCCTGAGGGCAAGTACATTCAAAAGTTAGTTTCGACCCCTGAGGATGGCTTTGTATATTATAGTATTGCAATTTCATGTTGAAAAACTGCAGCGGCAGGCAGAGTGTAACACAACAGTCAAGCTATAATGATTCTGTGACCAAGTCCGTGTTTCCCAATCACTGGGCCGCGGCCCATTAGTGGGCTACGAAGCGCCATCTATTGGGTTGCAACATTTTTTCAAGTTTGAAGCCAAATAGTTCAGGATTTCGTAATGTCCCAAATCCGGTAGCTGGTTTGCTGAACACTTCAAGAGGAATAAATACATTTGTGGGTAAATTAAGAAGAACAAGCCTTTATTTTGTCACATTTAACCCACGCGTGCATGCACACAGAGAGAGAGCGCAGGGGGCTGAATAAATAAATTTGTGGGCAAATGATATGCATCCGTGATGCCTGCTGGAAGAGAAGAGCAGGGGGGATTGAGAATCGAGTGGCTGCCGTTTGCTTACACCTGATACTAAAACTTGTAGTGTCCTAGCAAACTTCTCAAATACCCCTTTTCCACCAAACCAGTTCCAGGGCTGGTTCAGTGCTGGTGCTGGTTCACAACTCGTTCAACTTGCGAGCCAGCTGAGAACCAGTTTGCTTTTCCATAGCTTGCGGTGCTAAGGGAAGCCACGTCAGTTACGTTGCTGTATATGTCAGTTACGTCGTTGTATACATCAGTTACGTCGCTACGTTTGCATAAACCTTGGTGCGAATATCGAAGCAAAAACAACACGGAAGAAGCAGCAGCAACAACAATAATAATAATAATGGATGACTTCGCGTTTGTACAGCTGCGGCTTCTTGTCGCTTAAAAATGTCGATCTTTCGCGGTCTTGTTATTGTTGTTGGTCTTAACAACTCCGCCCCCCGCTGACGGAAGCGGTTCTTTCCTCTGGCCCAGCAGAGAGTTGGTGCTAGCCTGGAACCGTTTTTTCTGGCCCCAGAGCCAGTTCTTTGTCAGTGGAAACAGAAAACCCGGTTCCAAACTAAGCGCTGGCCCCAAACCAGCCCTGGAACTGCTTTGGTGGAAAAGTGGCAAAAGACACGTACAAAAGCCCAGAAACTCCTATTTACCTGGACAAAAACGATACAGGATTTATCTTGTAGTGTCCTGATCCCCAGATCTTTAACCCAGCCACATATAAAAAGTTGTACGCCTCCATTCCGGGTTTTCGTCTGTGTCTCCGTGTAGAACGCTGCCTGCAGCACCAGGTAGTCTGAGATGTCGGGGAACTCAACGGATAGATAATTTTCCAGTTCATAATGAATGAATGAATGAATAACTTAAGTTGATCAGCAGAACTGGTGGGGTCGTGCATTTACAGATACAAATAATTACAAATACAAAAGACTAAAGATATACACAATATTTAAAAAAAACAACAAACAAACAAACTTAATCTGTTGATTATCTGTTAATTATCTTCACATTAAGTTAATTAATAGTATGCATAACTATTGTCTTTGTATTTAGTTACGGTTACAGTAGGATCAATATTTATTTTACTAATGTCAAATTTAGCTAGTAAATTTTTCTGTCATAGGAAAAATCCTTGTTTGTTAGCATGTAAGGATCTATCCCATTGAGTGGGTTCTATGCCCACTTCTTTTGAGTGTACTTCTTGGCTTTTATAACTTGCTTGTTTGCTGTACACAAACATGTGAGTAAGTTCTTGTGTTAATGGACCAGACTCCACTTTTGGATCATTAATCCCTTCTGACTGAGAATGGCCTGCATGCAGGGTCTGGCTTCTGGCACATCCGTACAGTTTTAAAATACAATATCTACAATAAAAAAAAAAAAAAGTTTTTATTGCATTTGTTTAATTCCTGGGCTCCCATCTGTAACAGGGAGTGATGTTGCAGCCCATTAATACACGTTACAATAGATTATTAGAGTCTTATAGAATAGATG
The DNA here is from genome assembly GCF_027579695.1 of Neoarius graeffei. NCBI lineage: Eukaryota > Metazoa > Chordata > Actinopteri > Siluriformes > Ariidae > Neoarius > Neoarius graeffei. The sequence continues at coordinate 36,839,359 of NC_083584.1, read as the reverse complement.
AGCCAAAAATAATTGGGGATCTTTTTTTTTTTTTTTTTTTTTTTTAATGGGCCCCGACTCAGTACAAGTGTGAGTAGGTGGGCCTTAAAGCAGAAAAGGTTGAGAACCCCTGGACTAAGGGCCTCTGCATGCTCTTGTGACAAGGCTTTCACAGATAGCTTTTCGCAGACAGTTGTAATTTATCGTTGAGCGGGGAGTAATAGGCGTGCGTGATGTTATTCACCGGCACCACGCAAGGGGGTGCGAAGTCGCAAAATTGCTAGGAGTAGTTGGTGGGTGTGGTTAGTGGAGTGTTTATCCTCCGGTTACTTATAATTATGCTTATAATGACTAGAACTGGAGTCGTATAGATGTACGTACTTCCTCATTTCCTCGATCAACCGCTCTTCGTGCTGCTCCATCATCGCTCGTGTTTTTAAAAATGGCGGTCGTGAAAACAAACCAAACCGGGAAAGTAAGGAAGCGGAAGTGCGTGTACAGCGGATGTAGAGTGGACCAATCAGAGCCCTCTTGTCTGCGATGCTGTCTGCGGTGGTCACAATTTTTGGGAGGTGCGCGCAGAGCGTCTGCGAAGGGGGGGAGGCTTCGCAGACGCTATCTGTGACGCTATCTGCGAGGACTGGGTTGTCAGCATAAATTGGCATTAAATGATGTGAAGCGTGAATGTTGTCTACAACAATCAAGAAAAAATGGGTACCAATAATAGTTTTGCTTTGGGACTGGAAGGTGAGGAAATTATTAATAAATAAAAAAAAAAAGAGCGAGAAAAGCTTATTGGGTTTGGATCCATGAGGCACTGCTTTCACAAAAAGCTCACGGAGAAAATCAGGATATTGTGATGTCAGTTAGATGATGTGCTGTCCAACTCCAGGTGAATTGAGAGATCAATAATCAGTCTCTCCATGGTGCTCACTGTTATGCTGGGCATACACTGTGCGATTTTTGGCCTGATTTTGACACGATTTTCACTCGTGGCACTATTTTGGAGATCGGGCCGAGTTTTGGCTCAATCGTGCGTCTTGGATCGTGTAGCATACATGGGGTAACGACAAGCGATTAACACCTCACGACCTCCTCCCGATCGATCGGATGAAAATCAAACCTGTTTGAAATCCTGAGCATCGGATCCGAGCATCAGATCGTATAGTGTGAGAAGAGGAATCGTAAGCTGCGTGCTGTTTACCCCGCGATTCACTCGTACAGTGTGAGCAGCAGCTGAATACCGCGATTGAAAAAATCGCACAGTGTATGCCCAGCTTTAAACAGTTTTCTTGTCATTTCAGATGCCCTAGTTTGTTTTTGTTTATTTTATTTTTTAAAGAATCTTACCACTTTGACTGGTGGAAATGCCTGAAACATACTGAGGATACGTTAACGAAAAATTAATGAGCATTGCGTTACACTCGAAGTTGAATCAAGTTCAGCTTGAACCAGCGCTCTGCTAGCACTCTCAGCTGTTCCACTGCCTAACCACAGCGGACAACAGAAAATCTGCCGGTCCTGCCGCTGGTCGGTGTGATCCCCACCTAAACCAGTTTCAGCATGACGATGCCCCTGTGTATAAAGTGAGCTCCATGAAGACATGGTTTGCCAAGGTTGGAGTGGAACAACTCGAGCGTCCTGCACAGAGCCCTGACCTCAACCCCACTGAAGAGCTTTGGGATGAACCAGAGTTTTGACTGCACCCCAGACCTCCACATCTGACATCAGTGCCTGATCTCGCTCATGCCATTGTGGCTGAATGAATACAAATCCCCGCAGCCACGCTCCAAAATCTCATGGAAAGCCTTCCCGGAAGAGTGGAGGTTTGAATTACAGTCAAGAGGGACTCCATCTGGGTAGAGATGGTCAAAAAGCTCACGTGATGGTGATGGTTAGTTGTCCACATACTTTTGGCCATAGTGTATCCAGACGCTTGTTCTCCATGAGCGTAGTGCTGTGATTAAAGCCATGCTGATTTTGTGTCATGATAGTTTTCCTCAATAACAGTGAGATGAGGGAAGTCCTATTCCTTCACTAAAACTCCCAGTACATGCAGCCTGGTCCTGCTAAAGTCAGTGTCGCAGCCAATCAGGCTGCTTGTTGCTGAATCACACGCCCACTTGGAGGAACCCGTGCTGGCAGGCTGTGGGAGACGCAGTGCTTCATTACTGCTCCACAGAAAGGCCAGACTAATTCGGTCAGATGGAAACGTGTTTAAATATCTTCAGTGTGACTGAGCAGAGTTTCACCCGAAATACACATGAAGCCACCGTTCAGTCTGGAAAGGCTACTGGTTTTTCCACCATTCCAGAATCTCCCCAGCTGAGTCCACAGTGCAGCGGCACACCAACGCCTTTCAGTCACTTACCCAGTTCAGAACACTGCTGCTGTGCCTCTCTCTCTCCCCCTCTCTCTCTCCTCCTCCTCCCTCTGTGTGTCTGTCTCCTTACCCTCCTCCCTCTGTGTCTCTCTGTCTTCCCCCTCATCCCCTCTCTCTCCCTCCTCTTCCCCTCTCTCTCCTCCTTCTCCTCCCTCTGTGTCTCCTTACCCTCCTCCCTCTGTCTCTCTCTCTCTCTCTCCCCCTCACCCCTCCTCACTCTCTCCCCCTCTCTCTCCTCCTCCTCCTCCCTCTGTGTCTCTCTGTCTCCTTACCCTCCTCCCTCTGTCTCTCTCTCTCTCTCTCTCTCTCCCCCTCACCCCTCCTCACTCTCTCTCCCCCCTCTCCCCCTCTCTCTCCTCCTCCTCCTCCCTCTGTGTCTCTCTGTCTCCTTACCCTCCTCCCTCTATCTCTCTCTCTCTCTCTCTCTCTCTCCCCCCTCTCCCCCTCTCTCTCCTCCTCCTCCTCCCTCTGTGTCTCTGTCTCCTTACCCTCCTCCCTCTATATCTCTCTCTCTCTCTCTCTCTCTCTCTCTCTCTCTCTCTCCCCCCCCTCTCTCTCTCCTCCTTCTCCCTCTGGCCAAGTTTACATTAGACCGTATCTGTCTCGTTTTCTTCGCGGATGCACTGTCCGTGTACATTAAAACGCCTGGAAACGCCGGGAAACGGGAATCCGCCAGGGTCCACGTATTCAATCCAGATCGTGTCTGGTCCGGTGCTGTGTAAACATTGAGAATACGCGGATACGCTGTGCTGAGCTCTAGCTGGCGTCGTCATTGGACAACGTCACTGTGACATCCACCTTCCTGATTCGCTGGCGTTGGTCATGTGACGCGACTGCTGAAAAACGGCGCGGACTTCTGCCTTGTATCACCTTTCATTAAAGAGTATAAAAGTATGAAAATACTGCAAATACTGATGCAAATACTGCCCATTGTGTAGTTATGATGGTCTTTAGGCTTGCCATCCTTCCACTTGCAAGTGGTAAGTGACGCGCATGCCCGATATGCACTGAGATCACACACACAGTGGCTTAGTCCCGAATCACTGCTCGTGCGCTTCACTCGTGCGCTCTGTGAGCTGCGCAGGGCCGGAGTGCGCACCCTCCAGAGGGCACTCGCTGTTCAGGGCGGAGTGATTTGGAGCGCAGGATGCCTGCGGAGCCGAGCGTATCCGTGTATTGGCGTTGCTGTGTGCACGTGAATCGTGTATTGGCGTTGCTGTGTGCACGTGAATCGTGTATTGGCATTGCTGTGTGCACGTGAATCGTGTATTGGCATTGCTGTGTGCACGTGAATCGTGTATTGGCGTTGCTGTGTGCACGTGAATCGTGTATTGGTGTTGCTGTGTGCACGCTAACCATTTTAAAAATGTTAATCTGATGATCTGCTGATACGGTCTAATGTAAACCCCACCTCTGTGTCTCTGTCTCCTTACCCTCCTCCATTTGTCTCTCTCTCTCCCCCCCTCACCCCTCCTCACTCTCTCTTCCCCCTCATCCCCTCTCTCTCCCTCTCTCTCTCTGTCTCCTTACCCTTCTCCCTCTGTCTCTCTCTCTCTCTCTCTCTCTCTCTCTCTCTCTCTCTCTCCCCCCTCATCCCCTCTCTCTGCCCCCTCTCTCTCCTCCTCCTCCTCCTCTCTGTCTGTCTCCTTACCCTCCTCCCTCTGTCTGTGTCTCTCTCTCTCTGCACCCATCCTCCCCTGTCTGTCTCTCTCTGTCTCCTTACCCTCCTCCCTCTGTGTCTCTCTCTCTCCCCCCTTACCCTCCTCTCTCTCCCCTGCACCCCTCCTCCCTCTGTCTGTCTCTCTCTCTGTCTCTCTCTCCTCACCCCTCCTCCCTCCCTCTCTGTCCGTTTTTCTCTTTCTCCTCACCCCTCCTCCCTTCCTATCTGTCCATCTCTGTCTGTCTCCTTATCCTTCTCTCTCTCTGCGTCTCCTTACCCTCCTCTCTCTCTCTCTCCCCCCCCCCCATTCTCCTTACCCCCCACCCTCTTCTCCTCTCTCCAGCGGTCTCAAAAGTAGCCGGTCACCGGCGGCAAATCGCCGGCTATGGCTTGTTATGCCGCCGGCTATTGTCAGTCGAGTCACAAAATTTAATGTTAAATATTTCTGACAGCAAAAAAAGTTGTGAACGTAAATTACATCCACTATGTCATGTATGTCCGTTGCTGCGTCAATTGTGTTTACATCCTCGACATGAGTGCAGCCATTACTGCCGCCTGTGTTGCCAGATTGCACGTTTTCCCGCCCAATTTGGGAGGTTTTAAGTGTATTTTGGCGGGTTTTGAACATATATTGGGCTGTAAAACGTCAGCAGTATCTGGCAACATATTTTTTTATTTAATACAAGAAATTAATGGATGCTAACGTTTTTGCCAAAATGGTATTTTATTTTCCATTGTTTAGGCAGCTTCAGCATCATACTGTGAGATTCTGTTCAAATTGTTTTTTTTCTTCTATGAAGCCTGAGCCATTTATTTTATTAGTTTATAATTATTGTTTAATTTAGTCTTCAGGGGAGACTGCCTGCACACAGTACTAGTATTAATAGTTTTTTTTTTTCTTACATGAAAGCTGAGGCATTTATATTATATTTGAAGGTAACTTCATGTTGTGCTGTGAGGTTCTCTGCACTTTAACTTTTGAACCAACAGGTGCATTTGGATAAGTAAAGCCTATTTTTCTGCATTTTTGTAGTCCTGGTAATCTTTTATATTGGTAAAGTTGTTTATAGGACCATTTCTCAGTGTCTGTTTTTTTAATCAATAGTTTTTCAGTAATAACTTAATATTTAACATATCACTCAATTTTAAACAACCCCCGCACCTCCCCCATGGGCTGCCCCCATAGTCTCCAAAATTTCTGTGGGAAACACTGGCGTGCGTAACAACGCTAATCAAGCTTAAGCTAGACGACCCGCCTCAAATGTTATCCCAATTTTAGATGGCCTGTTCCAAACCATCCCGCCCCATGAAAAATTCGGACTTGCATATCTCTCTCTCTCTCTCTCTCTCTCTCTCTCTCTCTCATATATATATATATATATATAATCCCTGCACGCTTTGCGTGCATTATGTCTGCCGCTGGCAGACATTTTACCATTTTGCACCCTGCTGTAAATTATTTGTACCCTGCTATTCTCCCAAACTTTGAAGCCTGTCTCTCCCCCACCCCCTCTGCTTTACTGCTCTTTACCTCACTCCGTACTGCCCCACTTCCCCACCTCATATGCACAGCCTCATGATGAGTCAGTTGACTTCATTGTGATCAGTTCATGAAAACCGCAACAAAGGCAGCTTGCAGTGTGTGTGTGTGTGTGTGTGTGTGTGTAACTAAGAATCCTAGTATCACATCGTAAACTAGTGCTGCACGCTTTTTAATTATGATCAGGATGTTTGTCCTTTTCGGTAATGATTAGACTTGTGTAAAGTCTAAGCTAATGTGTGAAACATGAGAGTTTTTATTGGCACGGGGTGAAATCACAAGTTCCTCATTCATGCTTGTTTTGACCAACCACTTCCAGCGCTCTCTGCTTCTCAGACTTCAACACAATTATTTGTCAAGTCTAATTGTGTATACTTATCTCACTTAAAGATCCGCTCAGTTAAACAGAACGGTGACTTGGCTATTTCAATTCCGCTATTCGTTCATGTGAAGGAATCTAGTTTTCTCACTGTTCAAGTCTGCTTAACCTGCAGCTGGAAGTATAGGTGGTTTCTCTTCTCTGTGGGAAACGTGCAGGTGTGTGTGTGTGTGAGAGAGTGAGTGAGTGATGGCCTGTAACAGAAACTCCCCCATTCCACACCTCTGCTCAGGCAGGAAGCAGCTTTAACACGGCGCTGTCATTTTCACATCAGAGGAGGATACAAACCTAATGCATCCTCATCCTCCCCTTTTTCCTGCAGGCAACACGACCCCAGAGCAGTGTGGTCTTTCCAGCCACATGTACACGAGGGTACGGCAAGCAGGGGCAGGCGATCTGGGAAAAATCAGATCACCATTTTACAGACTTCATCCCGATCTACACTTTTATCACCATTTTTACGTTAGTTCATTTTAAGGTGATTGTGAAAGTTACTGGACAAAGTAACCAAAGTGTGTGTACAGGGGGGGAGAGAGGGAGCAGGTAGACAGACAGTGACCCAGACAGACAGAACACGGTGCTCGTTCTAAAAGATGGACAGAGAGAAAGATGGAAATAGAAAAGTGTGTGCCTGGAGGCTCCGTCCTTCAGTGACCCTCCACCTCTCTCCTTTTCTCCTTTCCTGAAATGGGAGAGCGGGAGAGCGGCGGCTCAGTCAGACTCTGTGGGGGACGGGCTAAATTTAGCATCAGGCAGGAACAGAAAATACAAGAGCGTTCCGAAATAACATTTAAACGCTGTATAATTCACAGGAGTAAAAACCCAACTGTAGAAATTTAAAGAAATGATCAGGATCCTCTTTTGGATGGCGTGCATGAGTAAAAGGGTTGACTGAGAATTTGTCAGTTGTGTGTGTGTCTTGGGTACACACACATGCTGCTTCTCTCTGTGTTTGTTTTGGACCACTTTGGCATTAGTGGCAATGTAAGCATCACTGTGTTGGAGAAGTGCACTGAAGGTGTGTGTGTGTGTGTGTGTGTGTGTTATAGACCTAATACTAATTCCAAACTCTGAAAATGTAGCCTACTGCGACGTGGCATTTACTCTCCCCCTCCAGTTCCTTAAGTACACAGACTGACTGTTTTTCGAAACTAAATGCCAGCAGTTCCATTTGTGTCTCTGTATTTAAAAAAACAAAACAACCCAACAGTCAGTGCGTTCACATGCACATCCAAATCGAGCTGCTGTCGGTAATCGAGCTAAGGGTCCCAGCAGGGGTGCCAGAGAAATCCAATCCTACATGCACACAAGGAAATCAAGCTATTGTGTGAGGTACATTGTGCACCCGAGCCACAGGTGGCGCTACACGCCCCATCGTGTTGGTACACTTCCGGTTGTCGTCATGAAGAAGGAGTGATTTCCACTTAACATTCACACCACATGTCATTGCCACCTGTTGGCTACAAACTGTCCTGCACAGACCACTGTTTTGTAAGACGACTTATTTTGCACAATTGTATATTTTTCTAAAGTCCATTTTTTGCTTACAATTTAACTTATGTCTTAATAAACACACAAAAAGTTCAATTGTTTTTGTTTTTTGTCTCCTTGTTCCTCCTGACCTCTTCTGCTTCTCGCTACTACTATGTACTGTTGTCATGCCGACCGAGGCTGTTGTGTTTCCCACTTGTGGTCTCGTCACTTGTCACTTCCAGAAGGGAAGTAAGTAGCTCGACTACATAGCTCGATAGGGTTACATGCACTAAGTAGCTCGGCTACAATCGCATAATCTAGGTCGTGTAGCTTGATTACGAAAAATCCAGTTCGTTTTGATTTCAGCCGAGCTAAGGTGCATCCATGGCATTTAGAACTTCGATTTCAGTCGAGCTACGGCAGAAATTCGATTTTCTCTCTGTGCATGTAAACGCACCGAGTGTGATTTCATCTTAACGTGAAGACTGGCACGCAGTATCTGTTTTCAGGTTAATGGTGGGAGGCATATCGTTATTAATAAGCGAACCTCTGACACGTCCATTACGAGGCAGTGAAACTGCCAAGCCACAAACAAAATAAACCCACACATGACCATGGGGTTAAGAGCAGCATCCGTCCTGCTTCAAGGCTCCTCTCTGCTTTCGACAGTCATGTAAACCATGACGAAAGTGTTGCGTCCTCCTCATAATGAAAGTGTAAATATGATAACGGGCACGGTGGTGGACATGGACACTACTTTTGCACTTCTGCCGTTTCAGACTGTTGTGACACAGTCCCACGTGAGTTCTCGTTGTTTTGTGGTTTGTTTAAATTAGTTTTTCCTCCGGAGTTTCGTTTCCCACCCTGTGTGCTCACAGACGTCAGATCATCACCGATATTTGGGAACGTCTCCTCAGCACACACATGTGACACTGTGGAGTGTCACATGGTCTTCTAGTGTGCAAGAGGGTTTCCTTCGGGTTCTCAGATTTCCTCCCAAATCCTATAGGATCGTAGGTGAATTGGCGGCACGCGGTTGCCCCGGGGTGTGATTGTGTGCGCACGCGCTGACTATTGTCCCATCCTGAGTGCATATCCAAATCTCACAGTCTTCCTGGGAAACGATTCAGAATCCCACAACCCTGACCAGGATAAAGCTGGAGATAAACGAAAGAATCAACTTTACAAAAGCCAGTATTGTGTTAAAGCAAAAGACTGCGTCCTTCATCCCAGGTAGCAAAGACAAAGGTAGTGTTAATGCGATAGTGATAACGTTCTGGAAAAAGTGTATGAATGTTGATCTGTGATGCAGCGGAAGCGCCGTGTCTGTGGGGGATACGTTCAAAGATCTAATGTGGACAGCTGACACTGCGGTTGATGATGATGATTTAATAATAATGAGTTCAATTTATATAGTGCCTTTTTCACACACAAGGTCACTTTACAATTAGGGAAAAGTGGGGGGGAGGAAGAGTCCACCAAAAGAAGTCAAAGTCCCTTCCTACGCCTTGTGGCGCATCGGGCGGCGCCGATCTCCATTTCTGTAGCCCTCGGCCTCTCGCCTATTACGTAGCTAGGGTTACAGTGGGAGGCTAGTCCTCTGGTAACCGCGAGAGTTTGACTCCCCACTCGCGTCTGTATTGCAGCGTGCCTTGCCAGATGGCAATAGGTACCATTTTTTATGATGGTCTTTGGTATGACCCGACCGGGAGTAAAACTCGCGATTTCCCAATTGAGAGGTGGACACACTGACCACTAGGCCAACTCGCGGTCCACCGAAAGAGGGTCAGGATGTAATTCCAATGGTGTAGCTGCCTAGCCTGGCTAACGCGACTTCAAAGCTCTCCGAGCTATTGGTCTGGCCAAGATATTAAGCCCAACCGTTTCCCAGAGCCCGTGGTTGACCCGCCTCCCTGAAATGCCTCAGTTTGCTACTGGTCGAAGCCAGAAAAGGCTGTGACGAAGCTTAAACCAATCACATCACTCTTTCCTCTGACGTATGCGACGCGACGGGGCTAACTGGTAGATTAAACTCTTACCGAAGCCGGTCGGGAGCAAGGCGAAAACGTCCTTCCTTTCAATAAATACCTCCAGGGCTGCTCTTTGCTCCGTTTTCAATGAGAACTTCCCGTTGAATGCTTTCAATACAGCATCTATGCGTAATAGATGCGGAAGCGTGAATGAAGTGCTTCCGGCATAGATTCTGTAAACGATCTATGGCTTCCGGTCGCAGTTCTACTACGTCAGTGCCTTGAACACGCCTCTACCCAGGGCCGTTGGAGATGCTCAAAGTTGATTGGTTCCCGATTTTTCGGGAGCTTGGAAGAGCTGTAGATAGCTTGCCTGGCCAGACTAAGCTCGCAACAGGCCCTCGTGTTGCGTCACGCTTAGGATAGGCGGGCCCAGGCTAGTAGCTGCCCACAGTCCCACCAAAAGGCGCACAAAGATAAATCCCATGCCACCTGCACAGCCGCAGCAACGCCCATTCAGAGCACTGCACAGGGCATTGGACAACCCTGCAGTTAAAAGAGCAACGCGTTCACTGCAGTCCATAGCGAGGAGCACAGGCATCACCCATGGTGGACCAAAGCCTGAAGGAAACCCATGTCTGAAATTGGGTCCGGAGCTACGCCACAACTGGCGGACAAAACATTAAAAAAAAAAAAACTTGAAACTATACAAACACACAAAGGAAGAAACAAAGGAAGAAAAATAAAAGGCTCTGGTGCTCTCAACCGGAAATGGAAATAGCAGCAAACTGTATATAAAGCTTGTTTTTTGTGTCCATACATACCTATAATATAATATTCATTTATAAATTACACACAATGACCTCGACAACAGTAACCAGTGATTGATTACTTATGAACTGAGCACAAGGTCTTTACTCAAAAATATCAGACCGAGGTCTTGACAGTACAGACCGTACAAAAAGACCTCGGTCTGATATTTTCCCATAAAGACCGAGCAAGCGAGGTTACTAAGGAGTTTATTGTATGGCTTTTTTCTTTCTTTTTTTTTTTTTGGGGGGGCTTTTTTTCACCTTTCTTGGATAGGACAGTGTAGAGACAGGACAGGAAATGAGCGGGAGAGAGAGACGTGGAGGGATTGGGAAATGACCACGGGTCGGAATCGAACCCGGGTCCCCGGATTTATAGTATGGCGCCTTAGCCACCTGAGTCACAACGCCCCCGGCTTTTTTATTTCTAAGATTAAAATATACGGTCATTATAATGAGGCGTGACGCTGCTTTCAGTCACGTCATATTTGTAACGTAGTTGAGTCATGCGTGCAGAATAAACAGCTAGCAGTTTCAAAACTGAGTTTCTGTTCGCAGTTTCTGGATGCTCTTTGTTGCTCATTTCTTGAATAACTCTGTGACTCTTGTTTGTCTTTTGTGTTTCAGCTGGTTTTGATTCCGTTTTGATTTCCAGTTCATCTTTTTTTTTTTTTTGCAACATTGAAAGCCGACGCCTTGGAAAGAAAGTCTGTAATCGCGCACAGGCATTACGGGTAAATACTGCCCGCCAAGGAATCAATCAGAGCGCAGGATTTTACCGGAAGCAGCCTGTACCATATCAAATAAAACCATTATAAAAATATAATGGAATAAAAGTTGTGTGAATTGTCATGTTTGGACTTGAATTCCCATCAGCCACTTCAGCCAGTCACATGTCCTTGATCATGTGCACCCGCTGCTTGTTTAGCACCGTTTTTACTCCGGCTATTCGAGTTCCAGTTTTTGTCCGCGTCTCCATCTGGCTTTTGTCGTCGTTGCTAATTTTCACCGTGGATTTGCGACGCGTTTAGTCCGTGCTCCTGTTTCTTGTCTGTTCCGTGTTCATTATGGAATCAATTTTGTGCCAAAATGTTCATACAATACTTTTGAAATATCAAACAAAAACGACAAATCAAAATACAAAAAAACAAAAAAAAGTCAATTTTTTTAGACTGGCAAACAAATGATTCGTATAATTGTGCAAAATATCAGTCTGTCACTCTTCAGAAACCTTTTATTTTTGTTCTGCGGCTTTCTCAGTTTTGTTTGACGTAATTTATTTTGGCTGCGATTCCAGCTTTCTCGTTTGCGCTCCCTGACTTTTTGCTTGCAGTTTTGGCACAAACTTGACGTGTGGGTGGGCTGTCCAGGAATGCATTCCCATTGGCTAACTTGTGTTTGACTGACAGCTACGCTCAGCCATTCCCCCGGAGGCTGTTGCGGTCACTGTTTGACGAGTGACCGATCCATTGACGGTAAACAAGGATCGAGTGGACTTCAGTGGCGACTATGATATTGAATTAATTCAACAAAGTGTAAATTCAATATCCTAGTCGCCACTGAAGTCCACTCCATCCTTGTTTACCGTCAATGGATCGGTCACTCATCAAACAGTCCGCCAGAATCCGAGTAGGGAATGGCTGAGCGTAGCTGTCAGTCAAACACAAGTTAGCCAATGGGAATGCATTCCTGGACAGCCCACCCACACGTCAAGTTTGTGCCAAAACTGCAAGCAAAAAGTCAGGGAGCGCAAACGAGAAAGCCGGAATCGCAACCAAAATAAATTACATCAAACAAAACTGAGAAAGCCGCGGAACAAAAATAAAAGGTTTCTGAAGAGTAATAGACTGATATTTTGCACGATTACACGAATCATTTGTTTGCCAGTCTAAAAAAATTGACTTTTTTGGTTTTTTTGTATTTTGATTTGTTGTTTTTGTTTGATATTTCAAAAGTATTGTATGAACATGTTGGCACAAAATTGATTCCATAGTTCATGAGTCTCATATTCATGTCGTTTGATTGTTTTCTAATAAAGAAATTGTGTTTTGCCTCCAAAGCGTTGAATGACATGGATGTGTGTTTCTCTCTCTCTCTCTCTCTCTCTCTCTCTCTCTCTCTCTCTCTCTCTCTCAAATTAACTGGATTCTGATGTTGCCGTTTCATTGCTTCGTATTTTTTTGGAGAATTGAAACGGCTGTTACGCAGTCAGCTGATACCGAGGTCCTGCTCTGTTTCACAAATAACTTGTTGCTTTATTCTTTTGCGGTTTGTTCAGTATCAGAATGATGTGTGATTTAGTATTCGATATAACACACACACACACACACACACACACACACACACACTATTCTTGAATTTCCTTAATGGCTCATTAGTTGTTTTAATTTTTTTTGTCAGTATTGTTTACTTTGAGTTGTATGTTTAGCGGTAGCCAATAAATCCTGTAAGAACAGATGATGTTGCGTTTCACGCGGTGTGTTTAGACATGCCACCAGACCGAAAGTTAAATAATGCTGTTTGGAGCGAGACTTTTGTACAGCTGTGTTTATCTGCTGCAAAACTGTCTTCCCTTGTTCTTTCTTCTTCACTTCCTGGATGCTCTCGAATTTGAGACCCGCTCTCTCTCCGTCTTTCCTGGCGCCTTCTCGCTGTCCGTCCGAGTCGGGGGAAGGGCACAGTGGAGCTCCTTTTAAAGCCTTTTTGAGCCTGCGTTGAAGCAGCTAGCACCAGCTCCAGATTATGCACGGCCTGGTTTGAGAGACAACGCCTACGCCGCCGCCTCAGGAGCCCGTGACAATTGCGGCTGCCAGTTAAGACGTGACCTGACCTTCTGTGGGGTCGAACGGGTTGGAGCCTCGTGAGACGGCGGTATTATTAGAGCACCTTGAATTCAGGCCTGATTGGATCCCAGCGTTCATTTCTTTGCTCGTTTTGTGCTGCGAGAAATCCTGCTGTCACTGTCAGGCCTCTCACTGACGTGGTGCCTCCACACAGTGACAGCGATCTGACAGCTCCACAGCTGTGCCTGAACCATTAGTCAGTTATTCATCAGCCGATCCACAATTCACTCAGTTTCATTATCAGCTCGACTCTGTAATGCGTGCTGAGCGATGACTGACTGACTGATGCGCCCCCTTCACACACTCGGGACAGTTGGCTGTTGACCTTTGACCCCAGTTGCTCATTACACGATCATTCTGCGTGACAGCTGGGAGTCACACGCCACAACTCCTCTGGGAATGGAGGGGTGGAGGAAGTGTGCGTATGCATAGATGATGCAGCACTTTTAGTCGGTTCTATCTGTTGCTCGCTCTTTTTCAAATGGCAACTTTTTCAATGTGTAGGCCAAAAAGAGTGCAGCTGTGATATAAGATAAGAACATGCAGAGGCGCGTGTGTGTCTGTGTGTGGCTGAGCCAGCAGCTGTTGTTTGCAGGCTCTCTCAGCTGTCTCCGGTGGTGAGTAGAGGCGCTGCAACTGGCCTCGCTCTGTACTTCCCCAGCAACCACACTCATCCCCCACTCCCCCCCTCTCTCCACCATAGTCATGCACCCTTTCTGTTTTTCCTTCCTTTGTTTGTCACTCCATGCTCACTGACTCCTGCTTCACAGAGATCCCTCTTCCTTTTTACCCCTCTCTTCTCCCCCTCCACACACTTCCTTCTTCCCCTTTCCCCTTCATCAACCCTACTTTATAATACTCCGTCAAAAGTAGAAGGCCACGGGACTTCAGCTGTCATTTGTTGTTTAGTCATTAGACGCAAGCTAGAGTGGCAAGGCGCAACAATAAACTACTTGGAGAATCCGGGACAGTAAAGATCCATGAGGATTTGTAAGGATCTCGACACGAAGGATCCAGACCCTGATTCTAGATCTTTACGAACCCAGAAACTGTAAGAAACCAAAATCCTCGGCTCTCGGTGCTTCCGCTGAGGTACGTGACTCCAGCCTAGGGCTGCATACCGGTACTGTGTACCGGTACTGTACCGTGAAAATCGATTCGGTACAGGTCCAAAATACTGGCTCATGAAGTACCGGTACTGTACCGATATAAACTTGCACCAAGTATCTGCTTATTTTGTGACTGAAGATGCGTAAATCCGACCACAAAGACGAAAATGTAGCACTGGAAAAGACGTAAAATGCCGCGCTGAGACTTGAAATCAGAGCCATCTTTGATTTGAGATCCTCTCGCCACAGTCTCACGAGACATTGCAAGAGCTTGGCTGATCCAGCGTTCTGATTGGTCAAAAAGACTCAAAATCAGGTCAGCCATTTTTCCTTTGCTGGCATTGGCAGTCTTTGCTGCTTTGTGTAATTTTGCCGCGCAAGTTAAAGGCCGCGGACTGCGCGTAGTCTGTAGTACTCTAGTGTAGTCACTTCTCGCTGTGAGACAACTTATGACTTTTTGTCCCAAGTTAACTATAGTGTGAGACTGAGAGGGCGACTGAGAAGTGAGGTAGGAAACCTAGTTATGTTCGGTTTTCTTTGAATAAAGATACTGACAAGTTGTCGATAGTTTATTAATGTTTGTCATTATTAAAGAAGTTCAGAAGAATTTGTCAAATTGTTGAGGTACAGGTCCGGACCTGTACCTAAACCTCTGTACCTGTACTTGATGTTACGTTTAGGTACGCAGCCCTACTCCAGCCACATTCAAAACGCTTCTAATGCAGTGTCGGGGGCGGCGTAGCACATCTGGAGGAAAGTGCCATCTGACCACCTCCACACGCATGAGCTCACGGACACCCATGATTGGTTGCTGTAATTGACAGGGCAGAGAGGGTATGAAACCCCTCCCTCCCTGAGAGCATGGCCAGTTTTGCTTTATTGGGCTCCCGGCCATGGGTGGCTGTGGCTCGGAATGATCGGGTGAATGGTTTTCTGTTTTGCCTCTCGTGAGCCAGTATTCAAAATCCTTAAGGCTCTAGACCCAGTAAAGATCCAGAATGAGTAAGGATTTAGGCCCAGTAAAGAGGCAAACACAGTAAGGCCCTGTTTACATTATTTCGAATCAGTGGATCATCAGATTGACGTTTTTAAAACGATTCGCGTACACACAATTTCTGTGCCCGCAACAAAACCGTTCCCCATGCACACAGCAACACCAATACACGGATACGCTAATCACATGACTAATTAGACATCACGTCACATGATCCCAGTGCATATCGGGCATGCTCAAGTCACTCACCACTTGCAAGTGGAAGGATGTCGTTGTAAAAAATGAAGTATGCCAGTCTGTTATCGGCGGTACTGGTACTACAATGACGCCTTTTTTACACCGTGTATGGCCTTCGTGTTTATGCTAGAAGGATCTAACAGTGTTCGGTACACTCTTCACCTCGCAGAACGGCCGTTTTTTTGCGATTACGACAAGACTATTTAGTGCTACGGTAACCAACACACTTCCTGTATTGCTCATTCACTTAATGACTTCCTCAACACACTTCCTGTATTGCTCATTCACATGACCAACGCCAGCGAATCAGGAAGGTGGATGTCACAGTGACGTTGTCCAATGACGACGTCAGCTGGAGCTCAGCACTGCGTATCCTCGTTCCTCAATGTTTACACAGCACCGGATCAGATGCGTACTGGGTTGAATACGTGGGCCCTGGCGGATTCAAGTTGTTCTGCCTGTGGAGTCGTTTTCCGGCGTTTTAATGTGCACGGACAGTGCATCCGCAACGAAAACGATACGGATACGGTCTAATGTAAACACCACCTAAGGATGCAGGCACAGTAAAGAGCCAGCCAGACTAAGGATCCAGACTCAGGGTTGTTTGGACATTAAGGAGAAGCCTGTTCCCACACTGAGGAGCTGTGCCACTGAGATCTAATGGACAGGCCAGACTTCCTGAAGTTGATGACCTGAACTGGTATGTGGGTGTGGAGGTCTGAAGTAAGGCGCGGATAACGTAATGCAAGGTTCTTTGAGGTCTGGAATGCAAGGTCAGGAATTGAAATGCTGCTGCAGAAGGGAGCCGGTGTTGTGAGCTCAGTCAGTTAATGGTTTGGGGAGTGAAGAGCAGCAGATCTTGCACTCAACAAGTCTAAACATGGTCAGGAAAGGTCTACTGAGGAAGCAGTCGGGAGGATCTGCCGTTTGATGTGATGCGATCAGAGAAGTCAAGCCAATCATCAAGAATCACACGCAGTTTCCTGGCAGCGTGCATGCGTGCGTGCGTGTCGGGTGGACTGTTGGTGGAGAGTGAGAGGGTCAAATAACTCGGGTCAATTAAAATCTGTTTTATTCTCCAAAACAGTGAAAATAGGCCACGTCTTTGGGTTCAGTGTAAAATGCTCGACGTAACAAAAGGAAAAAAAAAATGAACGCCAGCACAAAAACATCAATAAGACATGAAAGGTTCATCATTCCCAGTAGCCATTAAAAACTGAATACATGATGAATAAAGAGGTTTTATTGGAAGAAAATGACTTTTTATAGATGTTCTTCTTGGACAGTGAAACTCTAAATCATCCCCAACTGCAAAATGTTATAAAGACTCTACTGCACACGTTATGACGCTTTCATAGGAAAAAAACCCCCAAAAAACATTACGCTGCATTTTATCACTTCAAATAATTTCCATGTCTATGTTCTGAACAAAAGACGTAAACCGTTATTATGAGCTGCATAAAATAAGTCGAATAATACACGTCGTCTTTACAATATCTGCCAAAGGAATGTGTCACATCTCCTTCATTCAAATGAGATGAAGATCTTTCTGTGGACGTCACTTTCCAAATTGGGGAACGAGGTTGAAGAATGGCAACATATATACTTTACTAAACAATAATGAAGCTTTTTTTAATTATTTTTTTAAGCTCATCTGGCCATAGGCCTGGCATGACGCGTCGTCTGTCCACAATTTGCAAAAATCGCAACGCCTCCTACAGTTTTGATTGGATTTCCATCAAACTCGCATACGGTTCCCCAGGTGCGTGTGCATAAAAGTTGTCAAGATGGTGGCGCCACCCGTCACATTTATGATTTTATGGGCGTCTTGGCCGGTATGAGCTATAGCCTCATTGAGGCTATTTTTCTAAAACAAGATTTAAATAATGCCAAAGATGTAGTATTTTTGGTCAGCACGGTGGTGTAGTGGTTAGCGCTGTTGCCTCACAGCAAGAAGGTCTGGGTTTGAGCCCCGTGGCCGGCGAGGGCCTTTCTGTGCGGAGTTTGCATGTTCTCCCCGTGTCCGCGTGGGTTTCCTCCGGGTGCTCCGGTTTCCCCCACAGTCCAAAGACATGCAGGTTAGGTTAACTGGTGACTCTCTAAGGCTACATCCACACGACAACGGCAACGAGATTTTATTTAAAAAAATATCGCGTCCACATGGGCAACGGATCAGTAAAATATCAGGTACATATGGCAACGCAACGCTTGCTGAAAACGATGCAATACACATGCCACACCTCTACGTGCGCTGTAAGACGGTCCCATCGGAGACACCAGAACAATAGAAGTAGTAGACGCATGCGCATAAACCCCTTCCTCTACCCGGCGTGAAGCACTCTCAGGAACAAACACACAACAACAAGAAGAAGATGGCTGCGACTACGCGAGGAAATCGTGCCTTCTGTGTGTACAAATTAGTTTTATTAGTGTGCATAGTTTTATATAACTAACTTTTCTTATTGTGTGTGAACATTTTGAAAAGCATTTTTATAATAACTTTTTATATTGTGTGTGAACATTTTGAAAAGCAGTCTTATCCAATAAAAAAAGAAATTCAAGAAATGGTTCAGTTACTTGTTTATTTAAAAGAAAAGCTGTATACAAAAGTGAATACAAAAAACAGCGAGAGTGCTGCTTGTTCTAGTCATGCGGTTGTGACGTCATCGTAAACAAATCCGTTCTACTCATCCAGACGACTTCGCAACGGCGCCGTTGCCAGATTTTTCCACTCTGGAACCCGTTCTCAAAAAATATCGTTTTGGGGCACCCAAAACGCCAGTGCCGTGTGGACGCCAGGCCAAAATGAAAACAATTTTACCAGAGTCACCTGAATCCGTTGCCATGTGGACAGCCTCTAAATTGACCGTAGGTGTGAATGTGAGTGTGAATGGTTGTCTGTGTCTGTGTGTCAGCCCTGTGATGACCTGGCAACTTGTCCAGGGTGTACCCCGCCTTTCGCCTGTAGTCAGCTGGGATAGGCTCCAGCTTGCCTGCGACCCTGTAGAACAGGATAAAGCGGCTACAGATAATGAGATGAGATGTAGTATTTTTGTGTGTGGCAAAAATGTGCAGATTGTTGATGGACAGAAATCCGCAGAGCTCTTCTGGGAAAATATCATGTATTTGTCCGAGGGTATAATTGGAAGCAGCTACTACAAATTGGCGATTGTGGGTGTTTTTTTTTTTTTTAAATGCTTAAATAATCCAGATAACTTGGATTTTGTAGGATGACAGCAGCATGCTGGAGAGGGTTAAGTGCAAGTGGCTGCAATATTTTTAGTTAGATTTACGGCAGCTGTATTGGATAGGAAGCTGTGTTGCTTCCTTCGTGCTTGCCAGTTGTGCTGTTCTGGAAGTTTTTGTTTGTTTTTTTCCTTTTCTTCCCCTTTCTTTTTTTAATACTCTTCTTGACCAGATGAACACTGCATCCTGCTATATTGCATGATAATGTAATTGCAGCACTAAATCCAGCATCTGTTGTGGTCCGTGTACATTTGTCCACTTCCCAGTGGATGGCACTGCATGTGAATGTTCTGTTGCTCAATCCAGAGAAATATGTGCTGTGCAGAAACCAAGAGCCCCATGTACTAACTTTCTGTTCCTGCTTTTATAAACTGATAGATGAACATCTCTTGCTGTTTGCCTATTGCTTTTCATTTTTTCTGCACTTCATTATTAAAGCGAGACGGCCTTTCGATTTCATAAAATCGGCGAAATTTAGTTCCCTCTGAAATTTGGTCATTGTGATGAGTGTTTCTGTATTTCACAAAATATCAGACCATTCTGGAGCTGGGAAGTTATTTAATTTAAGGGGATTCCTGAGCAAATAATGTGCACGAAATCGCTCGCTTCACGCAGTCAAGCAGACGGAGGAAGTCCGTGTGCACGCATGCGCAGGTTTACCTTTGACCGTGCACTGACAGTTCCATCATTCTGTCGCTAAACGAACAGCTGATCACGCCGAGGTGCTCGCTGACCGCCGATTATTTATTAGTTTGATCCTGCGTTTCCTTTCCTTCACAACATAACGTCTTTTCTTTTCGCTTTCCGTTACTGTAGTCAGTCTTTCACGTTTCATTCGCACACTCGCGTGCTCCATTTTTTTTTTCTCTCTCCTGTTTCAAATTTGTATCCCACAATGCCTTGCGCTAACAGGCAAAACCCACCATGTGATTTGTCAAGTTTAAGTCATAAATAATTTTCCCCGACGCCCAATTATTTTTGTTCAGTGGACCAAAAGCTACCGAATTCGAATCACAGACTTTCAATTTTATTGCTTTTTTCTTTTAATAGAACAATTAATGAATTTAGAGCCATGTGGCCCTAAATTCTCCGCTATTTTTTCCTGCTTCACCATGACATACCGTAGTATCTTGAATTGGGTCATGGTGAAGCAGGAAAAAATAGCGGAGAATTTAAGGCCACGTGACCCTAAATTCATTAACTGTTCTATTAAAAGAAAAAAGCAATAAAATTGAAAGTCTGTGATTCGAATTGGGTAGCTTTCAGTCCACTGAACAAAAATGACTGGGCGTCGGAAAATTCTTTTTAGGACCGACACTTGAAAAATCTGAAAGGCAGTCAAGCTTTAAAGGAATAGAATAGATATTTATAAAATTACGATTTTCCTCCAAATTTTGGCTTCCAGGATTATAACGTATGAGAGAGTTGCTTAGACCAGTGTCACAAAATCTCCGTCATTTAAAAGTGCGCTGCGTTCATTTTCTCTTTTTTTTTTTTTTTTTTTTTTTTTTTTTTAATATAGAGGGTAATTTTTGCCAGACATTCTTCTAACATATCTAACCCATGAACTGTTAGAATTGTTCCTCAAAAAAAAATTCTAGTCATATTTGTAGCAGGGCGGCACGGTGGTGTAGTGGTTAGCACTGTCGCCTCACAGCAAGAAGGTCCGGGTTCGAGCCCCGTGGCCGGCGAGGGCCTTTCTGTGCGGAGTTTACATGTTCTCCCCGTGTCCGCGTGGGTTTCCTCCGGGTGCTCCGGTTTCCCCCACAGTCCAAAGACATGCAGGTTAGGTTAACTGGTGACTCTAAATTGACCGTAGGTGTGAATGTGAGTGTGAATGGTTGTCTGTGTCTGTGTCAGCCCTGTGATGACCTGGCGACTTGTCCAGGGTGTACCCCGCCTTTCACCCGTAGTCAGCTGGGATAGGCTCCAGCTTGCCTGCGACCCTGTAGAACAGGATAAAGCGGCTACAGATAATGAGATGAGATGAGATTTGTAGCAAAGTCAAAAGAATGGGCAGTGGCTTAGCACTCGGTGTGTTTTGTGAGGAAATAAAATTCTGAATGTTTTGTTGTTTTGGTGGAATCTCCTCTGAGGGGCACTGCAAATAGAAAACGGGAGTCATCCAGCTGACCTCCATCTTCTGTGTTAAAATGAGGTGATTGCTTTTTAGAAGCAAATTGCAAATGAGAAATCACATTTTTAGCCTCGAAGAAACCCCAATTTACAAGCAGTGTGATTTTACCTTTGCACAGAGACGACAACCCTGTGTGTGTGTCGTACATCGTCTCGTTCACTATCCTCTGATCACTGCGCGGATCTTTACAGCTCTTATACCCGTATCGACAAAGCTGCTTTACTCTTCTGTCTACCTCGTGTTGAGTGATGGGAGACAAGTCGTTGGGTTCAGCAGGAGAGAAGCATGTATCCCGGCATCCCACAAACAAGCGTGTGTTAAAGGAGAAACACACACCCTTTCGTTCCGTCACACAGCTACAGGAGACAACCCTGACATGCTCAGTCCATCACCGACACGTCCTCTGAGGGCGGGACCGAGCTGCCGATTCTGATTTCTCCACCCACCGTAACTCCATACAAACAGCAACACGCCCCGTTTCGCACTGAATCCTTTCAATGGAAGTTTTTTTGAAGCTTTTGTTTTCCTTTCAATAGGCTCTTTCGTAATCTGTGCGTAACTCCAGTCTTAAATTGCAGTCTAATCAGCTGTAATTGTGATGATGAGCGTGCTAAAGCATGTAGACACGAAACCATAAACAGTCAGGAAATGTCAGTTGAAAATGTCATGTTGAACTTTTGGAGCCCTGAGATCGTTAGCTCAGTCGGTTCGTTCTGGCGACACGGCGCACGGTCCGTCTCTGGCATGATAACGGATGACTCTTCCTCCCCCGTCTTGTGGGTGGGTGTAGACGGCTTGTCTTGTCTTTCTGAGCGTATTTCACACACCATTAGCCTTACAGGAGTAAAGGGAGGGGTTTAGACCTGTAACTTTTTTTTTTTCTTTCTTCGATCGTCCAAGCCACATTTTGATGGCATTTGAACAAATCTGTCCTCGACGTGAAACGCCGTGTATGAAATGAAATGATGTAGCAGTCCGAGTAGCTCCATCTTCCCCGACGGCAGTGCTTTTGTCCCTGATCAGTGTGCACAATAGCTATTAGGCGAACGTCAGTTACACTATTTGAGCATGTGTGACTCCGTGATATGAGTCACAGCCCTGACCCGAGCGAGCCACAGTGAGCACATGTGCAGTCTGCTAGCTGGGTAATGACTAACCTTTCCAGCTCAGCCTGAACAAATGGAGCCAGCCAGTGAATCATAAACAGCCAGTGCTGCTGGTTTACCCTGCTCGTGAAGGACCGTCTGGCATGGAATGAACTCGCTCTGTTAAATAGGTGCGAGGGAAGTTTTTCACACTGCAGTCGAACAGCTGAGTTTTCAGACAGGGTTCAGTCTAGTTTGAGGCGATTGTCTGTACTTGACATGCTAATTACTGACTTGTATTTAATCTGTTCTTAAACGTGTGATTTGTTTTTCAGGATTTCGCCGAAATGAAGAGATGAAGGCGATGGAGGTTTTGCCCATTCTAAAGGAAAAAGTGGCCTTTTTATCAGGTACATAGTGTTCATGATGGATTTCACCACATCATCTGCAGAGTTTTACTTGAGTGCTGAACCCAGGGATCGTACACATTCTTTACATTTTGTTATGCGTTACTTTTTTAAAAACGTCTTCATTTCAAAGGTGATATTTTCAATATTTGTTGTGAACATGGTCTGAGTTTAGAAAAAGAACTGCTTTTTTTTTTTTTCCTTTTTTATACCCCTGTTCCGAAGGGGAGGAATACTACGGTAGTTTACCTCCGTCTGTATCTCCATCCGTCCAAAACGACCCTTTTTCTCAGCACCACTTGGTACCAAACTTCAGCCTGGGGTTCTATACCGTGTGTACTGTTTTCAGGTCTGTTGCACATAAACTTCCTGTTTACTGACTGAATGCATTTACAAAACATATAGCATTGATTTGATTTATAAAATTTTCCTGACACTTTTCTCAGCAACTACAAATCACACCTGCTTGATATTTGGTATCGAGCTTCAGCTTGGGGTTCTATACCGTGTATACTGCTTTCAGGTCTGTCGCACATTGACTTCCTGTTTACTGACTGAATGTATTTACAAAACATATAGCATGGATTTATAAAATTTTCTTAACACTTTTCTGCTTGATATTTGGTATCGTGCTTCAGCTTGGGGATCTATACCATGTATACTATTTTCAGGTCTATCGCACATCAACTTCCTGTTTACCAACTAAATGTATTTACGAAACATATAGAGTGGATTTAAAAAAAGTTTCCTAGCACTTTTCTCAGCAACTACAAATCACACCTGCTTGATATTTGGTATCGCGCTTCAGCTTGGGGTTCTATACCATGTATACCGCTTTCAGGTCTATCGCACATCAACTTCCTGTTTACCGACTAAATGTATTTACAAAACATATAGCATGGATTTATAAAATTTTCCTAGCACTTTTCTCAGCAACTACAAATCACACATGCTTGATATTTGGTATCGAGCTTCAGCTTGGGGATCTATACCATGTGTACTATTTTCAGGTCTATCGCACATCAACTTCCTGTTTACCAACTAAATGTATTTACGAAACATATAGAGTGGATTTATAAAATTTTCCTAGCACTTTTCTCAGCAACTACAAATCACACCTGCTTGATATTTAGTATTGAGCTTCAGCTTGGGGTTCTATACCATGTATACTATTTTCAGGTCTGTCGCACATTGACTTCCTGTTTACTGACTGAATGTATTTACAAAACATATATAGCATGAATTTATAAAATTTTCCTAACACTTTTCTGCTTGATATTTGGTATCGAGCTTCAGCTTGGGGTTCTATACCATGTATACTATTTTCAGGTCTGTCGCACATCAACTTCCTGTTTACCGACTAAATGTGTTTATGAAACATATAGGGTGGATTTTGACGCTATTTTAAAAATGACAGTTTACCAGGATGCTATTTGAAATCCCTGGGGAGAACACTGCTCTTTACTTCCTTGTTTCAGGGTTAATTATTTGTTGAAGTCAACATTCATAATAAGTGTCCTATTCCTTCGATTGCTTGGATTCTGATATAAGTGAGAGTGCCCCCCCTAAAAAATTCAATACTGTCGACTAAAGCTGTATTTTGACGGTATGAGTTCACCAATTTTAAAATGATTACCTCTCACACTAATAAACTCTTACCCAAATTCAGTAACCGACTGAAATAACATGGTCACTGTGTCTGATGATACGATGAAGACTCTGACAGTAAACCAGAAAATGACTCCTTTAAGCTTGCATCTTCAGCAGGAATCGGCTCGTACAGAAAACGGAAAACCGTGACGCATGAAATAGCTTCATGTTGTCATAATGGTTCATCAGTTCAACACATTTGCACAGTGTTTGCTTGCTAAGTGGAACCCCTGAGGACCAGTGAAGGGAAACTGGGAAGCTACAGCATACTATACAGTTGTGTGCTTTCAACTTTGCAACAACGGTTTGTGGAAGAACCACATCTGGGTGTGAAGATTTACACTTCTGGTTAGATGCCAAGTGCATTTCATTGTTTAAGTACTTATTCAATGACCAAGTTTAATCTAATCTAATTTCATCGATCAGGTGTCCACAAACTTTTGGCCATATAGTGTCCCTGGAAGCTGTCCTTCATCCTCTGTGTCCCTGTTGTGATAGGACAGTGATGGTTCTCAGAGAGGTTCTGTACTTCCATGACGTCGTCCCGACTGGACTTGTAGCTGTCCTGTGAATTTCGGTTCGGCCCCGGCGTGGGCGATCTGGCCAAAAGATCACATGATAGACCTGATGGACTTGGAGTAGAATCGCCATCTACGATCTAAACCCTGAATCTCCCCACAGACTTAGTTGAACTCGGGTGCTCATGTGATCAGTTGTGCGTATGGTTGCCTGGATACAAAACCTGTCAGTTTAACTCTGTGTTAGAGGCCCAACTCATCAAACTTCTGCATCCTGTTTTTGCCGACTTGTATCTTTGACACTTCTTTCAGGAAGTTGGCCTGCTTCGCTTTGATTAGTTTGTGTGGAGTTGAAAAGTTTGGACGATTGATAGATTGATAGTGATTTGTACAGCTCCTCAAAACGGTAGCTCACATGCCAAGTTAAGATCATCCACAGTATAAGATCATCAGCTCGCCCACCCCAATTCAGCCTCTGCTGTCTTCCTATTGACGGCTTTTAGATGAGCGTTGTACCAGTGTTCACACGCTGAGATTTTAGTTCAAATAAATTGACGCTGCCGGAAAATGTTCTTTGGAATAGCACGATCGTTAAACCGGCTGCCGGTGAGCAGCTTGCATGATGTGTTCTCAGACTACCAAGGTGAAAATCGGTCAGCGATTTCTTTTATGGTGTGTCTTTTCTATTGCCCCTTTTCCACCAAAGCAGTTCCAGGGCTGGTTCGGGGCCAGTGCTTAGTTTGGAACTGGGTTTTCTGTTTCCACTGACAAAGAACTGGCTCTGGGGCCAGAAAAACTGGTTCCAGGCTAGCACCAACTCTCTGCTGGGCCAGAGGAAAGAACCGCTTACGTCAGCGGGGGGGCGGAGTTGTTAAGACCAACAACAATAACAAGACCGCGAAAGATCGCCATTTTTAAGCGACGAGAAGCCGCAGCTGTACAAACGCGAAGTCATCCATTATTATTGTTGTTGTTGTTGCTGCTGCTGCTTCCGTGTTGTTTTTGCTTCGATATTCACGCCAAGGTTTATGCAAACGTAGCGACGTAACTGATGTATACAGCGATGTAATGACGTAGCTCCGCGAGCTATGGAAAAGCAAACTGGTTCTCAGCTGGCTCGCAAGTTGAACGAGTTGTGAACCAGCATCAGCACTGGCCCCGAACCAGCCCTGGAACTGATTTGGTGGAAAAGGGGTATGTGTCTCTGAAAGGCCCGAAGCGGGATTACGTATGTACCTCTGTCCATCCCTCCCTCCCTCAAAGGGTACTCACCTTCTGAAATCAAGATTCTTCTCAGAATTTTTGGAGGAATTTCATGAAACTTGACAGGGTTCTTTGTTATATGTCGGTAATACGCATACCGCAATTTCGTTCAATTCAGTCGCATTTTGCCAGAGTTATGGCATAATTGCCAGCAGAGGATATCGTGCTCTTGTCTAAATGTTGCTTGGCACACATCTGAAAAAGAAAAGCAGTTTTGTTTTGTCACAGATGTGTGTAGGGTTTTGTTGAAAAATTGGCTTTTTTTTTTTTTTGCATCTTGGCCATGGACAGAGACAGATTGCACTGCATTCAGATTGTAATGTAGATTACACGTCTTTTTTTACCTCAAGAGTATGATGTATATCGAGCATCATTTTTTTTCTAAAAGAAAGCGTTCGAAGAAAATGCTCAGATTTCACTTTAGGATCGTGATCTAAACCCTTTTAACCATGTCTGTCTGGTGGATATCTTTGGGTCTGTGGCACAAACGCAGAGACTCGCCTCATCAGGTGAATCCAACAAACACGGCTCATGCCAGGGACCGGAGTGGTCCTCGTTTTAAGCCTGCGAGTTACATGATGCAGAACAGCACACTCCATTACTGGCCTACTGGGAATTTTCCAGGCCTCTCAGTTACCACTATTGCGTTGGCATTCATTTATTCAGGCAGCATGATGTAATGTCTCGGCTTGGTTGAAGTTAGCCATTACACAAGCAGCTCGCCCTTCTCTCCGAACTCCTGGCTTTTGATAAAAGACTATTCTTTAAATAAACATTTTAATAGGAGTAATGAGAGAGCTAATGAATTATACAGACTCCGTCATGACGATCCCAATGCAGCAATATTCAGTAAAGCGTTATTATTCGCTCTGTTACGGCCTCCCTGCAGCGGATCAGGTACGCGAGGCTGTGCGAGAGGAGAAATGCGAGCACAGCATTCGAAATCTGTGCCAAAGGGTTCAGATTACATCACTTGCATGACAAGCAAAGGCTTTATTGCACTTTTTACAACCGTTTACGTCATCTGATCAACGAAAATGCAGATGCACCTTCATTCTTCTTCTTCTCTCTACTGTTTATACTATGTAGGCGCACTGTGTAGGATTTCGGGGGATCTGTTAGCAGAAATGGAATATCGTATTCATTATTATATTTTTATAAGTGTATAATCACCTTTAACTCAGAATCGTGTTTTTGTAAGCTGAGAGTGAGCTAGTCATTCCTACATAGGGCGCAGGTTCTCTTCCATGTTGCGCTGCCATGTTTCTACAGTAGTTCATTTTTAAAAGTGGCAGCCCGCACTGGAAGGAGGAGGATGAATGTAGGAGACGTTTTAAAGGGGAACTGAAGGCAAATTTTTTTTTTTTATCATCAAAATTCTATTTATCTCATTTTATAAAATGTAGGAACACATTCCTGACAGCTATTTTGTCGCCACTATAGCAAGTTCTGAGTGTTTGAAATATGCTCTGTAATATATCAGTCCATCTGTCAAAGCGACGGCCGTAAACGAGATTCGCTGAGACCTGTGCGAGACATCGTCGGACGGAAGTAAAACATACAGCGCAAATCAAAGTGACCAACATCTGCCAACGCTGTCAAAAGACGTGCATGCCCTACTTCGAATGCTGACGTAATCAAGCCGGAAGTTTCCCGTGTCCAAACTCGCTCCCTACTCACTATATAGTGGGGACGCCATTTTGTAGTGCTGTCCGAAACCCTAGGCTACATCCACACGACAACGGCAACGAGATTTTTTTTTTTTTTTTTTTAGCGGGTAAAAAAAATATCATGTCCACATGAGCAACGGATCAGTAAAATATCAGGTACATATGGCAATGCAACGCTTGCTGAAAACGATGCAATACACATGCCACACCTCTACGTGCGCTGTAAGACGGTCCCATCGGAGACACCAGAACAATAGAAGAAGTAGAACACATGCGCATAAACCCCTTCTTCTACCTGGCGTGAATGAGTGAGTGCTGCTTGTTCTAGTCATGTGGTTGTGACGTCATCGTAAACAAATCCGTTCTACTCATCCAGACGACTTCGCAACGGCGCCGTTGCCAGATTTTTCCACTCTGGAAACCGTTCTCAAAAAATATCGTTTTGGGGCACAAAAAATACACACGTATTTATTATTTTAAAAACCCACCAGCCGCCTGATCTGGCACATTTTAATTGTGCGACAGTGATGACGTAAATACCAGCGTGACGGACTAGTCCTTATCCTGTTGTCTTTCCAACTCTTCTCTACTCCTCATTGGTTGGAAGTCGTATGGAATAATCTCCATCACTGACGAAGCTGGCAAATCTCAAAATTAATCTAAATTGGAATGATATGGCGATCTGGCCACTGTGGAAACAGTTTTCAAAATGGCGACGCTGATGCTTCACGTTTGAAGTCTCGCACAAATCTCGTGAAGATCGCATAGATAAGCGACGCCTGCCGTGAACCAAACGAGCTACATTCAACATGGCTAAACACCGAAAAGGCCAATAAGTGTAATATAATATGCCAATACGAGTCACGATATAAGGTTAATAAAACCGAAAATGTAATTGAACAACACGTTAATTCAGAAATAAAGCAAGTTTAAACATGACTTCAGTTCCCCTTTAAGAGAGTGATGGTGTTCAGGATGGTTTTTTTTTTTCTCTTTTAATTTAGTGATTTGTTAAACATTGATCTGCAGTGCCTTTCACGAATGTTGGCGCACAGTGAAGGTTTTATTTATTTATTTATTGGGCTTGATGTTTGTTCTTTGAAATTTTTTGCGTCACACTTTTACAAGTAACCTGCTCTGAAACGGGAGACGAGCTGCTACATAGATGAAGAAAGAAGAGGTAAACAGGGCTGTGAAAAATTCACAGAATTCCACGGATTTGTTCGCAAAAATACCGTTTTTGTAAATCAGTAAAAAAAAAAAAAAAAAAAAAAAAGGTAGAGAGTGGGGGGGCTCTGCTAATGTTTGGGGACAGTCATCGCCAACGAGTATGTTTGTTTACTGGATGGGGGGAATCTAACGCCAGGTGTGTCTGTATTTTACGACATCGTACAAGTTATACATATATGACATCGTAGACTGCTTTACGACACCGCACCATTTCTTAATATTTTCAGGTTACTCTTTTCAAACACGTGTTGTCAATATATAGCTTGTGATTAAGTGATGTAGCTTTTTTCAGTTTGCCTGTGTCGCGGAGAGACATTGTACAGAGGGAGGATGGTGATAATGACAATGCGAAAAAAAGTAGATAAGGTCAGCGGTATCAAGAATCCGTGGATTTGGCGTTGGCTGGAATTTAAAGTCAGAAACGCATATCTTTCATGAACGTATCCGAAAGATCAAGGAACCAGGCAAGGCGTACTGCCAGTTATGCCATCAGGATGTAAAATACAGATCGGGAGGAAGAACACGCTCGGTCGATCATGTGCAGGGAAAGAAACACGCAGAACTGGTGAATTTAAAGTGCATATCACGGGTAAATTCAGGAGCGAGATCAATGCAAGTCCCCTATTTTATATTAAACTTTGGTCAAATATGTGTCACATTTTGCATTTTGTGCAATTTTTTTACCTTGCGCAATACCAGAAAAATTCAGTTGAAATCAAGCCATCTGAGGCGAATTGGTCCGCCTCTGAAAAAACTTTGCATTTGGATTCCCCAGCAAACACTGATTTTCGTGACGTCGCGTGCGGGGCGCCTCCCTCTGAATCCTACGTCAGCGCTGGTTTGTTTGAGAAAATGACCTGGTGGTTTTCTGCAAATTTCTTGAAGGTTATGGCATAATTATTAAAATGGTTAACAGATGTATCGTAGGAGGGTGTAGCAACACCAATCTTGATGGGATTAGTACTCATCGTTTCCCAAAAGACCGGACAATGAGAGGGAAATGGGAGCGCTTGGTCTACACAGGCTGTGCACTGAAACCGTACAAAGCTCGTGCAGCCTGCTGGTGCTTCCGCAGGTAACGTCACGAATCTGGCTCCAGACTCCCTTGGGATTTTTCCAGACGCATTTTATTTTATTTTTTTCTGCTGTAGACAGATGGCCTTGTGCAAAATTACCCTTCTGGATGAGTGTGTAAAGGGACATGCTTTCATCTCATCTCATTATCTCTGGCCGCTTTATCCTGTTCTACAGGGTCGCAGGCAAGCTGGAGCCTATCCCAGCTGACTACGGGCGAAAGGTGGGGTACACCCTGGACAAGTCGCCAGGTCATCACAGGGCTGACACATAGACACAGACAACCATTCACACTCACATTCACACGTACGGTCAATTTAGAGTCACCAGTTAACCTAACCTGCATGTCTTTGGACTGTGGGGGAAACCGGAGCACCTGGAGGAAACCCACGCGGACACGGGGAGAACATGCAAACTCCGCACAGAAAGGCCCTCGCCGGCCACGGGGCTCGAACCCGGACCTTCTTGCTGTGAGGCGACAGCGCTAACCACTACACCACCGTGCCGCCACACTGATAGTTGTGTAAATATATTTCGCATGATACACTATAGCGATCATGCTAAGGCTAAGTTCTCCTCGGATTTTACTTTTTCCATTCCACAGCCCTGGTAAATGGTAGTGAATTTGTATTATTTGCTGATGTAATTGTTTTGGTGGTTCCAATAAAATAATATAATGTTCAAATTTTAATCCTGTTTGAAGTAAAGTTGTATTCCTGCACATGCAGAGTAAGCGAACACATAAAGCCCAGGCGAACACTTGGCCTACAAACCACATACCAGGCTTTTAGTTTTCAGCAGAAAGCTGTAAAAGATTCCCAAGTGTTTCTGACACTCGTGTTGTTTTAGTTTGATATCACACATTTATCAGAAACTCACCCAAAACGATCGAAATGTTGATTAGCCTAACCGTCACGAAGATAAACCAAAAAAGCGTCTGTGCATACGCTGCCACGGCTCTGCAGACAGATGTTATCGCTCCTGACAGCCACTGTCGGGTCGAATAGACCCTGAGAAAGGGAGGGGTGTTCACTTGTTTTTGCAATCTGCAACCGTACTGCTCGGTTCCACTGAATCCTACAAATTGCACCTTTAAGCTGATGGTAGTGTTCCTCCAGGTATCCGCTCGAACATGACTTTTACAGTATGAACATTTAGGCTAATCATCATTATTATTAGGTGAATTGATTAATTATAAGGTACATGTTCATATCTCTGTTAGCATTATCTTTTTCCTTTTTTTTCTGCACAGAAGTCTTCCATAACAACTGCAAATGACTGAAGATGGGTGAATGAACGTGAAATAATTATGTACATTTATAATTTCTCTGTCCAAACCTGCATTAAAACGAGCAAGCAACAAAGCCCTGGGCGAGCGTACATTTTCACTCTGTTTATTTCTATTTCAGCAAAAGCTGAACAGCATTCAAACTGAGATTTTCTCAATTCTATGGAAATGATGTGGTAAAGTGACAAACCCGAACGATTGGCTCGAATGATTCCTTGGACCAGTCCTCTAGCGAGTGTGGTCTGACTTTTCATCAGTTCCCCGCCCACCCGCAGTTAGTTCGCATTTCCTGTTTGAGCCACAAAAGTGGAGCAAATGTGTGTAGACACCTTCATTTAGAAGAAAAATAAGGCTTGGAAGGAATTAAGAGATATTTGTTGCCTCCGATGAGTGTTCGTTGCTTGATCAGTTCACTTTCTTTGTTAATCTGCCATCAGCGCTTCTATGAAGCCTGGAACATTCTAGGTGACTCCCTCATGAAGCTGGTTAAAATAATGACAATAGTGTGTAAAGCGTCATCACGGTAAACGCTGGATACTTTAAAGAATCTAAAATATCAAGTGTGTGTGTGTATGTATATATATATATATATATATATATATATATATATATATACACACACACACACACACACACACACACACACACACACACACACACACATACTGTGTGTGTGTATGTATGTGTGTATATATGTGTGTATGTATGTGTGTATATATATATATATACACACACACACACACACACACACACACATATATATATATATACACACACACACACACACACACATATATATATATATATATATATATATATATATATATATATATATATATATATATATATATATATATATATATGTGTGTGTATATATATTGTATGTATGTATTTTTACCTCCGCCAAGGAGGTTATGTTTTCGGTAGCGTTTGTTTGTTGGTTTGTCTGTTAGCAACCTTACGGAAAAAGTAATGAACGGATTGCTCTGAAATTTTTTCCAGAGGTGTGACTGGGCACAAGTAACAATCCATTAAATTTTGGCGGTGATCCGGATCACCTTCTGAATCCCAGAATTTTTTTTTTAAAGGATTCTTGGCGGAGGTCTGCGCTCTCAGAGTGCTTTTCTAGTTTTGTTTGTTTGTTTGTTTACCACATCATTCCATATATGGTGTCTTCAGTATTGTTCTACAATGTAGAAAATAGTCAAAATACAGAAAAACTATGAATCTTATGAAAGTTGCTGTGTCCAAATTTTTGACTGGTACTCTGTGCTGATTGATCATACTAGAGCAGCGGCTACAATTATCGACACCTTAACGATCTTTTGGCCGTTGCAAAAGTAGAAAAAGTTTTCAATGCGTAAATTGTGCATGAAGAGTTGATACCCAATTACTTAGCGAATCAGATCACGTGACACTGTTCCACAATTATTGACACTGTTCCACAATTATTGACACCCAGGTGATTGATTATTCAAAAAAAAAAAAATCAGTATGTGGTATTAAGTTAACAAAACAGTTTTTAATTTAAAAATTGTTTTACATAGAATTATATTTACTACAAAATATATTTTATATAAATATATCGATGTTGATGTTTATGTAAGTGAAGAAGTAATTCTGTTTGTCAACAAATGAACCAATGTTTAACTTGTCAGAAAATCTTTTTGTTCCACTTTCTAAGTATTTTTGTAGATCATGTTTTGTTAATCCTTCATTGTTGCTGCTGTTTGTATTAATTTCTAGTTTTATAGTTTACCAATAAATGTCAACAGGCTGTTGATATTGTAACCACATGAAAATCCAGGTCAAAGGTTGCACGTCATTCCTCGAACCAAAACTTTATATTTTTACATCTAAAAATATAAAACGTCAACTGATATTGTAATATGTGGTAGATATTTACAACAAACTGCAAAACAAAAAAATTCCTGAAAGGAATAGAAAAATGTGAATATTTCAAGCATGTAATTTTTTTATATGCTGGGAATTTAATTCTGGTCTAATTCTGTTTATTGCAATCGGATTCCAAATACTTTATAAACATTCCATTCTTCTGTTATGAACCAGAAAAAAATTATTATAAATCACAGCACTTTTTTATTTATTTATTTTTAAAGTGCTTCATCTACTTCAACAATGTTAGACAAAGCTCGATCCATAACAGCTGTAAATGTCACTTAATTCCACAGGGTGTCGATAATGGTGGACGCCAGCAAAAGTGATCACTATTATCGACACCAAGTGACTTCTCAAATGCGCGTTTAGATACAAAATGGCGACTGTCAAATGAAAGAGTAAGAAACAAAGTAGGTTTTGACGAGGAGATGATGAAATATCGGTGAATTTGATAAGTAAAAATATGTGCATGATCTTTCCACCATGCTCACCTGCGATGATAACGTCCAGGTTTTCCTCAACTTGCTGATCGTGCTAAAAAAAAATTCCATCTCAGGTAACGAGCTGCGTCATCAGACAAGATCAAAGGGCAAGGTGGGTCTTCTGGTTGATTAAAGGAGAACTGAAGGCAAATTTTTATTATCGAAATTCTATTTCTCATTTTATTAAATATAGGAATGCATTTCTGACAGCTATTTTGTTGCTGCTATAGCAAGTTCTGAGTGTTTGAAATATCCTCTGTAATATATCAGTCCATATGTCAAAGCAATGGCCATAAACGGGATTCGTTGAGACCTGTGCAAGACTTCGTAGGACAGAAGTAAAATGTATAGTGGAAATCAAAGTGACCAACATCTACCAACGTTGTCAAAAGATGCGCATGCCCTCCTTCGAATGCTGATGTAATCTGATAGCAGTCAGGAAAGTTTGAAAAAAGTAGGCAGTAATTGTCATTTAAACTCGTTTTTGTGCAATATTGCGTTTGGAAAACAGTTTTCAAAATGGCGGTGCTGAAACTTCACGTTTGAAGTCTTGCACAAGTCTCGTGCGGATAAGCGATGCCTGCCGTGGACCAAACGAACTAAATTCAACATGGCTAAAAACCGAACAGGCCGATAAGTATAACATTTAATTGCAATTATTTGCCAATACGAGTCACGATATCAGGTTATGAAAACCGAAACCGGAGTTGAATAACACATTGTAGAACCAGAGCGAGTGGGTGGAGCACAGAAGCACGGCAGGCCAAAACTGAGTTCTCAAACTTTTTATTTTCTGTTTTATAGGTGGCTTTTCGGCTCATTCAGTCTCGCGCGCACACATGCATTCGGGTCGGGAGAGAGCTCCCTTTCTCTGCTCGCTCTTATAGGGCGCGGTCACTGGGGAAGACACACAAACACAGGTTAACTCACATCAGGTGCAGTGATTCTGCTACTTACCTTCCCTGACTCCGCCCTCCATTCACAGACCGACGCTTGACCACGATCCCGCTACCACATACCCCCACCGCCCGACTCAGGCCGGGGAGCCGTCTGGCCTGCAGCTGAGGAAATCCACCACGACCATCTGCGCCCCCGGCCTGTGGACCACCTTGAACTTAAACAGCTGGAGTGCCAGATACCAACGGGTGATCCGTGCATTGGTATCCTTCATGCAGTGGAGCCACTGGAGGGGCGCGTGGTCCAAACAGAGGGTGAAAGGGCGTCCCAGTAGGTCGTAGCGGAGGGCGAGGACCACCCACTTGATGGCGAGGCACTCCTTTTCTATGGTGCTGTACCGGCCCTCACGCACCGACAGCTTCCGGCTGAACTGTCTCACCCCCCTTTTGGTCTTGGGCCTCGGGCAGGCCGCAATCGCTGCTGTCTTATTAATTTGGGGACACACCTGCCCATTGCCCAAGTGGAAGCCCAGATACCGTACTTCCACCCGCCCAATCGCACACTTCTTCAGGTTGGCTGTGAGACCCGCTCGCCTCAGCGACCTAAGGACGGCCCTTAGATGTTTTAGGTGTCGCGGCCAGTCATTACTATAAATAATGATGTCGTCCAAGTATGCGGCCGCGTAGGTGGCGTGGGGACGGAGGACCCTATCCATAAGCCGCTGGAACGTAGCGGGTGCCCCAAACAGCCCAAAAGGAAGTGTGATGAACTGGTGTCAGCCAAACGGTGTGGAAAAAGCTGTTTTCTCTCGGGATAACGGAGTCAAGGGGATCTGCCAATATCTGTTTGTCAAATCCAGTGTCGAATAAAAACGAGCCATGCCTAGTCAATCAAGCAACTCTTCAATATGAGGCATTGGGTATGCATCGAATTTAGACACCGCGTTGACTTTTCTATAGTCCACACAGAACCGGACCGTCAGTCTTGGGAACCAAGACCACCGGGCTGCTCCAGTCACTGTGGGACTCCTCAACGATGCCCATTTCGAGCATGGCCTTGAGTTCTTCCCGAACCACCTTTTTTTTTTGTGTTCGGGCAGCCTGTAAGGGCGGCTGCGCACTACCACCCCCGGGGGCGTCTCAATGTGGTGTTCTATGAGGTGGGTGCGGCCGGACAAGGGCGAGAATACGTCAGAAAATTCTGTCTGCAACTGGGCGACCTCCGTGAGTTGGGTCGGAGAGAGGTGGTCTCCACAGGGGACCGGAGCGGTGGGCGATGTCAGTTGTATTTTTTGAACCTCCGGCCCCAGCTCCGCCTTCTCTGGAACCACCGACACCAATGCCACGGGGACCACCTCGTTCCAAAGTTTTAACAGATTGAGGTGGTAAATCTGTAACACCCCACCCCTGTCTGTTCGCCGCACCTCATAGTCGACGTCCCCGACTCGCTGTGTGACCTCAAAGGGTCCTTGCCACCTGGCGATCAATTTGGAGCTCGACGTGGGCAACAACACGAGTACTTTATCTCCTGGTGTGAAATCCCTAAGGTGCGTGCCCCGTCGTACAGACGGACTTGACGTTCTTGGGCCTGCTGCAAATTCTCCTGGGTTAGGTGCGTGAGAGTGTGGAGTTTGGCGCGCAGGTCGATTAACGTATTGAATTTCATGTTTGCTTGTTGAAGGTCCCTCCTCCCAGTTTTCACGCAGCACATCTAGAATGCCATGCGGCTTACGCCTGTATAATAATTCGAATGAGGAGAACCCCGTGGAGGCTTGTGGGATCTCTCGCGCTGCGAATAACAGGGGCTCGAGCCATTTATCCCAGCTGCGTGCATCCTCGCTTACAAATTTTCGAATAATGTTCTTGAGGGTGCGGTTGAACCGTTCGACTAAGCCGTCCGTTTGTGGGGGATAAACGCTGGTGCGGATAGGCTTAATTCCCAGTAACCCATACAGTTCGCGCAGTGTGCGTGACATAAACGTAGTGCCTTGATCAGTCAGAATCTCTTTGGGGATTCCGACTCGGGAGATGACGCGGAAGAGTGCTACTGCAATACTGCGCGCTGAGATATTGCGCAGAGGCACTGCTTCCGGGTATCGCGTTGCATAGTCCACCAGAACTAAAAGTGATATCCTCGTGTTGACCGATCTAATAGCCCGACGAGATCCATCCCAATTCTTTCGAACGGGGTCTCAATTCATGGCAGAGGGCGCAAAGGCGCTTTTGGAATGGCTGCTGGATTTACTAACTGGCATTCGCAGCACGCCGTACACCACCTACGGACATCGCCGCGAATCCCTGGCCAATAGAACCGGGCCATTATTCGGGCTAGTGTCTTATCCTGCCCTAAGTGTCCGGCCATGGGATTAAAGTGAGCCGCCTGGAATATAAATTCCCGGCGGCAATTTGGGATCAAAAGCTGTGTTATCGGTTCCTTTGTCTGAGTGTCCTGCGTCACTCGGTATAACCTATCCTTAATAATGGAGAAATAGGGGAAGGATGGGGTGGCATTTGGCTGGAGCGTTTGACCATCAATACTCTCACTTGGTCAAATGCATGCCGCAGAGTCTCGTCTCGCGACTGCTCTAATGGGAAATCCACGAGGGATTCCCCTAGAGAGGTTTGTTTGTTTGTAGTCGGGTTGTTTGGGAATGCAGCCCAAAGTGGGTGGAGCACAGAAGCACGGCAGGCCAGAACTGAGTTCTCAGAAACTTTTTATTTTCTGTTTTATGGAGCACTTGCATGTGACGTCACAGCCGATCCAGATTGTGACAGACGCCATCTTGTCGGTCAAACGCCATATTCCGCCTTCTACTTCTGGTTCTACTTCTGCTTTTACTTCTACCTTTTCTTCTGGAAAACCCTACTATATACAATTCTACTACAACGGCTGCGGCTACAAGCTCTCGCTACCTGTGCACGGTTTTTATGTTTTTTGTGTGTATTTTTGCGTGTTCGTCTGTACCGGACTTCAATATCCACGACAACCGTATGGACTTACTGGACATTGGTTTCCAGCAGAAAATGACGGTTTGTAGCGATTTCCATCGCATGTACAACATTCCGGGTGAGAAAAAAAAAACATTCCGGACGAGATAGCGAGAACAGCGGGGTCTCCGTGGATTGTTATCGGAAGCAAAGCGAAGGAGACGGCGCCGGGAGCGGAAGCAAAAGCGAGGCTGCAGAGCCAGCCTGTTGACTAAGCTCAGAAAACAGCCACACAAATCTCCACTGCTAAGCCTCTACCTCTCCAACGCCAGATCCATGTAAACAACATGAACGATTTGGAATTACCTTATTCTATTCTATAATCGGCTGGTCAGTGCTATACTCAATACTTAAGTGACTTACCCATCCAATGAGGATTCTTGTTTACAAGATGCCACATCTGAGTCGCTGACAAATCCTGAATTTCTGTAAAGATGACTGTCCAGAGATTTATAGGCATGCAGTGCTTCACCACTGAACAGCGAGGGAAAGTTAATGAGGTAATCATACATGTCTGGGTATTCCGCTGGCAGTTCAAAATCCGGTCGTGAAAACTCCGTCCGGTAAGCCATAAGGGTCACAAATCTGTAGATCGTTTATTTTAGACACATATCTAGTTATCTGTTCATTAGAAAAATGAGCCGTGTAGTCCGTCGGTTGAAATTGATCCATCCTGTACACGAGTGCAGCGGTGTTTTTGACTGACAAGATGGCGGTTGTGTACTTTCCGGTCACGTGACTGCAAGATCTCTATAGGTGGCTTTTCAGCTCATTCACACTCGCGCACACATGCATTCGGGTTGGGAGAGAGCTCCCTTTCTCTGCTCGCGCTCTCCTTTTATAGGGCACGGTCACTGGGGAAGACACACAAACACAGGTTCACTCACATCAGGTGCAGTGATTCTGCCACTTACCTTCCCTGACTCCGCCCTCCATTCACAGACCGCTGCTTGACCACGCCCCCGCTGCCACACACGCCAATTAAGAAATAAAGCAAGTTTAAAAATGGCTTCAGTTCCCCTTTAATTAACCAATAATAACTGTTGTAACTGCAACTCACCTTTTGTAAGATTTGGTTTTTTTTTATTCGTAAATCTGAAAAGGTGTTGATAATTATAGACTGTCGATAATAGTAGCTGTTGCTCTAGTATGAATAATTATATCTACTAATACTAGTTTATACCGAAGCCTACAACTCCTTGAAAGGTAAGAAGTGCTACTTTGTTTATTGCTGATGCCGTGAGCAGCCATGTTGCTCTGACGTCACTCCCTGATCTTGGAGGAGCTCGGAATCGAGGAGTCAATCCAGAGCTGCTGGGTTTTTTTTTTTTTCTTTTCCTGGTTGGAAATGGAAAATTATGGATTGTGACTCGTAGTCGGATGCATCGATAATCACAGCACCTGTGGGAGTACAGAAGAAATGTTTTAGAAATGAAATAGTATGTCTTTTTTTTTTTTTCTTGTGTTGCTGTGCTCTTATCTGTCCATCTTCTGGAGAGAGTGAATGTGCTGTGTATCGCCTGCTAGTAATTGTGGGTGTGTTCAGACTAGCAAATTGCTCGAATCTACAGGAAAACAGTACTGAGAATTCGACTCTAAAATATTCTGAAAATGTTGTTATTATTATAATATTTGGGCCGACGTCTGTGTACCTTTTTTTTTTTTTTTTTTAAACCTCGTGACACCATGCAGCGAGACAGTCAGTACAACAGCAGCAGTTCTTCCTGTAAAGTTCATGTTTATTCCTGTATGGTTGTTATTTGTGAAGCACACACACACACACTGACTTGTCCTGTTCGGTCGGGTAAAAGGAGCGGTAAACAAACGCCGCCGCACTCGGCTGGTGTGCTGTTCTCTGAAATGCCTTGTAGACATCCAACACAAAGAACACACCACAAGCCTGATGTGTCCTTCCAACTTTGAATAGCAGGAGCTTTTGTTGATCTCCGACTGGAGGATGGAAGGGATTATGTGCTTTAGCTTCACTGCAGGGCTCCAATCAAGAAAAACGAGAAACGTCTCTGTGGTGCCTGCTCACACTCGACGTTACAAGACGAACAGATAACAAGCACAGACAGGACACAATGTGAAGCGCGTCTCCATGGCGATGTGGGACTGTCAGGTGTGTATCTGCTGATGCCCTGAAGAGGAAAATCTGGTCACAGAGACAGGATTATGTGCAAGCATTAAATAACACTTGTGTTCTTGAAAAGTCACGCCCCATATGGCTCTGTGAGAAGACTTGGTGATTTTACAGCGCGTAAATATAGCTCTGTTTTTTTGTTTTTTTCTTTGTGCCAGTGGATGAGACTGTTGATGGAATTACAGTGTACACTCAGCACTTTGTGGCGAAGGGAAGATCCACTGGGATATCCTGGCAGGTCTGCTTTGTTATGGTCGAGTTAGTGCACTTTACAGTTTACTGAGCCCGTGTGCTGAGTACGGGGTGTTTTTAAAGCTGGTGAGGAAGAAGGAACAGCAGCAGAAGGGATTAGTGTCGAGAAAAAGCACAAACCCCGTCTTCATTTTCATCCTATAGTTTGTCATCGGTTAATATTTAAATGGAGGCATATGTTTGTGCTAAAAAAAAAAAAAAAAATCGTACAAGTTACGTTTGTCATTGTACAGTCGATACAATCAGAGTAAAGGGTGAGCCAGGAGATCTAATCTAAAGGACGCAAACATGCTGGTAGTTTCAACTGACTAATGTTGAATGACTTTATCCTTTCTACTGTACAGTCCTGCTGAGTTCTCGATTCTGACCGTGGACGTGATTAATTTCCTCCACGAGCAGGCTTCGAAGCTAAGTTTTAGTGCTGTTTCTAGAACACATCATCAAGAAAACGTGGAAAAAAACGCAATAATGGAAGAGCCGGTTTCTAAGCTGCTTAAAACTAGCAATGGGAATTTATTTTTTGTTACATAATGCACTCAGGCTGCCAGTCAGTGTGTGACACACACACACACCCTGAAAAATCCTAGCTACGCCCCTGATTTACATGAGAAATTTGGTATTCATTGGTGTGTTTAAATTTACAGACAATACGAACTAATGTAAACAATTGGCTTCAGCTCGCATAAATCTGAATTGGAAATGTTTAGTTCACTTTAGCTTCTGCAAACGCACAACTAAACGAGGCTCAATGTCCCCAACATTGAAACCTGAAAGCTTTAGAAACTCTAACAGACCTTTACTTTTTAACAGGACTGTTTTGGGATTTTGCTGAGTTTACCTTCAACTGTCTGATTTTTTTTTTTTAAAGTAATGAACTGTGTAGCAGGAAAATCACCGTGTTTTCTAAATGCACTCCTGAAAATGACTCATTAACTAGGGGAATTACATTAGATATTTTTGACATGTTAATCATTAATGTACATGAAAGAAAAAGGCTTAAAAGTTAGAACTTGTTTTAGTGAAAATAAGTAGTAAAATGCACTAGAATGCAGGGTTTTGCATGTTTTGTGATTAAAATATTTTCGGGGGACGTTGCCCCCCATCTTATGTCATGTACACACGTAGCCGGGTATTTTTAAAACCGAACATTCCCCCCCCCCCCCCCCCCCCCCCCCCCCCCGTTTATAAAAATGTTTTATCCACACCACCTCGTCTTCGAAAAAAATCCCTTCCACACATAACCGAACATCTGCGTTTTCAATCACATTCATAAGCATTCCAAACCTGTAGATGGCATTATTTCCCCAAATCCTCCCCCCTAATCACATCAGCAGTAGCTGGGCTTCTAAAATTAAACATGTAAATAGCACCTGCACAATAATTAACGCTTTCAAGGCACTACTCCGATCCATTACTCTTTGTCCATGCTTAATCTGGCTTCTGCAGTAAACAAAGGTCGCACGTTTGACGTCAGGGCAGAGTTGTTGTCATTTTTTGGCGCAGATTGTGACGTTCTAAAACGCAAAACTCCGGTTATCTCTG
Source organism: Neoarius graeffei (assembly GCF_027579695.1). Taxonomy (NCBI): domain Eukaryota; kingdom Metazoa; phylum Chordata; class Actinopteri; order Siluriformes; family Ariidae; genus Neoarius; species Neoarius graeffei. Next base: position 36,798,213 of record NC_083584.1, on the reverse strand, counting down.
TCTACACGAAAAGGCATACACGGAGTTTTCAGAAATCTTCACTTTGCCCGGAGTTTTTTTAAATATTCGTTTTTGATGTGTTTTCATGTGGATGACAGGCCAAAACGTAGAAAAATATCTTCGATTTAGCAGAAACCCGGCTACGTGTGGACGGGGTCTTAGTTTGACTTTCAAAAGTTCAGGGTTTTTTTTTTTTTTTCTTTGCTCCACTTTCATCTCTACATTTATTCTCACACTTTTCTTCCTTTTTACTTTTCCACTCTTTTTATAGTAGTAATAATATATACGGAATTATAAAGCAACAAAGAAAGGTGCGGGCAGCACGGTGGTGTAGTGGTTAGCGCTGTCGCCTCACAGCAAGAAGGTCCGGGTTCGAGCCCCGCGGCCGGCGAGGGCCTTTCTGTGTGGAGTTTGCATGTTCTCCCCGTGTCCGCGTGGGTTTCCTCCGGGTGCTCCGGTTTCCCCCACAGTCCAAAGACATGCAGGTTAGGTTAACTGGTGACTCTAAATTGACCGTAGGTGTGAATGTGAGTGTGAATGGTTGTCTGTGTCTATGTGTCAGCCCTGTGATGACCTGGCGACTTGTCCAGGGTGTACCCCGCCTTTCGCCCGTAGTCAGCTGGGATAGGCTCCAGCTTGCCTGCGACCCTGGAGAGCAGGATAAAGCGGCTAGAGATAATGAGATGAGATGAGAAAGGTGCTAAACAAAACCGGTTTGTATTTTTCAAGTCTTTTTCTCAAGCTTCATGAGGGAGATTCGCGCACGAGGCTTTTCTTCCAGGCCGAGCTCCTCACTGCTGCTGATATCTAATTACAAACTAGTTGCTTGGGGAAAGTTTCATTTGAAGTAAAAAAAAAATTACTGATTAAAAATACATTTTGGATTCCGCACTAAATGTCGACATGGACATTAACCTCCCTGTTTCTACTTGTCTGAGAAATAATTTCAGCCCAAAGCCGTAAACCAGCTTTCTCTGAACGTATCTGTTCAGCCTGTTGTCCAGACTGTTGACTGGTATTGTACATTGCTATATAAATGTTAACGTTGATGAATACCGGACGCTAGTGTTCCTGTTTTCTGATACCTACGTGGTTTTTATCTCAATATCAGACGTGCCAGCCTTTCCGTGTTTTCTGTAGGAGCATGGGCGGACACTTCTTCTACACCTCATCACTCACACATGCACACACAGAGCAGGTTTGTTTTTTCCTTCATAAACCCGGCAGGTGAGCCAGTCGACACGCAACTCTGGAAGGAGTGACCGGTGTGTATGTGTTTGGAACTCTCCGATTTTAACAGACGCCCTAGAAGGCCCGCCCCCTTCCCTGCTATCTATCTTACTATCATACTTGTGTAACCTCTCGTATGGAATTTCTTGTTTGAAAGCTACACCGACACACTGCTCTTACTTTGTCAAGATAATGCACAATCTTGCTTCGAGTTCATTCATGTGAAATAAAACCTATAATTGCCTAAATATTTAATAGAAACAAGATTAAAGGATTAAATAGTCCTGCGATGAGGATCTAGCAGGTTGCAAACTGTTTTAATGGCGGTGATCATTAGAAAGTTAATAAAAATGCTGCTTGATCTCCTACACTGCGGTGTTCAAACAGCACGGGTGAGCTCTTTTAGAGAAACTCAAGCATGTGTCGTACCGTAAAATGCCGTATGTACTGTACAGGCATTACAGCCCCCAGCTCATGTAACTGATCTGTGAAAAAAACTATATTGAAAACTTTTATTAGCCACCCTTCCCCCCCAAAAAAATCATGAAAACAAATAATGAATAATAAACAATCATAAAATAATAGATTTTATTATGGGGCGGCATGGTGGTGTAGTGGTTGGCACTGTCGGATGGGTAGATTTTATTATTTAAAATAAGTATCATTGATTATTTATTGGGGTGGCACGGTGGTGTAGTGGTTAGCGCTGCCGCCTCACAGCAAGAAGGTCCTGGGTTCGAGCCCCGTGGCCGGCGAGGGCCTTTCTGTGTGGAGTTTGCGTGTTCTCCCCGTGTCCGCGTGGGTTTCCTCCGGGTGCTCCGGTTTCCCCCACAGTCCAAAGACATGCAGGTTAGGTTAACTGGTGACTCTAAATTGAGCGTAGGTGTGAATGTGAGTGTGAATGGTTGTCTGTGTCTATGTGTCAGCCCTGTGATGACCTGGCGACTTGTCCAGGGTGTACCCCGCCTTTCGCCCGTAGTCAGCTGGGATAGGCTCCAGCTTGCCTGCGACCCTGTAGAACAGGATAAAGCAGCTAGAGATAATGAGATGAGATGATTACTTATTCTGATATTATTAACTCTTATTTGTGTGCCGAGTAAAATTAAGGATTCATTTCACGAGTGATTTAGAAGTTTTGAAATTCGAAATCACGAGTGAAATTGATCCTTAATTTTACGAGGAACCGTACGATTACTTGTTTATAATATACAGGGCCAAGTTCATACTTCGGAAGCCATTCAAGTTCACAACATTTGTCATCCACGTTTTCTGAACCAATCAGGGCGCAAGACTATCTTGCATGTTTGAATCCGTTTCTAAAGCGTCTTTCATCATGACACGGCGACACGACACGAGGATTTTGAAAGTGGTTTCCAAAATTTTATTGGAACTTCTTTACAAAAGCCATTTTGTTGAGACGATTTGCTAATTTTTGTAACTGTAACCAAGCAACGAACTAGCCAATAGCATTTCAGAAATACAGCCCTGTGTTAAGGAAAAAAGCCCTCCTTGATTGGCCAATCGGAATTGAGTGAGTAATTTGGCCCTATGTATTATAATATTTTAAATAATGCCATATTTTATTTTATAATATATTTTATTTACATAAAATATTATGTGAATTTTAAACGTGTCTGGGGGGAACCGTACAATGAAACGATTGTGTATTTTCAGCATTTAATGTTCTGTAAATATTCTGAAGAGTGAACAACACGGTGATGTAATCGGATGGGCATCAGCCAAGCACAGTCATGGAGCGACTTAAACACATCACCAGTCATCGTGTCACCAATCTGTTTCCTTCACAGTGTATTTCTTGATCCAGCAAAATTTCAGCCTTGTTGAAGAATCAAGCTTTTTTTTTTTCTTTTCCCCAAGCATTTTATTTTAATTACGCAAGTTTTATTTCTTGAACACATGGATAAAATCACACTCCATGCACTCTAACATCCCTTTTTCTTCCCACTAGGTGGCAGAGACAAGCGCGGGGGTCCCGTTTTAACATTCCCATCACGTACCAATCACGACCGAATACGACAGGAGGACCTGCGCAGACTAATTGCATATCTGGCCGGTATCCCCAGGTACTCTCTCTACTCATCTCACTCAGAAATCACTCATCATTGTACTGTCACAGAACGAGTGATAAAGCGGCTCCTTCCTTCTACATCCTCACTCTCTACATCAAAACAATCAGAAGAGTTGGTGCGCGTGTGTGCGTGGGGCGGGGCAGGGCGGGGTGGGGTGAGGCCACGAACTAATGTGTCCTGACTGCAGGCCGTAAGCAGGAGATCACACCCACACTGTTGTGTAATGAAACTGTGCCGTGTTTTACTTTAATTAAGCAGGTGATTTAGGGAAGTGTCTTTATGGAGAAATTGTCCTCATCCCCATTACCTCTTGAAATCGCTGTATTCTACTTGACTACATACGGTGTAATTAGTAGCACGACATCAGTCAAAGCCTTGTTTGGATCTCACTCGTCATCTGTTGTAGCTCTTCTACATTTGGGTTTCACGGTTTTAGATGTTCTTGAACTTTTTACTCTCCTGATATACGTTTTTGATTTACATTTTCTTCCCTGTTTGTTTCTTCTGGGTTCTCTGGTTTCCCTTCAGTGTCGAGTCAATTTTATTTGTAAACACCATACAGGCATTTCGCAGACGCTCTTATCCAGAGTAGGGATGTTAACCGATGACCGTTTGACCGGTGGTTGACCGAATCAACGTCAACCGGTTAACTTTTTTTGGTTGTCGGTTAAAAAAAAAAATCCATCGTTTTGAAGCTGCCGATTTTTGGAGCGGACAGCTGACAAATCAGAAACGTCCATTCAGTCATGTCCCGCCCCAGTTAAAGACAGCTGACAAATCAGAAACACCCATTCAGTCATGTCCCACCCAGCTGCCACTCGGTGAAAGAAAAGTGTAGACACAGGCTTTTTAGCTTACAAATTACTATTGTTTTTTTTTTTTTAATTATTAGAAGGCACATGGAGTTTCGTCCTGCCTTGGCCAGTGCATTCTGAAAGTATGTTTCGGTCTGTAGCCAACAATGCATGTTATTGCAGATCAGATCTCTCCACACAAATTAAAGGCGCAGATGCCGACTTTTTTTTTTAATCGCGCAGATCCGTTTTTTTGGGGGGGGGGGCGTTGGAGTGTCTGATTATAATTTCAAGGTGGATTCTGTATTATAATTACAAAATAGGCGGGTGCCGTTGCAGTCCATCAGGCATGGGGTGTGTGAAAGGAGGGCAGTGGATCGGGGGGCTGCGCGCGTTTGCGCGGAAGCTGCGCAATCAGTAGATCAGAATGCGCACATTAAATTTTGCGCGGCTTCAGCGTGGGTGCGCGTGCAGCTTTCTGATTTGCTGTTTTCTTCTCGTGCTTGTACTTCCTGTGTTTCGTGGACTGTGGCGGCATTTGCTTATATGCAGAATTTTTGCTTTGATGAAGTTGTGGTCGGACGCTCCAACGCCCCCCCCTTGGGAAAGGAAGGTCGGATCTGCGCGATTCAGCCGTGGAGAGGGCGGCATCCGCCAAAAGGCGCGCCATTTACATCCCTGTAATAATTCCAATTCTAGAATTTTAAACTCATAGGTTAACCAACTTTAACCGGCTAATGAGTTTCGGTGGTCGGTCAAGATTTTTTTTTAGTTTTCGCCATCCCTAATCCAACATACCCAGAGCAGCCTGGTGGCCCAGTTGGGGGTTTGGTGCCTTGCTCAAGGGCACTTCAGCCATTCCTGCTGGTCCAGGGAATCAAACCAGCAACCTTTTGGTTCCTGCTTCTCTAACCATTCGGCCATGGCTATAGCACTTTTAACAATAGACATGGTCGTGCAGGAGCTTTACCGAAATATAAAGATTTTAAACATGTGAACGAATACATTTATCCCAAATGAGCAAGCCTGATGTGACGGTGGCAAGCGAACAAGTCCCTGAGATGACATGAAGAAACCTTGAAAGGAACCAGACTCAAAAGGGAACCCATCCTCATTTGAGTGATAACAGGTAGCATGATTATAAATAACTCGCTCTAGATGGTCAGACAGTGCAATTGTCAAAGTCCTTCCCACGCCATGTGGCGCATAGGGCGGCGCCGATCTCCGTTTCCGTCGGCCTCTGGCCTATTACATAGCTAGGGTTACAGTGGGAGGCTAGTCCTCTGGTAACCGTGAGAGCTTGACTCCCCATTCGCATCTGTATTGCAGCGTGCCTTGCCAGACGGCAGTAGGTACCTTTTTTTTTTTTATGATGGTCTTTGATATGACCTGACTGCGAGTAGAACTCGCGATCTCCCGATCGAGAGGCGGACACGCTAACCACGAGGCCAACTCGCGGTACAGTGCAATTGCGCAACCAGGAAATTCATTCCAGTGTCATTGTGTATGTCGGCATGGTGCCCTTGATGGACCGGCGTCCCGATGAGGGGTGTGTCCCCACCATGCAGCCAATGCTGCAGGGATGGCCTCCGGATCCACTACATCTCCGACCAGGATAGAACTTGATTAGGTTAATGCCCGATGTCGTGAGTGAATAGGAAGCTATTTGGGATTCAGTCCACCTGGTGACGGAATAAGAAACCCAGCTCTCAACAAACAAATGATTCTCCTGTCTGAGAGAGAATGCAGAGTGTAGTGCTGATGTTCTCTGTGTCTGTAATGGACACTGTAAGAGCATCATTCCCTGACTTGCATGGCAGTCTTTGGAGTTATAGATAGTGTTTGTGTTTTGTCATGCTGTTATTTCTGATGGTAGTGTAACACCTGAGAGAGAGAGAGAGAGAGAAAGGAACTGACACTGACAGACTTGAAAAAAAATGGATGGATGGATGGATGGAGAGAGAGGAGTGTGAGAGAGATGGCATGTGCATGAGCTGGAGCGTGGGCCAGACTCTGAAAAACCTGCAGCGATCCAGCTTTTGCCAACAGACCTTCCTCCTCCTCCACATCATCGCTTTCTCTTCTCAGCTCTATTCCCTGCACCCACACAGTCACACCAGAGAGAGAGAGAGAGGGAGAGAGAGCTGAAGAGTGATGGAGAGCAAATGCAAAAAGCAGTGGGGAGGGTGTGTGAGGGAGCATGTAGGTGGGTGGGAGAGAGAGAGAGAGAGAGCAGAGCAGAGGGAGTGCATGAGAAGAAAACAGTGTCGCAGTTGCACTGGCTGCATGTGCGTCTCCTGACGGTATGGATGGTATGATATGGACAGCTAGGCTTGATATCACGGCTTGCTCGTTCCACGCAGAGACCGACAGGATGATGGTGCGTTAGCTGCTGAGAGCGAGGCAGACCTGCGGTAATACAGACAGCGAATTAGATTGACTGACTGACCGATGTAAATGAAGGTGTTCACCAGCTGTTTATTTGGCTGATGCTCATGATTTGCACTTTGGAGCTCTTGGTAAGCAATATCTTGTCGTATATTCCCTCCCTCTCTGCCATGCTCACTGGATGCGTTGCGTTGATTCTGAAAAACAGAAATAATTTTCCAGCTCCCAGAGCTTCTGAGAGGATGGAGGATGCTGGATGGGTTATGTAATGCAAGCACTAATATTCTCTCTCTCTCTCTCTCTCTCTCTCTGTCTCTCTCTCTCGTTAGTGAGGATGTATGTAAACATGGCTTCACGGTCATCGTGGACATGCGCGGCTCAAAGTGGGACTCCATCAAGCCGTTGCTGAAGATCCTACAAGAGTCGTTCCCCTGCTGCATCCACGTCGCACTCATCATTAAACCAGACAACTTCTGGCAGAAACAGAGGACCAACTTCGGCAGCTCCAAGTTCGAGTTTGAGGTACGAGTCTGTCGCGTGCTCTCACTCAGAAGTGCGATGCACCGAGCTCCTTCTGGGGACCGTTCCCTCGAATTGTGTCGGAAGCATGGTGCTGTGTATCGCTCGCAGCTATTCTTAGATTACTGTTTTGTCAAACATGCAACCTGAGGTTCAGTGAGGGTTTTTCATTTTTTTTTTTTTAATATAGATTTTGATCATTTTATGTCTGTTATGTACTGTAGAGTCGAGAGAGAGAGGGGATGTGGGGAAAGGGATTAGTGTTATTGTAGAGAACAGGCTGTTCTGTGGGTGTTTATTTGGGGGGTGAGAGAGAGAGAGATTATGGTGTGTTATTCTAGTGAGCATGTTGGTGTGTGCGCGCGCATGCAAGAACCAGACTGCTTTCTGATTGCTGTGGAATGGTGGTGGTCTTTGTGTGTTTCTCTAACAAGCTGTGTTCTGGTTGCTGTGTGTGTGCGTGCGTGCCAGGCTGTTCACTAGTTGCTGTGCATTAGTGATATGTGGGTGTGTTTGGTTGATGTCTGTGTATAGGTATGGAGGAGTGTGTGTGGTGCTGTGGAGTAGTGGGATGTGGAGGTGTGTTTATCTGTGCAGTGAAGGTGAGAGAGTTTGTGTGTTATGTGTCTGTTCAGGAATGTGGAGGCAAGTGTGTGTGCTGATATGCAACTGTGGTGTGTGTGTGTGATGTACACACTATTGTAGTCAGACTGTGGTGTGTGTGTGTGATGTACACGCTGTATAGTCGTCAGACTGTGGTGTGTGTGTGTGATGTACACGCTGTATAGTAGTCAGACTGTGGTGTGTGTGTGTGATGTACACGCTGTATAGTAGTCAGACTGTGGTGTGTGTGAGATGTACACGCTGTATAGTAGTCAGACTGTGGTGTGTGTGTGTGATGTACACGCTGTATAGTCGTCAGACTGTGGTGTGTGTGTGTGATGTACACGCTGTATAGTAGTCAGACTGTGGTGTGTGTGAGATGTACACGCTGTATAGTAGTCAGACTGTGGTGTGTGTGTGTGATGTACACGCTGTATAGTCGTCAGACTGTGGTGTGTGTGTGTGATGTACACGCTGTATAGTAGTCAGACTGTGGTGTGTGTGTGTGATGTACACGCTGTATAGTAGTCAGACTGTGGTGTGTGTGAGATGTACACGCTGTATAGTAGTCAGACTGTGGTGTGTGTGTGTGATGTACACGCTGTATAGTCGTCAGACTGTGGTGTGTGTGTGATGTACACGCTGTATAGTCGTCGGACTGTGGTGTGTGTGTGTGATGTACACGCTGTATAGTCGTCGGACTGTGGTGTGTGTGTGTGATGTACACGCTGTATAGTCGTCGGACTGTGGGGTGTGTGTGTGATGTACACGCTGGATAGTCGTCGGACTGTGGTGTGTGTGTGATGTACACGCTGTATAGTCGTCGGACTGTGGTGTGTGTGTGATGTACACGCTGTATAGTCGTCGGACTGTGGTGTGTGTGTGATGTACACGCTGTATAGTCGTCGGACTGTGGTGTGTGTGTATGTGTGTTGTACACGCTGTATAGTAGTCAGACTGTGGTGTGTGTGTGTGATGTACACGCTGTATAGTCGTCGGACTGTGGTGTGTGTGTGATGTACACGCTGTATAGTCGTCGGACTGTGGTGTGTGTGTATGTGTGTTGTACACGCTGTATAGTAGTCAGACTGTGGTGTGTGTGTGTGTGTGATGTACACGCTGTATGGAGCACTTGCGTGTGACGTCACAGCCGATCCAGATTGTGACAGACGCCATCGTGTCGGTCAAACACCATATTCCGCCTTCTACTTCTGGTTCTTCTACTGCTTTTACTTCTACCTTTTCTTCTGGAAAACCCTACTATATACAATTCTACTACAACGGCTGCGGCTACAAGCTCTCCCTACCTGTGCACGTTTTTTTGTGTGTATTTTTGCGTGTTGTTCGTCTGTACCGGACTTCAATATCCACTACAACCGTATGGACTTACTGGACATTGGTTTCCAGCAGAAAATGACGGTTTGTAGCGATTTCCATCGCATGCACAACATTCCGGACGAGATAGCGAGACCAGCGGGGTCTCCGTGGATTGTTATTGGAAGCAAAGCGAAGGAGGCGGCGTCGGGAGCGGAAGCAAAAGCGAGGCTGCAGGCAGAGCCGGCCTGTTGACTAAGCTCAGAAAACAGCCACTCAAATCTCCACTGCCAAGCCTCTACCTCTCCAACGCCAGATCCATGTAAACAAGACGGACGATTTGGAATTACAGCTGGAATTACCTTATTCTATTCTATAATCGGCTGGTCAGTGCTATACTCAATACTTAAGTGACTTACCCATCCAATGAGGATTCTTGTTTACAAGATGCCACATCTGAGTCGCTGACAAATCCTAAATTTCTGTAAAGATGACTGTCCAGAGATTTATAAGCACGCAGTGCTTCACCACTGAACAGCGAGGGAAAGTTGATGAGGTAATCATACACGTCCGGGTATTCCGCTGGCAGTTCAAAATCCGGTCGTGAAAACTATGTCCGGTAAGCCATAAGGGTCATAAATCTGTAGGTTGTTTATTTTAGACATATATCTAGTTATCTGTTCATTAGAAAAATGAGCCGTGTAGTCCGTCGGTTGAAATTGATCCATTCTGTACACGAGTGCAGCAGTATTCAGCGGTGTTTTTGACCGACAAGATGGCGGTTGTGTACTTTCCGGTCACGTGACTGCAAGATCTCTATTGTAGTCAGACTGTGGTGTGTGTGTGATGTACACGCTGTATAGTAGTCAGACTGTGGTGTGTGTGTGTGTGTGTGTGTGTGTGTGTGTGTGTGTGTGTGAGAGAGAGATGTACACGCTGTATAGTAGTCAGACTGTGGTGTGTGTGTGTGTGTGATGTACACGCTGTATAGTAGTCAGACTGTGGTGTGTGTGATGTACACGCTGTATTGTAGTCGGACTGTGGTGTGTGTGTGATGTACACGCTGTATAGTAGTTGGACTGTGGTGTGTGTGAGATGTACACGCTGTATAGTAGTTGGAGTGTGGTGTGTGTGTGAGAAGTACACACACACACACCACAGTCCGACTACAATACAGCGTGTACATGAAAATGAAAAGCCCTCACTGAACCTCAGGTTGCATGCTTGACAAAACAGTAATCTAAGAATAGCTGTGAGCGATACACAGTCGGACTGTGGTGTGTGTGTGTGTGATGTACACGCTGTATAGTAGTCGGACTGGTGTGTGTGTGAGATGTACACGCTGTATAGCAGTCGGACTGCGGTGTGTGTGAGAGATGTGCACGCTGTATAGTAGTCGGACTGCGGGGTGTGTGTGTGTGTGTACATGCTGTATAGTAGTCAGACTGAGGTGTGTGTGATGTACACGCTGTATAGTAGTTGGGCTGTGGTGTGTGTGTGTGTGAGAGATGTACACGCTATATAGTAATCGGACTTGTGTGTGTGTGTGTGAGAGAGAGAGATGTACACGCTGTATAGTAGTTGGACTGTGGTGTGTGTGTGTGATGTCCACGCTGTATAGCAGTCGGACTGTGGTGTGTGTGTGATATACACGCTGTATAGTTGTCGGACTGTGGTGTGTGTGTTAGAGATGTACACGCTGTATAGTTGTCGGACTGTGGTGTGTGTGTGATGTACACGCTGTATAGTTGTCGGACTGTGGTGTGTGTGTGTGAGATGTACACGCTGTATAGTATTCGGACTGTGGTGTGTGTGTGTGTGTGTGTGTGTGTGTGTGTGTGTGAGATGTACACGCTGTATAGTATTCGGACTGGTGTGTGTGTGATGTACACGCTGTATAGTAGTTGGACTGTGGTGTGTGTGTGATGTACACGCTGTATAGTTGTCGGACTGTGGTGTGTGTGTGTGTGTGTGTGTGTGTGTGTGTGTGTGAGATGTACACGCTGTATAGTATTCGGACTGTGGTGTGTGTGTGTGATGTACACGCTGTATAGTAGTTGGACTGTGGTATGTGTGTGATGTACACGCTGTATAGCAGTCGGACTGTGGTGTGTGTGTGATGTACACGCTGTATAGTTGTCGGACTGTGGTGTGTGTGTGATGTACACGCTGTATAGTTGTCGGACTGTGGTGTGTGTGTGTGAGATGTACACGCTGTATAGTATTCGGACTGTGGTGTGTGTGTGTGTGTGTGTGTGTGTGTGTGTGTGAGATGTACACGCTGTATAGTATTCGGACTGGTGTGTGTGTGATGTACACGCTGTATAGTAGTTGGACTGTGGTGTGTGTGTGATGTACACGCTGTATAGTTGTCGGACTGTGGTGTGTGTGTGTGTGAGATGTACACGCTGTATAGTATTCGGACTGTGGTGTGTGTGTGTGATGTAAACGCTGTATAGTAGTTGGACTGTGGTATGTGTGTGATGTACACGCTGTATAGTAGTCGGACTGCGGTGTGTGATGTACACGCTGTATAGTAGTTGGACTGTGGTGTGTGTGTGATGTACACGCTGTATAGTAGTCAGACTGTGGTGTGTGTGATGTACACGCTGTATAGTAGTCGGACTGCGGTGTGTGATGTACACGCTGTATTGTAGTTGGACTGCGGTGTGTGTGTGTGTGTGTGATGTACACGCTGTATAGTAGTCGGACTGTGGTGTGTGTGTGTGTGATGTACACGCTGTATAGTAGTCGGACTGTGGTGTGTGTGTGTGTGTGTGATGTACACGCTGTATTGTAGTTGGACTGCGGTGTGTGTGTGTGTGATGTACACGCTGTATAGTAGTCGGACTGTGGTGTGTGTGAGATGTACACGCTGTATAGTAGTCAGACTGTGGTGTGTGTGAGATGTACACGCTGTATAGTAGTTGGACAGTGGTGTGTGTGTGTGTGATGTACACGCTGTATTGTAGTCGGACTGCGGTGTGTGTGTGATGTACACGCTGTATAGTAGTCGGACTGTGGTGTGTGTGTGTGTGATGTACACGCTGTATTGTAGTTGGACTGCGGGGTGTGTGTGTGTGATGTACACGCTGTATAGTAGTCGGACTGTGGTGTGTGTGTGTGATGTACACGCTGTATAGTAGTCAGACTGTGGTGTGTGTGTGTGTGATGTACACGCTGTATAGTAGTCGGACTGTGGTGTGTGTGTGATGTACACGCTGTATTGTAGTTGGACTGCGGTGTGTGTGTGTGTGATGTACACGCTGTATAGTATTCGGACTGTGGTGTGTGTGTGTGATGTACACGCTGTATAGTAGTTGGACTGTGGTATGTGTGTGATGTACACGCTGTATAGTAGTTGGACTGTGGTATGTGTGTGTGATGTACACGCTGTATAGTAGTCGGACTGCGGTGTGTGATGTACACGCTGTATAGTAGTTGGACTGTGGTGTGTGTGTGATGTACACGCTGTATAGTAGTCAGACTGTGGTGTGTGTGATGTACACGCTGTATAGTAGTCGGACTGCGGTGTGTGATGTACACGCTGTATAGTAGTCAGACTGTGGTGTGTGTGTGATGTACACGCTGTATAGTAGTCAGACTGTGGTGTGTGTGTGATGTACACGCTGTAGTCAGACTGTGGTGTGAGATATGTACACGCTGTATAGTAGTCGGATTGCGGTGTGTGTGTGTGATGTACACGCTGTATAGTAGTTGGACTGTGGTGTGTGCGAGATGTACACGCTGTATAGTAGTCGGACTGCGGTGTGTGTGATGTACACGCTGTATAGTAGTGGGACTGTGGTGTGTGATATGTACACGCTGTATAGTAGTCGGACTGCAGTGTGTGTGAGATGTACACGCTGTATAGTAGTTGGACTGTGGTGTGTGTGTGTGTGTGATGTACACGCTGTATTGTAGTTGGACTGCGGTGTGTGTGTGTGTGATGTACACGCTGTATAGTAGTCGGACTGTGGTGTGTGTGTGTGTGTGTGTGATGTACACGCTGTATTGTAGTTGGACTGCGGTGTGTGTGTGTGTGTGTGATGTACACGCTGTATAGTAGTCGGACTGTGGTGTGTGTGAGATGTACACGCTGTATAGTAGTTGGACAGTGGTGTGTGTGTGTGTGATGTACACGCTGTATTGTAGTCGGACTGCGGTGTGTGTGTGATGTACACGCTGTATAGTAGTCGGACTGTGGTGTGTGTGTGATGTACACGCTGTATTGTAGTTGGACTGCGGTGTGTGTGTGTGTGATGTACACGCTGTATAGTAGTCGGACTGTGGTGTGTGTGTGTGTGTGTGATGTACACGCTGTATAGTAGTCGGACTGTGGTGTGTGTGTGTGTGATGTACACGCTGTATAGTAGTCGGACTGTGGTGTGTGTGTGATGTACACGCTGTATCGTAGTCGGACTGCGGTGTGTGTGATGTACACGCTGTATAGTAGTGGGACTGTGGTGTGTGATATGTACACGCTGTATAGTAGTCGGACTGCAGTGTGTGTGAGATGTACACGCTGTATAGTAGTTGGACTGTGGTGTGTGTGTGTGTGTGTGATGTACACGCTGTATTGTAGTTGGACTGCGGTGTGTGTGTGTGTGATGTACACGCTGTATAGTAGTCGGACTGTGGTGTGTGTGTGTGTGTGTGATGTACACGCTGTATTGTAGTTGGACTGCGGTGTGTGTGTGATGTACACGCTGTATAGTAGTCGGACTGTGGTGTGTGTGAGATGTACACGCTGTATAGTAGTTGGACAGTGGTGTGTGTGTGTGATGTACACGCTGTATTGTATTCGGACTGCGGTGTGTGTGTGATGTACACGCTGTATAGTAGTCGGACTGTGGTGTGTGTGTGATGTACACGCTGTATTGTAGTTGGACTGCGGTGTGTGTGTGTGTGATGTACACGCTGTATAGTAGTCGGACTGTGGTGTGTGTGTGTGATGTACACGCTGTATAGTAGTCGGACTGTGGTGTGTGTGTGTGTGATGTACACGCTGTATAGTAGTCGGACTGTGGTGTGTGTGTGATGTACACGCTGTATCGTAGTCGGACTGCGGTGTGTGTGTGATTTACAAGGTGTATACAACCCTGATTCCAAAAAAGTTGGGACAAAGTACAAATTGTAAATAAAAATGGAATGCAATGATGTGGAAGTTTCAAAATTCCATATTTTATTCAGAATAGAACACAGATGACATATCAAATGTTTAAACTGAGAAAATGTATCATTTAAAGAGAAAAATTAGGTGATTTTAAATTTCATGACAACAGCGCATCTCAAAAAAGTTGGGACAAGGCCATGTTTACCACTGTGAGACATCCCCTTTTCTCTTTACAACAGTCTGTAAACGTCTGGGGACTGAGGAGACAAGTTGCTCAAGTTTAGGGATAGGAATGTTAACCCATTCTTGTCTAATGTAGGATTCTAGTTGCTCAACTGTCTTAGGTCTTTTTTGTCGTATCTTCTGTTTTATGATGCACCAAATGTTTTCTATGGGTGAAAGATCTGGACTGCAGGCTGGCCAGTTCAGTACCCGGACCCTTCTTCTACGCAGCCATGATGCTGTAATTGATGCAGTATGTGGTTTGGCATTGTCATGTTGGAAAATGCAAGGTCTTCCCTGAAAGAGGCGTCGTCTGGATGGGAGCATATGCTGCTCTAGAACCTGGATATACCTTTCAGCATTGATGGTGTCTTTCCAGATGTGTAAGCTGCCCATGCCACACGCACTAATGCAACCCCATACCATCAGAGATGCAGGCTTCTGAACTGAGCGCTGATAACAACTTGGGTCGTCCTTCTCCTCTTTAGTCCGAATGACATGGCGTCCCTGATTTCCATAAAGAACTTCAAATTTTGATTCGTCTGACCACAGAACAGTTTTCCACTTTGCCACAGTCCATTTTAAATGAGCCTTGGCCCAGAGAAGACGTCTGCGCTTCTGGATCATGTTTAGATACGGCTTCTTCTTTGAACTATAGAGTTTTAGCTGGCAACGGCGGATGGCACGGTGAATTGTGTTCACAGATAATGTTCTCTGGAAATATTCCTGAGCCCATTTTGTGATTTCCAATACAGAAGCATGCCTGTATGTGATGCAGTGCCGTCTAAGGGCCTGAAGATCACGGGCTCCCAGTATGGTTTTCTGGCCTTGAGCCTTACACACAGAGATTCTTCCAGATTCTCTGAATCTTTTGATGATATTATGCACTGTAGATGATATGTTCAAACTCTTTGCAATTTTACACTGTCGAACTCCTTTCTGATATTGCTCCACTATTTGTCGGCGCAGAATTAGGGGGATTGGTGATCCTCTTCCCATCTTTACTTCTGAGAGCCGCTGCCACTCCAAGATGCTCTTTTTATACCCAGTCATGTTAATGACCTATTGCCAATTGACCTAATGAGTTGCAATTTGGTCCTCCAGCTGTTCCTTTTTTGTACCTTTAACTTTTCCAGCCTCTTATTGCCCCTGTCCCAACTTTTTTGAGATGTGTTGCTGTCATGAAATTTCAAATGAGCCAATATTTGGCATGAAATTTCAAAATGTCTCACTTTCGACATTTGATATGTTGTCTATGTTCTATTGTGAATACAATATCAGTTTTTGAGATTTGTAAATTATTGCATCACATTTTTATTTACAATTTGTACTTTGTCCCAACTTTTTTGGAATCGGGGTTGTAGTAGTCGGACTGCGGGGGGGGTGGTACACGCTGTCTAGTAGTCGGACTGCGATGTGTGTGTGTGTGTGTGAGAGATGTACACGCTGTATCGTAGTCGGACTGCGGTGTGTGTGTGATGTACACGCTGTATTGTAGTCGGACTGCGGTGTGTGTGTGTGTGATGTACACGCTGTGTAGTAGTCGCACTGTGGTGTGTGTGTGATGTACACGCTGTATTGTAGTCGGGCTGTGGTGTGTGTGTGTGTGATGTACACGCTGTATAGTAGTCGCACTGTGGTGTGTGTGTGTGTGATGTACACGCTGTATTGTAGTCGGACTGTGGTGTGTGTGAGAGATGTACATGCTGTATTGTAGTCGGACTGTGGTGTGTGTGTGTGTGTGTGTGTGTGTGTGTGTGTGTGTGTGTGTGTGTGTGTGAGATGTACACGCTGTATTGTAGTCGGACTGTGGTGTGTGTGTGTGTGTGATGTACACGCTGTATAGTAGTCGGTCTGTGGTGTGTGTGTGATGTACACGCTGTATAGTAGTCGGACTGTGGTGTGTGTGAGATGTACACACTATTGTAGTCGGACTGTGGTGTGTGTGTGTGTGTGTGTGTGTGATGTACACGCTGTATAGTAGTCGGACTGTGGTGTGTGTGTGTGTGATGTACACGCTGTATAGTAGTCGGACTGTGGTGTGTGTGTGTGATGTACACGCTGTATATTCATCAGACTGTGGTGTGTGTGATGTACACGCTGTATTGTAGTCGGACTGTGGTGTGTGTGTGTGTGTGTGTGTGTGTGTGTGTGTGTGTGTGTGTGTGTGTGAGATGTACACGCTGTATTGTAGTCGGACTGTGGTGTGTGTGTGTGTGTGTGTGAGATGTACACGCTGTATTGTAGTCGGACTGTGGTGTGTGTGTGTGTGTGTGTGTGTGTGTGAGATGTACACGCTGTATTGTAGTCGGACTGTGGTGTGTGTGTGTGATGTACACGCTGTATAGTAGTCGGTCTGTGGTGTGTGTGTGTGATGTACACGCTGTATAGTAGTCGGACTGCGGTGTGTGTGAGATGTACACACTATTGTAGTCGGACTGTGGTGTGTGTGTGTGTGATGTACACGCTGTATAGTAGTCGGACTGTGGTGTGTGTGTGTGTGTGTGTGTGTGTGTGATGTACACGCTGTATAGTAGTCGGACTGTGGTGTGTGTGTGTGTGTGTGTGTGTGTGAGATGTACACGCTGTATAGTAGTCGGACTGCGGTGTGTGTGAGATGTACACACTATTGTAGTCGGACTGTGGTGTGTGTGTGTGTGATGTACACGCTGTATAGTAGTTGGACTGTGGTGTGTGTGTGTGTGATGTACACGCTGTATAGTAGTTGGACTGTGGTGTGTGTGTGTGTGTGATGTACACGCTGTATAGTAGTTGGACTGTGGTGTGTGTGTGTGTGTGTGATGTACACGCTGTATAGTAGTCGGACTGTGGTGTGTGTGTGTGTGTGTGAGATGTACACGCTGTATATTCATCAGACTGTGGTGTGTGTGATGTACATGTTGTATAATAGTTTGGCTGCGGTGAAAAGGAAGAAAATTTAAAAATATTGTGACTGCAGTGGATGAGTATTAGACATTTTGCCAGCTGCTGTCTGCATAAAGTATTTTATAGACAGAAAATTTTGCATCATTTTGTCTGCCAGAATTTGCTAGAATTCAGCCACACTGATGTCCGCTGTCCGTCTGTCCCCCACCCCCCAGACTCCCATACATACTATAATAGTCAGGGTGTGCATATATTAATTTACTCTCCAGTACATTCTACAAGAAAAGACAACAGAGTGTGTTTTTCTGCAGCTCTTAATACTCCGTTCAGATCAAACGTGTGTATTTCTGATGTGAAGCGGCTGACCGATTTGATTGGATGGATGGCGGTGGGCTGTATTTAATTTAACTCAAGCTAAGAGCCAAACAGCTCACTGTTGCCTTTTCACACAGCCGTGATGAAGCCCACTCGCTTTTGTCAGTCCATCTGCTCGCTCTCTCTCCGTTTCACCATCTCTCCATCTTTCCCTCTCTTCACGTGGCTCTGCAGAACAGCCCGCGCTTTAACTTTCCCAAATGGCTCAGAATAGACATCTGTGAGCTTGGAAATGAAATGGAAGTTAGAAGGAGTGGATGCGCTTGTCTCTCATTTTCTAACATGTTTAGTGGAAGCGGCGAGAGCAAAACAGATTAGTTCCACCCTTCAGATTTTACACTCACAAGCGTTTGTTTTCATGCGCCTGCCTTTTTCGCAGAGTGAAATACAAGTCAAAAGATTTGGAACGCTATAGTTGCTTTAAATGAGTTATGAAATTGCAGAGTTAAATTTCACCGATCAGCACGAGCAGCTCAGGATAAGAGTATAATCTGGCTTGCTGAAAGTTATTTGAGCAAAATCGATCATTTTCTCCTTATACATGGAAACACAATGGCGCACAGTTATAACATTTCTGAATATCATTTCACAAGCTCAAATTATTTGCCTGTAATTTTTTTTTTTGTGTGTGTCCCCGTGCGTCATACTTTTTGCTGTGTATAGTTGGATTGTGCAGTGTTCTAGCCTGAGGCTTCACCGCCTGCCCGAGACCGTGCGTCTGTGTGTTTCTTGCTAGTCCGGACCCTTAGCTGTTCCAAAGTGGCCAAGTTCAATTAGATTTATGCCTTCTGTTAAAAATAACTCTCCCACCTTACTGGTCATTAACTCCGTCTGGAAGGGCACTGCGGAGTCACATGGGACACAGCACATTAACCTGCTGCTGGGTGGATTATTATTATTATTATTATTATTATTATTATTTTGGATTGTCTGTGTTCACAATTCTCCCCTGACATACTAATGATGAATGTTATTTTCACTCCGTCGATATTTCCTTCTCTCAGACCACCATGGTGTCGCTGGAGGGTTTGTCTAAGGTGGTGGACCCTTCCCAACTCACACCCGATTTCGAAGGCAGCCTGGATTACAACCATGAGGAGTGGATTGAGATCCGTGTGGCTTTTGAGGAGTTTACCGGCAATGCGAGACACTTGCTGTCGCGCCTCGAGGAGATGCAGGCCACAGTTACACGCAAGGACTTCCCCCAGGAGCTCGAGGGCGCGAGGCGCATGATCGACGAGCACGCAGCCCTTAAGAAGAAGGTGATGAAGGCACCTGTGGAGGAGGTGGACGCAGAGGGCCAGCGGCTGCTGCAGCGCATACAGAGCAGCGAGAGCTACGCCACCCGTACAGTGCCCGCTGTGCCCGGCCAGAGAGACACCCAGGGTCAGGGCCAGCCCAATGCCGATACCCAGGGACTAGTGCCACGCATCACAGCCCTGCTGGAGCAGTTACACAGCACACGCCATAACCTGCACCAGGCCTGGCATGTGCGCAAGCTGCAGCTCGACCAGTGCTTCCAGCTGCGGCTCTTCGAGCAGGACGCGGAGAAGGTGAGACGTGCCCCAAGACTGAGGTGCTGAAATCTGTAGCACGCTGGGTTATAATTAGTGCATCGTTATAATGCAGTGTTTGTGGAACTGCCATGCTTGTGTTTTTTTGCAAGGCTGGCGCTCTAGCAGGATGTAGTTTAAATTAAAGGTGTTTGTTTTATTTATTTTTTTAAAACTCCAACAGCATGTACAAAACAGGATTATTTTCAGGCTCTCGAGGCCAAAATCAACAAAATCTTTGTCTTTATTTGCCATCTTGAGTCGTGTTTGTTTTTGTGCTCCATCACGAATAGAGCATGGTGAATGATGCAGGTAGTGGGTGGAGGATTTTGCATGTTGCTAAGACACCAGGAGTTTTTTTTTTTTTTTTCTTTTTTTTCCCCCCCCACCTCAGAATCAGGTCATTCTTAAGCATCCTATTTTTATTCCGATCACCTTCCTGAACCCAGCAGCATGCTCATAAACACACGCTCGCTGTACATCTAAACAGCATCACAGCACTAGCACAGTACAGGCTCAGCCGCATATGACTAATAAATCCTTCTCCGAACAGAGATGATGTTCGTGTCTTTGTCTGTCTGCAGATGTTTGACTGGATCATGCACAACAAAGGCCTGTTTCTGGCAGGCTACACTGAGATCGGCAACAATCACTCACACGCTATGGATCTTCAGACGCAGCACAATCACTTTGCCATGAACTGTATGGTAAGATAACAGCAACACAAAGCGATCGAACTACGTCATACACGCCACACAATAGAGTTTCATGTTTGTCAGTATGCGCTCTGATGTCGGTAGCCGAGCACCAGACAGGATTTTCTGTTTGTCCCCAGTAAAAGTTTTGTTACTACCGGAGATATTTGTGATCAGCAAGTTCATATTATGCTTAGAATCATTTCTACTGCTGTATGAGTGCAAGATTTCATCTTTAAACTTCACCTTTGACTAAGGCCAAGTTTACATTAGACCGTATCTGTCTCGTTTTCTTCGCGGATGCACTGTCCGTTTACATTAAAACGCCGGGAAACGGGAATCTGCCAGGGTCCACGTATTCAATCCAGATCGTGTCTGGTCCGGTGCTGTGTAAACATTGAGATACGCGGATACGCTGTGCTGAGCTCTAGCTGGCGTCGTCATTGGACAACGTCACTGTGACATCCACCTTCCTGATTCGCTGGCGTTGGTCATGTGACACGACTGCTGAAAAACGGCGCGGACTTCCACCTTGTATCACCTTTCATTAAAGAGTATAAAATACTGCAAATACTGATGCAAATACTGCCCATTGTGTAGTTATGATTGTCTTTAGGCTTGCCATCCTTCCACTTGCAAGTGGTAAGTGATGTACACTGGGATCACACACACAGTGGCTCAGTCCCGAATCACTGCTTGTGCACTTCACTCGCGCGCTCTGTGAGCTGCGCAGGGCCGGAGTGCGCACCCTCCAGAGGGCACTCGCTGTTCAGGGCGGAGTGATTTGGAGCGCAGGATGCCTGCGGAGCCGAGCGTATCCGTGTATTGGTGTTGCTGTGTGCACGCGAATCGTGTATTGGCATTGCTGTGTGCACACTAATCGTTTTAAAAACGTTAATCTGATGATCCGCTGATACGGTCTAATGTAAACCCCACCTAAACATCTTTAATCTTTCCATTTCCAAATAAATATTATATAATATAAAATTAATTAAAGCCCCCCTTGAAGCTGACAGACTTTGGGCTTTTTTGACAGTGAAACTGGCCAATAAATGGATA
This sequence comes from Neoarius graeffei, assembly GCF_027579695.1. Lineage (NCBI taxonomy): Eukaryota > Metazoa > Chordata > Actinopteri > Siluriformes > Ariidae > Neoarius > Neoarius graeffei. The sequence goes on along the minus strand of NC_083584.1, from coordinate 36,777,369 downwards.
GGAAATGCTAAATCATTTTACAAAAAACTAACACATTCTTACTGTACACTACCGTTCAAAAGTTTGGGGTCACTTTGAAATGTCCTTATTTTTGAAAGAAAAGCACTGTTCTTTTCAATGAAGATCACTTTAAACTAATCAGAAATCCACTCTATACATTGCTAATGTGGTAAATGACTATTCTAGCTGCAAATGTCTGGTTTTTGGTGCAATATCTCCATAGGTGTATAGAGGCCCATTTCCAGCAACTATCACTCCAGTGTTCTAATGGTACAATGTGTTTGCTCATTGCCTCAGAAGGCTAATGGATGATTAGAAAACCCTTGTACAATCATGTTAGCACAGCTGAAAACAGTTGAGCTCTTTAGAGAAGCTATAAAACTGACCTTCCTTTGAGCAGATTGAGTTTCTGGAGCATCACGTTTGTGGGGTCGATTAAATGCTCAAAATGGCCAGAAAAATGTCTTGACTATATTTTCTATTCATTTTACAACTTATGGTGGTAAATAAAGGGGGGACTTTTCATGGAAAACACAGAATTGTCTGGGTGACCCCAAACTTTTGAACGGTAGCGTACATATCATCTGATGGACAAGGATAGAACTTTTAATACAAGACGTTTTACTGGGTCCAGTTTCCCAAAGTAGCAGCAGAAATTTAACACAAAATAGATAATAATAATAAAAAAAGTTCAAGTAATTATTACAACAAAAAAAAATACTTTGTCTACAAAACAGAATACAGTATTACAGTACGTTTGCACCGCCTGATTACATGCACATTCCATGACTACTACATAACAGACAGTGTCCATGACCCAACTAATCCACCTCCCTTCAGAAGGCTAGATAATAGTGGCCTGTCCCCACCCACTGGAAGATACCAATTACTTTATATTGCCATCATCGCATAAACCATACATTTACAGAACACTTTCAGGTCTAAGTGCAGCCACTAATCTCTGTAATTCTTAAACAAAATATCCAATTACAATGAATGCATACATTTTTTTACAATACACATAATGTTAATCGGGTGAAACCACTGCAATCCATGCACGAGCTGGTGCACATGCCCGAGACTGGCACTACAAAGCCACCCCGGCCTCCGTAGTTCAGGTCCTTTGACCCAGGAACCCGGAAGTCCTGCAGTAAACAAACAGTGAAGCAACTGGAAAATGCAGCTCTCGCCTACACAATCACAGATACGTAAAATGAAAGACCTGAACTTAACTTGTGTGTGTGTCAGGGCTTTACATTAACTTTTTTGCTCACCGGCCACTGTGGCTAGTGGTTTTCCTGAGTCACTAGCCACTCAGCCTTTTCACTAGCCACAATTTTGTTGCCAGGAAATCGCAGTTTTTTCTTCACCATGATACGTTAAAGTTGGGAAGATCTAGATTTAATTATGAATGGCAGCGTATAATGTATCTCTACAGTAGCACTCAAGTATTCAGTGCTGTTAAGGGAGCTCCCTATATGAAAACATGCAACCAGTTCAGACAAAAATATAAACAGAGTATTCTTTTTATTTAACTCAAATTCAAGCCCCTTACAATATGAAATATTGTATAATATGAAAAATAACGGGGCGGCACGGTGGTGTAGTGGTTAGCGCTGTCGCCTCACAGCAAGAAGGTCCGGGTTCGAGCCCCGGGGCCGGCGAGGGCCTTTCTGTGCGGAGTTTGCATGTTCTCCCCGTGTCCGCGTGGGTTTCCTCCGGGTGCTCCGGTTTCCCCCACAGTCCAAAGACATGCAGGTTAGGTTAACTGGTGACTCTAAATTGAGCGTAGGTGTGAATGTGAGTGTGAATGGTTGTCTATGTGTCAGCCCTGTGATGACCTGGTGACTTGTCCAGGGTGTACCCCGCCTTTCGCCCGTAGTCAGCTGGGATAGGCTCCAGCTTGCCTGCGACCCTGTAGAAGGATAAAGCGGCTAGAGATAATGTGATGTGATGTGATGTATTATCTATTAATAGTGTGTGTGTGAGTGAACATGTGTAGAGAGAGACATTTATGTCCTCATTACATTCATCATCAGATGAGTCTGAATGGTCCATGAAAAATGGTCTTCGTGACCTGAGGCTTCCAGCATGCTATGTTGATAGCTGAGGCGGGATCAACTTCTTTCCAATCGTGTGAACGTTTCTAAACAGCGGCTCCATCCTCTCCAGCTCAGCCGAATTCATGACAGCCAGGGACTTGAAAGCAATGCTGTCCTGTAGTGAACCAGCCGTCTTTGCCTGTTTTGATGTTATAGTACCGATGTGTGCATTTGACTTTTCGTGGTCCTTTATAGTTTCGAGTTTAAAATTACTGGTGCCTGTCTTTGCCATACTTTCTACAGTCTTCACAGTACATGGCACTTTCGGTTTTGCTATGAACTAGCCGATCTCGCCCTAACTTCCATTTGTCATTGAACTGTCTTATCTTCCTATTAGCGTCTTGTTCATCTCCATGGCCCTAGCCAGCTATGAGGCCCCCGAGGTCCGGACCTCGGTCATTTTTAAGAGCTGAAAATACATTTGTACGCTAAATATTCAACTGGATAAAAAAAAATAAAGAATAACATTAAAACATCTCTGTAAAAAGTGCATTATTAATTATGTTAAACGTTCATTCTGTCTTCTGTGTGTGTTTGGTGCGCGCGGCTCTAAGACCAAGAACTCAAAAGCGAATGAGCGCACGACTTGGGGAGGAACGCAGTGCAGGAGACACAGGGTTTCCATGGGAACCATCGGCGCACTTTGACGAAGCTGTTAAATTTACATTTTTGAAGCAGTGCAGTTGTAGCCTGCCTTGTTTGTGATTTTAAAAATAAATCATTCGATAAGCCAAAGCAATAGAGGGGAAAGTTTCAGCTTATGTTTGCCTTGGATAACTTTGCCTAAAACATGGTGGTGTATACTGATTTTTTTTTTTTCCCATATTTTCTTTTTTGTGTCGGTGTAACGGATGCCAGATTGTGAATGTATCTTAGTTCCATAGGCTACATGGTGAGGGTATCTTTTGTCCTCATTGCTTGGGCCAGATCAAACCATTAAACAAGCTTAAATTATTCTTACTCTTGCCACATACATGATTTATTTTTTTTTCAAAACTGATGATATTCAGTTCAAACACCAGTAAAAGTAATTTCAGGAATAGATCTCGTGTGGTGTGTAAACCACCCTCTCATTTAAATATGTCAAAGTTTTCGGCGCGTGCTTTGCGCATCACGGACCTAGGTGATTTTAAAATGCTGCTCCGGCCCTGATCATCTTTGCCCCTTTTTCCCTGAGCAGCAGGGTTTGAAACTCTAGCTATGTGCCGCCACGTAGTGCGCTTGTCAGTCGTCAGCATCTTTGTTGCTTCGTTCATTAACCGCAGGTTACCGTATCATTGATTTTATCTGAGACGTTAACGAACGTTCTCAACTATTCTAACGTCAGAATGTTTATGCAGGTGCTCATGGGAGTTGTAGGCGCGTAATATTACATTGCAATGCGTTTATTATATCAGATGCCTTCAGAGAAAACTACAATTAAAATGTATCGTCATACCACAGAATAAACCACCCGCCAAAGTGGGTAGTGAGACTTAAGTTATTACCCGCCAAAGCCGAATTTTACTCGCATTGGGCGGGTGCTAACGTAAAGCCCTGGTGTGTGTGCGCTGTTATATGATTACTGTAACTGGGTATGGTCAGAAAAGATGATGAGCATAACCGTTGCACAGTAATGCTACAAACAAACCTGCGTGTACACCGCAAAGTTATTTAGCTGCTGGCTGGCTGCAGCTTGTAGCTTCCAGCGTTACTGTGTGTCAGTATAGTGTAATGAGGTGCGGTGTGGTGGAACGCAGGGATAGACCTCAATCTGCAGAGCTCTGGGTCACAATCTGTCTGTAGCTGGCCGGATGGTTTTCTATTGCAATCACATGGCCACTTCAGGTAGCCCCGTATGCATTCGTTTAATGGTCTTCTGCATGTTAAATGGTTACAAAATTATAATAAAGCGAATACTTTACGATTTATTTGGTGTATACTGATGGTTTTTTTTTTTTTGGCCAAGGGCAGGGTGGCGGGCCAGAATTATAACACCACTTTAAAAGCGCCCGTGGAGAACATGGATTTTTATACAATATGTATACAAGCCTAAAAGCAGAGCTCCCGATCAGTGTAAAGTGTTTGCAGGTGGTGGCCAGAGCCGTTATTCATGTTCCGCATCGAGCCGTCAGCCCAGGAAGCTGTATTTGTTATGCTCCAGACACTCACTGCTGTTTATTTTCACCATGTGCCTCCGTTAAAGGTTTGGTGCGGCATGTTATAAAGCTTTCCTGTCTGTTATCCTGATGTGCCATTCATGCACAATGTTAAGTTTGTGTACGCTGTTTATTGAGTGTGTTTTGTTTGTGTTTGGTGCCTTGATCGATCTGTGGTTTAGCACGAGGCTTTGAGCGCAGAGGCTAATGGCGCACATTTGGCTAACTTGGAGACGCTTGCACCCTTTGATTGGAGCAAGGTGTGTAACGTTCAGAGCATAGTCTGTAAACGTTACTCTGAAAAATGACCCCCAAACTGAACGAAAGCATGCGAATCATATCTGGTGCCATCAGATCAACGCCAGTAAAATGGCTGCCAACAGTGAGCACCACATCTTCGCAGAGAAGAGATCACTCAAAAACACCGGCGCATCTCAAACACAAAGTGCAATACCGCGCAAACAAATAATAGAAGTAGCACCACCACCTCAAGGTTCAACTCAAGAAAGTCCTTCTATAAGACCAAGAAGGAAAACTTCAACATCAAAACTTCCTGGCGACAGGAATGGAACCAAACTGTTCCCAGAGGTGGGGAACGAAAATAGGACCCCACCAATCCACTACCTGGCTTCCTCAACCAAACTAGAAGACAGTGGACTCGAGCAAACAGGCTTCGATCAAGACATGCCAGAACAGCCGCCAGTTTGCATCGTTGGGGTTACGTAGAGTCCCCTAATTGGCAGGAATCCCCACAAGACACTGACCACCTAGTGTTGCATTGCCCAGTAACAGCAGTGCCAGGGGGCTACACCACTATACATGAAGGAGGTGACACCTTAACAACTGGCTTAGAGATGCTCATCTGGAGGTGTGACACCATACAAAACTACTACTCTGAAAAAGTGTATTTGTTTTCTAGCCATGTTATGTGAATTATATTGGTTTTGTTTTCTTTAGTTTTCACGGTGCTCACTGTGTCGTGTTTTGATGCGATACTCGTGTTCAAGAGGAATAAAACGCATATGAACCCGTCCGAGACTCTCTACTGTTGTTCTTAATGCCAAGGGCTGCTACGGTGTTGGTAAATAATCCCATGTTGTTTATTTAAGAAGCAAATTAAAAATAAGCGCTGGATAAAAACCCATCCCTCTTCTGTAAATCAAGATACAAATTTTGTTGTCCGGTGGTCAAGTGTTCGAGATATGTTGCCTTTCATTTACGATCGGGTTCGCTGTGCTGGTACACACACGTCGTTTGTACGTACGGTCGCAAAAAGCCATCAAAAATCAGGTCGATGCATTACCATATTCTCTTCAGTAAGGCGCTCCGCTCCGTTATTAATGCAGATTTTAAAAGTCACTAGGCCTTATTTATCACTCTTTTAATATAGTTATGTGTAAATGCTTGTGTAAGCCAAACCAAGCAAACAATTTCCACCAGATTTACAAGTTTCAGAAAGGCTGATTATCTTCTAACTCGCCTATAAATAATCACCTTCAAAGCACCAAGTGCATTCCTGACTCGGCTCATTTGCATGTAGTGACGCCCACAAAACTCCAGACAAGTTCAAGTGCACAGGCAGCTGTGAGAGCGAAATGAACGTTTCGTGTAAAGGCTGAAAGACAGAAGTGGAAGTTAGTTTGACTCCCCTCTACGCCAATAAACATGTTTTGAACTGAAGTCGTTTTTAAACTTGCTTTATTTCTTAATTAACGTGTTATTCAATTATGTTTTCGGTTTCAGTAACCTTATCTCGTGACTCATACTGGCAACTAATTGCAATTAAATATTACACTTATCGCATACCTGTCAACTTTGAGGTTTGAAAAAAAGGGATATTTCCCAGATTTTTAACTCAAAATAAGGGAAAATTTCGGAAAGTCATACCCTTCACCAAAAGTGGGTGTGTAGTTGAATGGGGGGCAATTTTCTATCTAGTATATGTGATTTCCTGTACTCTGGTGCATGTTGGTGATAGCCAAGACCCAAACTCAATATGCTTATGGTTTATAGAGTGCATTTGTGAATAAACTATACATTTATTTTTATTTGCTTTCAGTGGTACCAGTTATTTCCCAAATTAAGGGCTAAAATACATATCTTATGTTAAAATAAGAAAGGTCATTATATAACCAGTCAAATTCAATTCCATTGCAATTTATTATGGTTTTACCATAGTCATGGCCTAGGAACGATAGATAGATAGATAGATAGATAGATAGATAGATAGATAGATAGATAGATAGATAGATAGATAGATAGATAGATAGAAAGAAAGAAAACCAAGAGTGATTTAAAATGGGTACGTTTCAGATAGAAAATAAAATAGACAATGAGTGGATAAAACAGTTAATACACCAATTAGTTTACACTAGGCTATTTATGAGGCCTTAGCCAGGACATACTTAATGTAAACATGTGTAGCTTACCTTTGATTATTTGGGAGGCTTTCGTTTTCCCTATGGAAAATTTCTTTGCGAGGGAAGAGTCTGGGAACATTCCAGCCACGCACTTGTTGAAATCATCAAAGAAAGAGAGGCTAATGTTTTTCTTAGCTATTAGCATCGCCATCTTCACCTCAGACCTAATCAGTGTTGCCAGATACTGCTGACGTTTTCCAGCCCAAAATACGTTCAAAACCCGCCAAAATGCACTTGAAACCACCCAACTTGGGCAGGAAACCGCACAATCTGGCAACACTGGACCTAATCACTTGTTCAGCCTCGCCTCCGGACGTAGTTCTGTAATTATACTGATGCCTGAGAGGGCGGGGACGTGAATTCATGGCCCGACTTCCTGCTGTAAACTCGTGTCAGAGGCGCGTCATGAATTCTGGACCTACCGACTTTTTTATATTGTGAAAATACGGGACTTTTATATAATGTGAAAATACGGGATATTTTCGGGAAAATAAAAAAATGGGAAGACAGCGGGAAATAAGTCAAAATAAGGGATTTCCCGGGAAAAACGGGAGGGTTGACAGGTATGACTTATCGGCCTGTTCAGTTTTTAGCCATGTTGAATTTAATTCGTTTGGTCCACGGAGCGATCTTCACGAGACTTGTGCGAGACTTCGAAACATGACGTGTCAGCCAGGTGTCTTCGGCATCTTGTCACATTTATTCCACCAAATGAACTGTTTTCCAAACGAAATATCGCACAAAAACGAGTTTAAATGACGATTACTGCCTACTTTTTTCAAACTTTCCTGATTATCAAAACAACCAAAACTTTCAGCTTGATTACATCAGCATTCGAAAGAGGGCGCGCGCGTCTTTTGACAACGTTGGCAGATGTTGGTCACTTTGATTCCCGCTGTACGTTTTACTTCCGTCCTACGATGCCTCGCACAGGTCTCAACGAATCTCATTTACAGCCGTTGCTTTGACATATGGACCGATATATTACAGAGCACATTTCAAACACTCATAACTTGCTATAGCAGCGACAACATAGCTGTCAGAAATGCGTTCTTACATTTAATAAAATGAGAGTTTTGATGATAAAAAAAATTTGCCTTCAGTTCTCCTTTAATAATAATAATAATAAAGCATGAACTAAATCTTCCATTAGCTGAGGTGCTTGTTTGCAGCTTACTTATCATGAGGATGCGTTTTTGATAGAAACTACAGAGCACTTCTGCAGGTCGCGCCGGATAAAGTCGTGTGCTAAATGCTGTGAATTTAATACAAATAAGCAATTTAACCTTGACCGTACGTTCTGTGTATAAAAGTGCAGTAATCTGTGTAATTCGAAGTCGATGAATGAATAAATGTGAATAATTTATGAATAAATTTACACACAGTCAGGGGCATGAGTAGAATATAATCGTTTTAGTGGAATTTTCATGTAGGGCAAATTTCTTTTGTAAATTCGCGTCTGAACAATTTCCGAATAAATCTATTCATATCCAGCTTCTGAAACGAGGCCCATTGTTAGTAGCCATCAAAGAAAGCTTGTTAATATCACAGTGTGGACTTTCTCCAGAAATGATACAAGCCTTTTGTTGACACAAGCAAATGTTTGTTACTCGTGTCCGTTTTGTAATTGGTTTCGACTAGAAAGAGCTCTCAGTGTGAGGAATGGGTGATTACTGAGGGACCCTTTGGAGCATTTACTGTAACACTTTGTTTGTCGCTTTATGCCTCCCCCGGCGAGTTCACTGAGGGTCCAGCTCTTAAAATGCTGTTGAGCAAGCACTGCCTGAAAGCTGGCACTGCGCCAGCACTGCCTCTGAATCTTCCAGCAGCTCTTTAAAAACACACTGCACACTGTTTAAAGTAATACTCGATATTTTTCATCCGAATCCCCTGCATCTGTAGCGCGCGTGAGAACGCCACGGGCAGCAGGTTTGATCCTCGTTCTTGTAAAGAACGGCAAATCTATTTACTTGAAACTCACTTGTAACAGAAGCCTAAAGGCACGTGCTGAATTCCGTCAATAATGGTTTAAAATGGACTTGATGCATTGCCGATTCAAAACGACCCGAACATCCCAGCAAAAAAGGTCTGAGGAGCTGCTCGAAATGTCTCCGAGCTTATAGTCTTAGGAGCTTCAGGTCTCCCTTCTCAAAGGACTGTTTATACAGATTACAGCTTCATTTCTACATTCATCAATACGTTTGAAGGATTCACAAAAGCGTTGTACAAAAACAAGAACATTTTATTACAACGAAACAAGCTGTACAAGTGTGTGTTCATCTGCCGTGTACTACAGCAGAGGGTTTTGAGCCCTTGGTACAGAGATACAGAAACTTGTGAAAGCTGCGTGTTCCTGCTTTTTCAGTTATAGCAGTGATGAGTAGCCTAGTAAACCAGACCCACCCGCCTAGCGGCCAAAAATATTTTTGCCTAGCGAGTGGGTCTAGCCTCGCATCATGTAAACAAAAACACCCCGGGCATCAAATCGTGCCCGCCAATCACAACGCAAGGTTTTTGTTTGGATTCTTTGGGCGGGCTTTTGCAGGAGTGACGACAAAGCTGCGTGACCCTGGAGAAAGCACAGCAGGAAAGATGGCTACGGCTAGTGAACAGCGCGCGTTTGACTCTGCTTTGGAATCAGTTTTAGAAGAATTAGACTTGGAGTTTTCGTTGAAACATGAGCAGGAAGAGGCTCTCCGCTCATTCCTTTTCAAGAAGGACGTTTTCGCTGTTTTGCCGACCGGCTATGGCAAAAGTCTGATCTACCAGCTGGCTCCGCTCGTAGCCAAAAGGATGGGGCTAGTTTGTGCAGTACGAAGAATTAATAAACAGCTTTGAAACATTACTTTTTGATTGTTTCTTATTTTCCCGTTATTTTAAATTTAAGGGAAATTATTTCACCAAACACCACTAAATAAAAACTCTCAAAAACAGTTTAAGCAAACCCTTGAAAAACACTTGGAAAAAAAAATGAGTTATGTGGTACAGACTCCAAACTTGTGGTCATTATCTCCAAACTTCTTAATATCTAGAACCTGTTTATTAATTAATACGCATTTTGAAAAATTATTTATTTCAAGGTCTCCCCCACTGCTTTCTGTCGCTCTGACTACGTCACAGTCACTGTTGCGCTGATTGGTCAGAGCGTTGGCCTATACGCACAGAGACAGTTTGAAAGACAGCGGTTTGTTCCTCCTACCCCCGTCGGAAATGTCTACGGATCGAGGCCAGACTAAATATTCACATTTAGTCTGGCTTGCCAGGCTAAGTGATCAGAGCAAACATGAGTAAAATCCCCCAGCAGAGAGAAAACAGTTCAGTGAAGGGAAAAGAGACTTTTTGGGGGGGGGGGGATGGATCCCATCCCATCCCATCCCCTTGTGTTAACTTTATCTACATGAACTTTGACCTGTACATTCGCAAATATCTGTCTTGTGAGCCAGAAGAAATGAATATTATTAAGTCGTGATCACACCAGAATTTTACCTCACTGTTTTCTTCCTGTTATCCCCCGCTGGCTGAAAGGCCCAAAGGGGGATTATGTCGTGGCGATGTCCAGCCGTCCATCCTGGGAAGGGTACTCACAAAACCTGACAGGCTCCTTTGTTATATGTCAGTAATACGCATATTGCAATCTCATTCAGTTCAGTCACATTTTACCAGAGATACAGCTCTTGATTAACAAAATTATACTTTTGACAATTTCATGAGTGTGTTTTCCTTCTGAAATCAACTCCCCTCTCTCTGTTTTTCGAGGAATTTTACGAAACTTGGCAAAAGGGCATGCCGTATGTTTTATGTTGGTAATATGCATATTGTTATTTTGTTCAATTCTTTTGCAGAGTTACAGCCCTTGATTAACAACCCTTGTACTTTCGCAATTTCTTGAAGCTGTGCTTGCCTTCTGCAATCAACTGCTCTCACAAATTTTGGAGGAATTTCACCGAACTTGGCAAAAGGCCTGGTTTTATGACAGTTATACACATGTTGAAATTTCATTTAATTTGGGCAAATTTTACCAGTTATGCCCTCAGTTAACAAAATTATACTTTGACAATTTCATGAGTATGTTTTCCTTCCAAAATCAACAACTCTGTCAATTTTTGGAGGAATTTTACCAAACTTGGCAAAAGGCATGTCCTATGTTATGTCATATGTTTTATGTTGGTAGTATGCATATTATTTTGTTCAATTCTTCCACATTTTACCAGAATTACAGCCCTTGATTAACAATCTTGTACTTTCACAATTTCATGGAGGTGTACTTGCCTTCTGAAATCAACTGCTCTCACAATTTTTGGAAGAATTTCACCAAACTTTGTAAAAGGCTTTGTTATATGACAGTTATACGCATATTGAACTTTCGTTTAATTTGGGCAGATTTTTCCCAGAGTTCTGCCCTTGATTATTAACAAACTTGTACTTTGGCAATTTCATCAAGGTGTGCTTGCTTTCTGAAATCAACTTCCCTCACAATTTCTATTATCCCCCACTGGCCGAAAGGCCTGAAGAAGGATTGTCATGGCGATGTCTGTCCGTCCGTCCGTCCGTCCGTCCGTCCGTCCATCCATCCATCCATCCATCCCTCCCTCCCTCCCTCCCTCCCTCCCTCCCTCCCTCCCAGCAAGGGTGCTCACCTTCTGAAATCAACTCCTCTCACAATTTTTGGAGGAATTTCATGAAACTTGACAGGATTCGTTGTTATATGTCAGCAATACGCATATTACAATTTCGTTCAGTTTAGTCACATTTTACCAGAGTTATGGCGTAGTTGCCAACGGGGGATATTGTGTTCTCGGAGCGCTCGTCAGTTAAAGCAGTGATCAGCGCAAACGTGAGTAAAATCCCCCAGCAGAGAGAAAACAATTTGCTGGAGGGAAAAGACTTTTTTTTTTTTCCTTTTTTTTTTTTTTGGAGGGGGGGACCCACCTCGTGTTGACTTTATCTACATGAACTTTGACTTATAAATTCGCAAATATCTGTCTTGTGAGCTAGAAGAAATGAATATCAAGTCGTGATCACACCAGAATTTTACCTCACTGCTTTCTTCCTGTTGTTTATACCACAGCACTGTTGAACACTCAGTTATGATTGTCCAGCGGGCGTCGATTAATCTTTTTATAACAGCACCTCTGACAGGACTTTGTGCTTTTTTTGGGGGGGGTCTTATTAACTTAGGGAGAGTGGAGAAAAAGAGAGGTTGGCGAGGCCACAACTGTTTAAAGCTGCTATAACCAAAGTGATAACAGGAACTAACTTGTCTCACAGATGTTCCACAACTTTCATTGTAACTATAAATGGTGAAAAAGCATGTCATGTTCATCGATAAATAAATATAATGGTTATTGTTGCACATCCCTGTGGCGTGAAGGGGGGGGACAAAACGTGATGTGGTGTCGGAAAATAACACTGGGCTGGTAACGGATCACAACACCCTATTGTGTTTTTTTTCCTATAGCAGCATACCCTGCTGTGCTTCAACAAACCCGTGACATCCACGAACACATGCTAGGTGCTTTGTGGTAGCCTGCATCCCAGGATCTTCCTGATGGCAACCTGTGACTACAAATGCAGGAGAGGAGTACACCTTTTAGGACGAATGTTTTCATCTCACCAGTTAATAAATGCTTGTCCTGTACACCGCAGATAGGGTCTGACTCTTTCTTAGCTTATCTCTGGAATGAATGAGAGCGAGCAGTGCTGCGTCGAGCACCAGTGAAGTATCACACGTCCAGTAATGGAGCAGAAGCAACGATCAGCCCGATCACTTCCTGCGAAAGCAGCATCCCACGGACCTTTCTAGCCCCGTACACGCCTATGCTTTCAGGAGCTCCTGGAGCATATGCACGGATCATTTCCTGCTTGAGAGACACAGCAAATGGAAAGGGATTGAAAGTCGCGTTCAGGCAGTGACAGAAACAGCTGTTGAGAGATTTAACAGAACTCGATGCTTGTAACATGGTGGTTTTGATGGCTGACATAATCACACAGATTCTGCCGATGTTTGTTTGTTATTGCAGATGCGCTCCAGCAAAATGCGAAATTTCTCATTGCAGCTACGAGAATGATAGAATGCATTAACAGCCTTGCTGTCAGAAGCCTGCGAGATATGAGCATTGGGAGGTTCTCTGCAGCACGCCGTTTACCGTTGCCTGTCTGAGATATGAGTTATAGATCTGTGACAGGTTAATCAGATGAAACTTTCTCACTTGAATAATGGACCAGTATGTTCAACTCCGGTTGGATGCCTTCCAGCTTTCAGCACTCTCATATTAGTCTTCATTTACTGAATTAAATCCATAGTACAGGTGTAAAGGCCATTCGAAGCATGTTTAATGAATATGAATTTACTCGAGCAATCATTTTTATAGATATTCTCTCTCTTACGTTCACATTTCCATCTTTAACCTTTTGCAAACGTTCTTCTCCCTTGTTCTTGCGTAGAATGTGTATGTGAACATTAACCGCATTATGTCTGTGGGGAACCGACTGCTGGAGGCCGGCCACTATGCGTCGCAGCAGATCAAACAGATCTCAGGTCAGCTTGAGCAGGAGTGGAAGGCCTTCGCTGCCGCGCTGGACGAGAGGAGCACGCTGCTGGAAATGTCGGCCACTTTCCACCAGAAATGTGACCAGGTGAGAAAACGCACATCGTGGTTTTGATGAACGGTATTTGTGCATGGGTTTAACGAGAAGTACAGTGTGTTTCAAAAAATGCGATGATATTTGAGACGCAAATATCCCAGAGTTGAGGCATTTTGTGTTGAGCGATATAAGATTTATTCCTCCAAATTTGAAGGAGAAATTCAAAAGTATGTGGATTCCATGAACGTTTTCACAAATTTTGAATACTGGCGAACCCGCTCGACCGTCACTTCCGATGCTGGTGGTCGTCGGGATCCTTTCGCCCTGCACAGACGGCCTTCCTCTTTGAACTTTTTGTGCAGTGTACAAATCTTCATTGCAGTTGGCGCATTTTTAGAGAATTCTCATATAAATGCACGCTGCGCAGTCTTGTTCGAGCGCACTCTAACAGACAAAACGCCTTTTCTTTTCCAGTGAATGGCATTTCTGTACCTAAAAAGCTAAAAACAAAACACGTTAAACATACAATTTTGACCTGTTTCCACACATGCTGTTAAAATATGAGGTCAATTGAATGAGAATTGGCAAAGTTATTAGATTGTGAAATATCAACTTTTTTTGAAACACCTTGTGTATCTGATGAGTAAATACGTCTTTAGTGATTGGGCGGTGAGTGGTAGCTTAGTGTTTAAGATGCAGGGCTAATGATCGGAGCATTGTGATTAGGGGTGGCACGGTTCACAAAAGTCGCGGTTCGGTACGTATTGCGGTTTGAGGTCTGCGGTTCGGTACGTATTGCGTTTTTTTTTTTTTTTTTAAATCTTAAGTACTCTGTATTTGGGCATATAGCCTACTATTTACCTTAAGTAAACATAGTTTAGGATATAGCATTTAAGAGACGTTAAAATTATAGTTACAATGAAATAATCATGCACAAACTGAGTTTGAGTTGACATAAGCACATTTTATGAACAATCTCTGATGAAAAGCCAGGTAGTATTTTGAAACAGCAAGAGGGAAGACATGGATGATTTCAACAGCTTTTTTATTTACTACAGTATTTATACAAAGTGTCAGGAGTGTTTGCTGCCATGTTGTGGCATCTAGAGGAACCAGGTGTCTTTTGTCACATACAGAGTTTTCATAATTGGAAGAAATAAAAATGAGTTCTTAAAGCTTACTTTTGAACAGATGTGTGTGTTAAAACTTCAACTTTTATGTGGCGACCAACCAACCACCTATATACAAAAACCGAATCAAAAACTCTTCTAATCCCTGAGAGTGAGGATGTATTTTTTCACTTGAAATTAAAGTGCAGTGTTTTGAAACGTATGGCTGGATTTCTTATCTAATCTTAAAGTGCCACTGTATTCTTAGAACGATTTATAACAAAATACACACACAGCCAATATAAAATATTGCAATAAAACCAATCACTGCACTGTTTAAAACAAACCTCCCCTCCCCTCGCCGGAAAAAAAAAAATCTAGTTCGCCCATTATCCTGTGTCATTCTGAGATGCGCAGATAGACAGTAAAGGGAATTCGGAATTCCCTTTACTGTCTATCTGCGCATCTCAGAATGACACAGGATAATGGGCGAACTAGGTTTTTTTTTTTTCCGGCGCCGCGGTACGCCGGAAATCCGGTGCGGCGCCGGAACGCTATCACCCCTGTTCGCGCGAAAGAGAACCACGTGGTTTCATACGGGCATTCGGCTTTTTTTTTTGGTGAACGTCTTAAATGGGGGTACCGTGGTTTATACGCATATTGCACCGCAACAGGCATATCGTACGGTTCGGTTTTTTTCCCATAACCGTGCCAAGCCTAATTGTGATTTCGATCCAAGCATTCAATGGCCCAGGTGTATCCGGTCTCGGATGCAAGTCGGATAAAAAGCATCAGTCAGTATAAAGCCAGCATTAGAATTCTATTACGGGGAATCATAAGGTTAGAAAATAGCATAAGCAATTGGTGCAGTTTGAAATGTATAAAATTAATGCTAAGTTTCTCTGTCTCGGTTTGTTTCAAAGGGCAGGGTTACATTTCAGGTAGATACGCACGCACACCAGCAATTCAAGAATTGTTCACCACATAAGGAATAGCAGAGAGAACAAAAAGTTCTTGAAGATTAAGGGTGTGGCTGACAGGCATGATGTTAATTCTTGCTGTCAAAAGTGCAATAAAACCTTTGCCTGTAATGTAATATGAGCATTTTAGCAAAACACCCAAAACAAAATAAAATCTACATCTCCTGAAAGCAGTACTCCAATGCAGTGCTCTCATTCTTCCTCTGTCTCGGTCTGCCTCGCCCACTGCAGGTATGCTGTAACGGAGCTGTGTACAGTGTCTCCTTATTAAACAATCACTCAGTGAAAAAGCCACTTATAGTGGCTTATAATGATTTGCTACAAATGCAGGCTGACGCAAGATACTTGGTTGAACAGAAGTATTTAAAAATGTATATGGTTCAGATGTTTAAAATGAAGAATAGCAGTATCTGTTGCAGAACAATCATGATCCAGTTGTACAGTAAAAAAAAAAAAAAGTACTAAGCTGTACGTTCATGCATATGCGAAAATAAAAGGAATAAAATATGACAAGGCATTTAGGAAAATGATGAACGGCAGACTGGTGTGACGCGGCCCATCACGACGCAGATTTACTGCGCAGCACATAATGATGTCATTCGTTGCCAATGATTACAATTGATAAGTGTCGCCAGGCAAAACAAACCTCGTGTGGCAGCACTTATTTTATACTGATATGTTAATGATGGCAATATTTCTCAATCATCAGCTGTCAGGTTATAGTCCTATGAAAATCCATGACCTTGAGTTTGACATTTCAAAGTCATTCAAGGTCAAAGATCATGGCGCCAAACGAAAGCCCATATGGCACTTCCTATAAGTTGATAGTGGTAAATATCTGTCTACCATCAACCATTTTCAAGTTTCAGCCCTCTGAAAGTCCATGACCTTGAGTTTGACCTTTCAAAGTGCCAAATGAAAAGGCCATATGGGATTTCCTGTATGCTCATAATAGTAAACATCTGTCTGTTGGCAACCGTTTTTGAGTTCTAATGGAAAATGTTATTTTGACTGAAAGGTTAACTTCTGATGACCTTGACCCGATCACCCCCAAAATTTAATCGGGTAATCTATGGACCACTGCCCACCTACCTTGAAAATTTGAAGTCAATTGGTGCAACCTTCTAGACGCTAGATTGTTAACAGACACAAACAAACAAGGTTATGGTGCCAAATGAAAGCCCATATATGACTTCCTATATGTTGATAATGATAAACATCTCTCTATCTCTAACCATTTTCGAGTTATAATGGAAAATATGCAAGTTTTAGCCGTGACCTTGACCCCTCCCCCCGACATTTGACCCCTGCCCGCGAAGAAAACTATGAGAGATGTCCCATCATGTAGCATATCAGTGGAAGCAGAATTGAAAGATGAACATTTTGGAATTGGTTTGAAGTAAATATAATGAATATGAAGCAATATGATATGAGAGAAACTATTTTGACCTTTTTGGTGACTTTGACTTTGACCGGGATGACGCTCAAAATGTTGGAGGTTCTATTTGAGACCAATGCCCATCTATCCTGAAAGTTTCATGAAGATTGGTCCAGCCGCTTTCCCGTAATGTTGCTAACAAACCCCACTGAAAACAATACCTCGCCCCCGAGTGGACTCCATCTCAGGTGAGGTAATTCATTAAAGATGATGCCAAGTTTGTTTATAGTTACATTTATCCTGTCATGTTACTGAGAAGCCCTCCGTCCTAAAAGAAATAGTCACAGCTTGACCTCAGACAGTTAGACAGAAAGCACTGACACTGGAGACTCCTTCCTTTCCAAAAATGCTAAATACATGTCTCCTTACAGAAACCCTCCTTGATAACATTAGCATGCATGTGTTAAATATAAATGTAGTCATCTACCTTGCTGCCAGATTTACTGTCAAATCTACCAACACCTAGACCTACTGACCAATCAGACTTGAGAATTCAACATTGCTGTTGAATCTGAGGCGGCACAGTGGTGTAGTGGTTAGCGCTGTCGCCTCACAGCAAGAAGGTCCTGGGTTCGAGCCCCGGGGCCGGCGAGGGCCTTTCTGTGCGGAGTTTGCATGTTCTCCCCGTGTCCGCGTGGGTTTCCTCCGGGTGCTCCGGTTTCCCCCACAGTCCAAAGACATGCAGGTTAGGTTAACTGATGACTCTAAATTGACCGTAGGTGTGAATGTGAGTGTGAATGGTTGTCTGTGTCTATGTGTCAGCCCTGTGATGACCTGCCGACTTGTCCAGGGTGTACCCCGCCTTTCGCCCGTAGTCAGCTGGGATAGGCTCCAGCTTGCCTGCGACCCTACACAGGATAAGCAGTTATGGATGATGGATGGATGGATGTTGAATCTTGGGTGTCGAATACTATTTAAATAAAAATGTTCCTGAGAGACTGGGTACAGTATATATTGTGTGTACAGTATATACTCTCTGCACTGTAGCAGGAACAGAGGTTGCCCTATTTTTTTTTTTTGTGCTGGAAGAATCCAGTGCCTTTGCATGCAGCAGCAAGATTTTGCCCTCTTTTTCCAGAGGTTTCTCTCCTATCAGCTTTGCCCCATCTAGCATTCTCTCAGTTTTCACAAAGCCCGAGTTCACTCCCTCTCATGCATGTATTCCGTTTCAGCCTCAGGAACAGGGTCTTCATCTTTCGTCAGGCGAGGGGGATGAATGGTCAGTGGTCTTGAGGGTCCCCCCCCCCCCCCCCCCCCCCCCCCCCGATGAAATTTTTATCACACTTCAGTACTGAAGCTAGTTTCACTGTATGTTTCCTTTATTAGATTCCTTGAGCCTCATTTCTTTCTCTTCTTTTATTGGTCCCATAAGGACAGGAAGTGTGGAAAAGTACAAATAAAATGGCTTGTAATGTGCGACTTTGTGTCGAATCTAATTTTGGTATTCTAATGCTGTACATATTGTCAGTTATTAAATGTACTGAACTCTACATCGTGAAATTTCATTATAATACAAACGTTCTGCGTTCTGTTTAATGCTTAATAAACTAGACGGAGTGTTTTTCTGTGAGAATCAGTAGGACTGGGCTGAAGGTAATGTTATTATAGACGATGTTTAACAGCGTCGGGTGACTTGTTTATCTCTCTGTGTGTGTGTGTGTGTGTGTGTGTGTGTGTGTGTGTGTGTGTGTTATGCCTCCAGTACATGAGTAATGTGGACTCGTGGTGTAAGGCGTGTGGAGAGGTGGAGCTGCCCTCTGAACTCCAGGACCTAGAAGATGCAATCCATCATCACCAGGGCTTGTACGAACACATCACCACTGCCTATTCTGAGGTATGGTATTGTGTAAGAGAGAGGAGAGAGACCGTGTTTGTGCACTTTGATAAATGGGTCTGAATTAGCCACAATTTAAGCTAATTATACCAGGAATGAAAGCTGGGGAAACTGAAGAAGCAGTAATCCTTTTCACGAACTGGTTTCTCTGTTTGCCTCACACAGGTGAGTCAAGATGGCAAAGCTTTACTGGACAAACTTCAGCGACCCCTGACCCCCGGCAGCGCCGACTCGCTGACCGCCTCGGCTAACTACTCGAAAGCCGTGCACCACGTACTGGACATCATTCACGAGGTGCTGCACCACCAGAGACAGCTGGAAAACATCTGGCAACATCGCAAACTGCGCCTGCACCAGCGTCTGCAGCTGTGTGTGTTTCAGCAGGATGTCCAGCAGGTAACACACACACACACACACACCCTGACCCTGTTTGTATTCACATTTACGTGGTTTTAGACTTGAAGCTTCAAACATCCAATGCGATGTGATATTTTTTTTATTCTATTTTGTTTTACTAAGATGGAATCGATCTCAAAAGCAAATGACATGTCTCATAATACGGGGTCAGTTACATGGTGTGTTAATGAGGCGAATGTTAGGTAACAGCTGTTGACCGAGCATACGTACACCGAAACACTGATGGAAGGAAATTCAGTCAAAACCAGTTTAGTTTTACTAAAGACGCTGGGTTTCTATGGAATCAATTTTGTGCCAAAATGTTCATACAGTACTTTGAAATATCAAACAAAAACGATAAATCAAAATTCAAAAAAAAAAAATTTTAAAAAGTCTTTTTTTTTTTTTAGACTGGCAAACAAATTATTCGTGTAATCGTGCAAAATATCACTCTATTACTCTTCAGAAACCTTTTATTTTTGTTCCGCGTCTTTCTCAGTTGTGTTTGACGTAATTTATTTTGGTTGCGATTCCAGCTTTCTCGTTTGCGCTCCCTGACTTTTTGCTTGCAGTTTTGGCACAAACTTCACGTGTGGGCGGGCTGTCCAGGAATGCATTCCCATTGGCTAACTTGTGTTTGACTGACAGCTACGCTCAGCCATTCCCCCGGAGGCTGTTGCGGCCATTCCCTACTCGGATTCTGGCGGACTGTTTGAGAGTGAGCGATCCATTGACAGTAAACAAGGATCGAGTGGACTTGTGTACTACGGCAACACATACAACACATTTGTCCCGCACTTACACTTTGTTGAATTAATTCAATATCATAGTCGCCACTGAAGTCCACTCCATCCTTGTTTACCGTTAATGGATCGCTCACTCGTCAAACAGTCCGCCAGAATCCGAGTTGGAAATGGCCGCAAGAGCCTCCGGGGGAATGGCTGAGCGTAGCTGTCAGTCAAACACAAGTTAGCCAATGGGAATGCATTCCTGGACAGCCCACCCACACGTGAAGTTTGTGCCAAAACTGCAAGCAAAAAGTCAGGGAGCGCAAACGAGAAAGCTGGAATCGCAGTTAAACAAAACTGAGAAAGACGCGGAACAAAAATAAAAGGTTTCTGAAGAGTAATAGACTGATATTTTGCATGATTACACGAATAATTTGTTTGCCAGTCTAAAAAAATTGACTTTTTTTTTTTGAATTTTGATTTATCGTTTTTGTTTGATATTTCAAAAGTATTGTATGAACATTTTGGCACAAAATTGATTCCATATGTTTCTGTCTTTATACCGCAGCACTGTTGAATTCTCTCTCTGATCAAAAGGTGTTGATTCATGTTCCCGACCAGCAGCTCTGACAGTAGTGTAGGCTGTAAGACAAATCATAGGTTATTATTAATGCACATGTTCTCATGCGTTATGGTTTCTATAGCAACAGCTCGTTCACAGGGACTTGTATAACGAACGCGCCACGTAATCTGCCGAATAATGAAAATGATCACATTAAAATGTGTTATTTAACAAAGAAACCGTGTATCCTCATTAATACAGCAACGCTCTCTGTGAGGAGATATTGACTGAGCGTCGTGCGTCCGTGCTTTTCAATAGAGACGGATGAATAAAGGACTGTTTCCAGTTTGTTATAATGTAACTGTGAGGCGCTAACTTGTGTAGTGGATGGTCCACACCACGGACTATAAAAGCATAAAAAGTGTGACGTGCTCATTTCATGAAATGAAAATGTTTTATCCTTGGTAAATCACTGTGGCAGAAATGGAATAAAACATATCGCATCACACCACATCGTTATTTATTATTTTTGCTAGAACAGCACGTCCTGTTGTGTTCCTTACATCTAGCCATCCATTATCCATACCACTTATTAGGGGTGGGTATTGCCAAGGACCTCACTATACGATACGCATCACGATACTTGAGTCACGATACGATACGCATCACGATACTTGAGTCACGATACGATACGATATTGCGATATATTGCGATATTCTACATAGTTCACTGAAAAATGTAAACTGCATTATGCATCTTAAAATCCGAGTTGTATGTACATCGGATGATAGTGATAATTCATGGGACAAACTGAGTCAAAACAATGTAATTCAAATTATCCATGCCATTTTATTGTAACTATACAAGCACAAGTTACAACATATTTGCAGGAACAACACACTGTCTGGAACACATTGAAAAGTGCAGTGGGCATCTTAGTCTCCCTGAGCACAATTATGAAACAAAGTGCAGTGTGGGTCAGTGTCCACACACTGAAACTGAACTGAAACCTCAGTGAATCACGTTTCTTCTGAACTTTGAGTAAATATTCAAAATAAAATGCAGTGTCTCACACACACTAAAATTGAAAATGCAAAATAAAGTGCAGCTTCTTGCCTTTGGCCTTAAATGACAAAATTAAGTTCACAGTTACAGTAAGTCACACATCACTGAAGTAGACGGGAGGACTTTGGCGCTGTCCAGTGTAGTTTGCTTCGGGTCGGGTTTCGGCGGCTCCGGCTGAGCTAATATGTCGGGGTGGTGTCGTGCTAAGTAAGTTCACAAGTTTGTTGTGTTACCTGAATGTCTAATTGGAGCGAAACAGGTTTTGCAAAGTGCGTACTCTTTGTCCAGCTCACTGTTTTTTTTTCTCCTTTCCTTTGGAATCCAAAGTGCCTCCAAACATCTGCCTTAAAGTTCGGCGGCATCTCTAGGTTTACGTTAACAGCCATGCTTGCTTGTTTTTTTTTTCCTCACTGCAACCACCGGGAAAAAAAGAGAAGACGAAGAGCACCTTGCAGTGAGGTAGCGGCACAGCGACACCTTGCCGAGTGGAGGTGCGGAAGTCGTACTGGATTTACAACCCGTCTGAAACATGATTTATTATTTGAAAAAATATCGATATTCAAATTTTGAGTATCGATATTGAATCGGAAGACAAAGTATCACGATATATCGCCGTATCGATATTTTTGCCCACCCCTACCACTTATCTGTCAGGGTCACGAGGAAGCTGGAACCAATCCCAGCAGATTTTGGGCGTGAGGCGGGGTGCACGGTGGGCAGGTCGCCCATCTCCTGTTGAGTTTTATTTCTTACTTATTTTATCAAACTACATTTGATGCAGTGCTAACTCAACAGTTAAGGCTCTGGATTACTGATCTGCAGGTCATGGGTTCGTGCCCCAGCACTGACCAGCTGCCACTGCTGGGCCCGTGAGCAAGGCCCTTCACCCTCTCTGTTCCAGAAGCACTGTGTCATGCACCCCTTTGTTGGATAAGAGCGTCTGCTAAATGCCTGTAATGTAATGAATTGGCATTGAACAGGGCTTATTATAAATGCTCACACCCCATGCATAATTATTTATTTGTGATGTCACCGCTGCAATTTTTTAATCGCTTTGCAAGTGCCTTTGAAAAAATATAGCAATTTAGCTTGATTTGCTTGAAGACCTGTCAGTTTCTGAGCTTCGCACATGGGAGTGGGCTGAGTGGGGATTTAAGAGAATTAAAGGAGTGATGGAAGAACAAAAGCAGAAGTGTAGCGGGATCTGAATGAATAATGAAAAGCGAAACCTCCAGGTTGCAGGATGATGTTTACTAATTTGCTGATGCAATGTTGCACAGTGGATCTCTCGGCTCTGCCTCTCTGAGCGCTGGGTAACTTCTGCGAGCCTTTCTACTCTTTGCCTGCAAGCCAGTGAGAGTCTCTGGCTTTAAAAAAAAAAAAAAAGCTAAAAAGCGCATGTCCATTTGGAAAGGCTATAGCCAAATATGTAATTACCGCCAATGCCATGTCTTTCATCAAGGCAGAAAAACACCACCACAGCATCTTGGCAAGAAGAACCATAGATTTATTTTCATGTACACACAACAGAAATAAACACATAATTAGACAGTAGGAATGTCATCCTGTGCTGCCTTTTTTTTTTTTTCTCCCCCCACTTTCTCTTTTTAGTTCAGTCTCCGTCTGCGTTTCTCCAGCCCGCTGTCTGTAGTCGATGCTTTAGAGATGAGCACGTGCTGGAGTCGATCTGTTGTGCTTGAGGATTCGGGTGCTCGCGTATGGAGGAATGCGCTACCACTCTCAGCGCTTTATAGAGCGGGATACTGTTGCTATGGAAACCAGAGTTCTCTGCAGCATTCAGGTGCAGTGCACTCGGAGGGTGACCGAGGAACACAGAGGGAACACTTCACCTTTTCAGGGCACAGCCGCGTATTTAGCTTTTCCGTGTTGCCTTTGTGCTGCATCGTCATTAGCTTGAGTTGTTTGACAGGACGTCTTGCATCTGTCTTACACGAGTAAAAGGTAAAAACATTTCATCTTAATTTCTAGTTTTTTGTGTGTGTGTGTGTGTGTGTGTGTGTGCGCGCGCCCACGTGCAGGTGCTGGACTGGATTGAGAACCACGGTGAGGCGTTCCTCAGTAAGCACACAGGAGTGGGGAAGTCACTCCATCGTGCCAGAGCACTGCAGAAACGCCATGAGGACTTTGAAGAAGTGGCACAGGTGTGCGCGCCTTCCTCTCTTCCTCCCACCCTCTTTCTCTTTTCCTCTCACTTGCTTTCTTCCATTTCTCCTGCTTTCTCCTTGATGGTTTGTTTTTTGTGGCTGCTGCCTCATGGAGGCAGTAGCCACTATGTCATCGTGTTGTAAGAATGAGTGTAACAATAGCGCACTGTGCATACGCATGAGCACTGCAATCACCAGAACGGCGAATCACGTTATCATTTTGCGATACGAACAGTCGATCTCGCGTTATCAAAGGTACACGAGCAAGTGGTGAAGCCGCTATGTCGTCATGTTGTAAGAATGAGTGTAACAGTAGCGAAACTTCGTAACCAATCAGCACTTATCCTGATCAAGTTCGATTACCGGTTCTACTTCTTAGATTAGATTAGATAAAACTTTTATTGATTCCTTTGGGCGGGTTCCCTCAGGGAAATTAAGATTCCAGCAGCATCATTACAGATAAACAGAGAAAATAAATAGAGAAAACTTCTAGATAAAATAAATTAAGTATTTACATATACAAATATAAAAAGAATAAGATATGGGGAAGAGAGGGAGGGGGGGGGCGGCGGCAGGAGAGATATTGCACATTTATATTGCACGTTGTCCGGTGTTGCTTATTGTTAGGCTAGGCTACTGCTCCGTCCCGTCCTCTGTCCTCCTGCTCCCCCTCCTCCCCCCCAGAGAGGAGTTGTACAGTCTGATGGCGTGAGGGACAAAGGAGTTTTTAAGTCTGTTCGTCCTGCACTTGGGAAGGAGCATTCTGTCACTGAACAGGCTCCTCTGGTTGCTGATGACGGTGTGCAGAGGTAAACTTCGGAACCAATCAGAACCAGAAACGAAATAAGAGAAACCTCGTTATAACTTCGTAGTATCTGAAGATAATCAGCAGATAAAAAGATAAACGAAATTCACCTCATGGTTCGCCAAGGCTACTGATTTGATATCAAGTGGTGTGTTTTTTAAGAAAATTTACCTTTTGATTTATCACAGCTTTTCTTTGGTCCTTCTGAAAGGTCAAATGAAAGGTTTTGTAAGTTTTTTTTTGTTTTTTTTTTTTAAGCTTTTTGGCCGATATATCGAAAAGCCAATATCAAACTTGTGCTATTCGCTTGAATTTTTTAATCTAAATTTTTATTTTCGAGTCTTTACACTCCACTTGTGAAACAAAATGTGCTCATTAGTACGAAATAATGCTTCGAAGACTATTCGTGAACAAGTGCTTTCTTACTATTTTAAAAATAAAGTTCACAGCGCTAAATTCATAAGCAGTAGCCACATGTACCCTTCGAGTACCTATTTATTTATTTTTCCCCCCTGTTAGAAGTAGGTATCTGCTCTTTATACATTATTCTGTCTATTCTGTCAGTTAATACAATATCTGTCTGTGATGCGTGATTCCACCACAAATTTCAGCAGCACTTCCCCGTGTTAATAACGTGAACCCTGTTTGCTGTTAACTCACTTATAATGGAAGTCTAAAGGCAGTTGTCAAGTTCTGCCAATAAACCTTCTTAGAGTACTTGAAGGTCTAAAGGTCTGAGCCTAATCCAGCAGTGATGCCTGTTCCTTATGCTTTCTCAGAAGGTTTGTGGTAGGTGTGTGCGTGTTCTTCCCTCTGAAAAATTGTTCCGCTGAAATGAAGAATTATGCAGGGCTAGATTTTAGAAATAGCTTTGCTGAATGAATTAATTTTGTATAAACATTTAATTACTGCGTCCATTCTTGGTGAGCTTTGTGTAAAATTATTTTTTCTTTTTTGCATGCAGGGACTGTATTATTGGCTATAATACTGACACAAATGCTATAGAGACAGATCACATGGCTAAATCAGATTATATAGACTGTATAGATCAGATCGATATGGGTTGTTTCGCAATCGTGGTTGTCTTTTTGAACAACACCAGCGTAAATGAGTACACCCCCTTTGAAAAGTAACATTTTAAACAATATCTCAATGAACACAAACAATTTCCAAATTGTTGACAAGACAGTTTAATATAACATCTGTTTAACTTATAACAGGAAAGTAAGGCTAATAATATAACTTGGATTACACATTTTTTTCAGTTTTACTCAAATTAGGGTGGTGCAAAAATGAGTACACCCCACAACAAAAACTACTACATCTAGTACTTCGTGTGGCCTCCATGATTTTTAATGACAGCACCAAGTCTTCTAGGTGTGGAATGAACAAGTTGGCGACATTTTGCAGCATCAATCTTTTTTCATTCTTCAACAACGACCTCTTTTAGTGACTGGATGCTGGATGGAGAGTGATGCTCAACTTGTCTCTTCAGAATTCCCCAAATAATTTCTTTACACCACAAAGGTGAAGGCTACAAGAAGATCAGCAAAGCTTTACTTATCAGTCAGAATACTGTAGCAAAAGTGGTACAAAAATTTAAGAAAGATGGAACTGCAACCGTCTCACAGAGACGTCCAGGTCGTCCACGGAAGTTATGAGAATGAGAAGACGCTGATGAGAAGACGCTCCTGTCGAGGTGTTAACTTCCGTGGACGACCTTTTAGAATTCTAAAAATTCTAAATACCACCTGAGAATGCTTAAATCCAGTTAGCATTCATTTATTTGTGTCATGAGGGAGAGGGTGTGGCCTAAAGTCATTAACACCCTATATTAAGGGCGCATAATTATTAGGCAGCTTCTTTATCGCAGGCAAAATGGGCCAGAAATTAACAGACACTGAAAAGACTAAAGCTGTAAAATGCCTATCAGAGGGATGCAGCACTCTTGAAATAGCTAAGCTATTGAAACGTGAGCACAGAACAATCAAACGTTTTGTTGCAAATAGACCCTTTTCAGTCACGTGACCTTCATAAACGCGACCGCCATTTTGGACATGTAGTGGACTTCGGCTCGAATCGGTTTGAATGCGAGGAAGGCGACAAACATGAAAAAGGAGCGAGATGCAGAAAACTGTATTTACTAGTTTACTGTAATTATGATCTGGCAGCTATTTACACCGGATCCAGTGTAAATAGCTGCCGGAGCCAACGTCCGAGCTTGCTGGAGCGCGCTCCGGCCGGCCACGAGCTAGCGCGCTCCAGAACCTCGGACGTTGGCTCCGGCAGCTATTTACACTGGATCTGGTGTAAATAGCTGCCAGATCATAATTACAGTAAACTAGAATGGAATGTTAACAGCAATGTAATGCCTTTTCTGGCTAATTTTATTCGTTTTACCTCCAACAAAGTGGTCACTACACAAGCGTTGGTATGCCGCTATCCATCTTCTCCGTCGGTCAGCATCTACCGGGATTCGATAAAATGATAACCCTTGCCTTGTTTGTTGATGGTTACTACATCCAGGTGCACAACAATATAGTGGCATGATGGAAGTCTTGCTGAAAATAAACACTTTCTTGGCTGCCGTTCCTCAATGTTGGCTGTGGTAAACTACTGGTAGTACATGTCCAAAATGGCGGCCACGTTTGTCATGACGTCACGTGAAAAGGGTCCATAGTCAACAGGGTCGTGAAAAGACGCAAATTAACTGCAAAAGACTTGAGAAGGATTAAATGTGAAGCTACCAGGAACCCCTTATCCTCCATTGCCACCATATTCCAGAACTGCAGCCTACCTGGAGTGTCCAGAAGGACAAGCTGTTCAGTGCTCAGAGACATGGCTAAGGTAAGGAAGGCTGAAACACGGCCACCACGAAACAAGACTCACGAGTTGAAACATCAAGATTGGGCCAAGAAATATCTGAAAACAGATTTTTCACAAGTTTTATGGACAGATGAAATGAGAGTGACTATTGATGGACCAGATGGGCGAGCCTGCAGCTGGATAACTAACGGACACACGGCACCACTTTGACTCAGACGCCAGCAAGGTCGAGGAGGGGTACTGGTATGAGCTGCTATTGTTAAGGATGAGCTAGTTGGACCATTTCAGGTTGAAGATGGACTTAAAATCAACTCCCAAACCTACTGCTAGTTTCTCAGAGATGCATTCTTCAAGCAGTGGTACAGGAAGGAGTCGGCATCGTTCAAGAAGGCCATAATTTTTATGCCGGACAATGCGCCATCACATGCATCCAAGTACTCTACTGCTTGGTGAGCCAGCAAAGGCCTTAAAGATGTCAGAGGAATGACATGGCCCCTCTCCTCACCTGACTTAAACCCCATTGAGAACTTGTCAAAGTTCCTTCCCACGCCATGTGGCGCATAGGGCGGCCCCGATCTCCATTTCCGTAGCCCTCGGCCTCTGGCCTATTACACAGCTAGGGTTACAATAGGGGGCTAGTCCTCTGGTAACTGTGAGAGTTTGACTCCCCATTCGCATCTGTATTGCAGCGTGCCTTGCCAGACGGCAGTAGGGACCATTTTTATGATGGTCTTTGGTATGACCCAGCCATGAGTAGAACTCGCGATCTCCCGATCGAGAGGCGGACACACTAACCACTAGGCCAACTTGCGGTATTGAGAACTTGTGGGCCCTTCTTAAGTGTGAGGGAAGAAAATACATCATTCTGAACAGCGTTTGGGAGGCCGTGGTTGCTGCTGAACAAAAAGTTGTTCGTCAACAAATCAAAAAGCTAACAGACTCCATGGATGGAAGGCTCATGGCAGTTATTGAAAAGAAGGGTGGCTATAATGGTCACTGAATATTTTTGAAATGCCCAAAGTGTGTGTGTGTGTGTGTGTGTGTGTGTGTTAATTCTGAGTTGTTTATTTGGTCTAAAAATTAAAATAAACAAGTGAGATGGGAAAATTTTAGCTTTTCATTTCATTGCATGATAATTCTGCACACTAAATGTTGCCTAATAATTGTGCACACTTGTATATATTCCCCTGAGAAAGCCTAAACTCCCTTTTCCTTTGTTAAACATTCGGGTTTTAGGTTTATTTTGGATTGACTGAGGCCAAGTTTACATTAGACCGTATCTGTCTCGTTTTCTTCGCGGATGCACTGTCCGTTTACATTAAAACGCCTGGAAACGCTGGGAAACGGGAATCCGCCAGGGTCCACGTATTCAATCCAGATCGTGTCTGGTCCGGTGCTGTGTAAACATTGAGAATACGCGGATACGCTGTGCTGAGCTCTAGCTGGCGTCTCATTGGACAACGTCACTGTGACATCCACCTTCCTGATTCGCTGGCGTTGGTCATGTGACGCGACTGCTGAAAAACGGCGCGGACTTCCGCCTTGTATCACCTTTCATTAAAGAGTATAAAATACTGCAAATACTGATGCAAATACTGCCCATTGTGTAGTTATGATTGTCTTTAGGCTTGCCATCCTTCCACTTGCAAGTGGTAAGTGACTTGCACACAGCGGCTCAGTCCCGAATCACTGCTCGTGCACTTCACTCGCGCGCGCTCTGTGAGCTGTGCAGGGCCGGAGTGCGCACCCTCCAGAGGGCACTCGCTGTTCAGGGCGGAGTGATTTGGAGCACAGCCGCTGAGGAGGAAGCGATGAGCCGCACTGACACATTTCAACTTACGTGCCGAATTAGTCATGTGATTAGCGTATCCGTGTATTGGCGTTGCTGTGTGCACGCGAATCATGTATTGGCGTTGCTGTGTGCACGCTAATCGTTTTTAAAAACGTTAATCTGATGATCAGCTGATACGGTCTAATGTAAACCCCACCTGAGAGCACTGTATTTTTTTCAGCAATAAAATTAATCCTCAGGAATACAACTTGCCTAATAATTGTGCACACAGTGTAGATAGATGGACAAATCATAGCTATATTATATAGAATAGATAGAGGGGATGGGATTGACTGTCTAGATACATCATATAGATGCAGAAGAGAGAGTTAGATGGATGGACCGAGAGCAGATTGATCAGATAGACATTCAGTTGAAAAGTGTTGCTTGGGAAGACCATCGGTGCCAGTAAATGCTAAAAGACGTGTTAGTACTGTAGTGTATATGTGAGTGTATGCAGTGTATGTTTCTGTGCTGTAGTCTTGACTGTGTGTATGATGTTTGTGTGCATGGCTCAGAACACATATACCAACGCAGATAAGCTTCTGGAGGCGGCGGAGCAGTTGGCTCAGACTGGCGAGTGTGACCCGGAGGAGATCTACCAGGCCGCCCACCAGCTGGAGGACCGCATCCAGGACTTTGTGAGGCGGGTAGAGCAGCGTAAGGTCCTGCTCGACATGTCCGTCGCCTTCCACACCCACGTAAAAGAGGTGCTTCAGCGTGTTTCACTTTACTTTTTTCTGATTTGCTGCAGATTGTTCTCTAACACAGTAAGAATTAGCAGCATTAAAGTGCTTCTGCACAGGTTGAATGTCTTGCTGAAGCAGCTTTGAGGCATGTGGTTGGTGTGTGTGTGTTTTGTAGCTGTGGACATGGCTGGAAGAGCTACAGAAGGAGCTGCTCGATGATGTATATGCTGAGTCGGTGGAGGCGGTGCAGGATCTCATCAAACGCTTTGGCCAGCAGCAGCAAACCACGCTGCAGGTTACAGTCAACGTCATCAAAGAGGGCGAGGATCTCATTCAGCAGCTCAGGTACACTCACACTCCTCAAAACCTGTTCTCTCAAACATCAAGCCCAAACGTGACGTACGTCATTATACCCTTGCTCCGAAGGACGGGGGGAAGGGAGTATACTGGTTTATCTCCGTCCGTTCGAAACGCCCCTTTTTCTAAGCAACCACAAATCATAGCCACTTGGTAACAAACTTCAGCTTGGAGTTCTATACCATGTATATCGTTTTCAAGTCTGTCACACATCGACTTCCTGTTTACCGACTAAATGTACGGTATTTATGAAACATAGTGGATTTACAAAATTTTCCTCACACTTTTCTCAGCAACTACAAATCACACCTGCTTGATATTTGGTACCGAGCTTCAGCTTGGAGTTCTATACCATGTATATCGTTTTCAAGTCTGTCGCACATTGACTTCCTGTTTACCGACTAAATGTATTTATGAAACATATAGGGTGGATTTTGTCGCTATTTCAAAATGACAGTTTACCAGGATGTTCTTTGAAATCCCTGGATAGAACACTGCTCTTTACTTGTTTCAGGGGTAATTATTTGTTGACGTCAGCATTCATAATAAGTGTCTTATTCCTTCGATTGCTTGCATTCTGATATAAGCGAGAGTGCGGGGATACGTAAGTGATCAGTAGCTCACAGTTGATGTTGTTCACTTTTAGCTTAATCAAGTTAAGATACTGGGGTATTGGCGTGTATTCTACACATTTATATATATTATTTACCAGCTGGGAGGTCCGTATCGTGAAATACCGTGACCGAGGTCTTGAAAGTACTGATGGAGGCCCTCTGG
Organism: Neoarius graeffei; assembly: GCF_027579695.1. Taxonomy (NCBI): domain Eukaryota; kingdom Metazoa; phylum Chordata; class Actinopteri; order Siluriformes; family Ariidae; genus Neoarius; species Neoarius graeffei. The sequence goes on along the minus strand of NC_083584.1, from coordinate 36,746,562 downwards.
GCCGGGTCAGTATTCAAGGCCGAGGGCACCGTATTTCACGATACAGACTGACCTTAAGCTGGTAAATAATAAACATATTTTTTTTTTTCTTTACCAAATTCTAGCAGAAAACGAGAGCGCCTGAAAGGGAAAACCGAGCCGAGGCGAGCCGCCATTTTGAATCCTCATTCACGGCTGTAATGCAAATGGCTTCCTCCTCGGTATACAAGTGCACTTCCATGGCAGGAAAAAAAACTACATTTTGCCGCCTATGTAGTCCCCTATTTATACAAAATTGAGTCATTCAGGATTCAGCCATGTTTTTGCTCAGCGTTAGCAACAGTTAGAGGTTTTTAGCTTTCTCCTGAAATGTTTTCTTTTATTTCTTCTTCCTCAGGGTAGTAAAACTCGCTTTCGCTGTGAACACTGTCGTTATGGCTATCCATGCTGTAACATTAATGCTATTTTGAATCCTCATTCACGGCTGTAATGCAAATGCCTTCCTCCTCGGTATACAAGTGCACTTCCATGGCAGGAAAACTACATTTTGCTGCCTGTGTAGTCCCCTATTTATACAAAATTGAGTCATTCAGGATTCAGCCATGTTTTTGCTTGGCGTTAGCAACAGTTAGAGGTTTTTAGCTTTCTCCTGAAATGTTTTCTTTCATTTCTTCTTCCTCAGGGTAGTAAAACTCGCTTTCGCTGTGAACACTGTCGTTATCGCTATCCATGCCGTAAAATGAATGCTATTCTCGTGAGAAATGCTGGCAAAAATTTATAAGATTTTTGATCATCTTTTTCTCGCCAGCCAATCAGAGTGCAGGATTTGATGGAAACCGGACCGCGAAAAAAATAAAAAGTGTCATTTTCTATGTTAATCCAAGGTTTGTGCACAAATCCATTCAAATCACTTCAACTATGTTTACATTTTGTTGAATTAAAATGGGTATTATATGAAATAGGTAGTCATACATTTCCTATTTTTGGTACATACCTTGTGGGCATTAAAAAAATGGCCAAGTACTTAGCATTGCTGTTACTGTGGTTACCACATACCGCAAGCCGTTTTTACCTGCTGTATGAAAAGCAGCGCTGAGAGGGAATTCTGACCTTTTCTGCCTCGGAAAAGGCGGAAAGAGGAAGATGGAGCAATTTTGCCGTCTGCGTGTGAAAAACCTTTTAATCTCTAGACAATTTTTCTGCCATTTGAATCACCCAATTTAATCGCAGTTGTGATAGACGGACTCTATTTGAAGTTCTTGTTACCACTGTCCATCAGCTCAAACCTGGTTAATGCCATTAAATAGTCAAGTGGGTTTTATTGTCATTGCTCCGTATAATTTGTCTACTTTGGAACAAAATGTCGTTTTTTCAGGACCATGGTGCAGTACTCCATCCAGTAGGACAAACATGACGGAATGAGAATATGATAAATATACAGGATGGTGCATGCTGACGAGGCATGACGACAGAACAAGAGGGCTGGAGGGGTTTGTTTGTTTGCCCCAAGATTGCCTGTTGTCCCTCTGATTGACAGGGGAGAGAGATGGTACGTCATCTCTCCCACTCAGGGTCCATTTTCCTCTCTTGATTTCCCGGCTATGGATGGCTGACGTTGTCGGGAATCAGACTTCTGATCCTGATAAAAGGGTGATCAGAATCTCTACCTTTTAAGATCATAGTACACCTAGTATATGTTATAGCTCAAAGAAATAGCAAAAGCGCAGTCTCCCCCCAAATTAAAACAGTAATCGAGGTCAAGTCATGTGCGAGTCTTGAAATATTGACATTTCCTTGTGTATTTTGAAATCTCGACAGGGGTGTGGTATTGATTGATTGCCTGAAAGGCACACCTTGCTTTCTGTTCCCTTGCTGTATCCTGCATCTGTCCACACAGACCTGTTTCAACTGTCTGAATAGCAGCAGATCAACGGTGCAAACTACTGGCTGAACGTAAACATTTCATGGTTTCTACAAGATAGATTAGATCTGTGATTTGTGGAGAGAATATATGGAAAATGTGTGTTACGTTTTTACACACTGTTCCTGTTGATAGTGAGCAGATCTGGAACGGTCCTGGATGGAAGAAACCAGTGCAAATAACTGCTGTGAACTGTAGACTACATTATCATGCAATTAAAGTTGGAAAGCTTAGTAGCACTGACGAGGGGAAAAAAATGGACGAGAAAACTGTCCCAGTAACAGCAAAATGGAGAAAAATGTAATTGTTAGTGTAAAAAAAAAAAGTTATTTACTAATTGGAGTATAAAGAATTAAAATCTTGATCAGCCGAGTTCTACTCAGTGCTGCAGTATGGTTTGCTAGATTTTGGATCTTTTTTTTTTTTTTTTGCTTCACTGCTAGCAGAATTTGTCGTAGTCATAATCTATATGCAGCGTGCTGCAGCAGCGAAACATAAAGTCTGGTTTTTAGCAGGTCTGCCTGCTTATGTAAGCTCCGAGCAAGAGAGAAAGTGTGTGTGTACATGTGCATGTGTGCGAGAGAGAGTGAGAAAGATAGACAGAGAAGCTTGTTATAGGTCCTGGAGTCTCTGACTCTCAGCACCCCTCAGGCACTATAGCTCTCTGTCAGCTGGCTCACACTGCTCCTGCACAGCTTTATCCACGTCACTCACACCCTCACAAACATCGCACACCCAGCCAGCCAGTCCAGCAGTCCAGCCAAATTTGGATTTGATTCTGATTATACAACCCTGATTCCAAAAAAGTTAGGGTGCTGTGTAAAGCATAAAAACAGAATGCAATCTCATTATCTCTAGCCGCTTTATCCTGTTCTACAGGGTCGCAGGCAAGCTGGAGCCTATCCCAGCTGACTACGGGCGAAAGGCGGGGTACACCCTGGACAAGTCGCCAGGTCATCACAGGGCTGCACATAGACACAGACAACCATTCACACTCACATTCACACCTACGGTCAATTTAGAGTCACCAGTTAACCTAACCTGCATGTCTTTGGACTGTGGGGGAAACCGGAGCACCTGGAGGAAACCCACGCGGACACGGGGAGAACATGCAAACTCCACACAGAAAGGCCCTCGCCAGCCACGGGGCTCGAACCCGGACCTTCTTGCTGTGAGGCGACAGTGCTAACCACTACACCACCATGCCGCCTAATATATTGTTAAAGTCTCCCCATCGGGGAATTGAACCCTAGTCTTCCGCGTGACAGGCAGAGATACTGTCCACTATACTAACGAGGATGACACAGAATGCAATGATTTATATAATCCTTTTCGAGCTATGGCAGTACAGTGTTGTAGCGGTTAGCGCTGTCGCCTCACAGCAAGAAGGTTCTGGGTTCGAGCGCAGCGGCCGACGAGGGCCTTTCTGTGTGGAGTTTGCATGTTCTCCCCGTGTCTGCGTGGGTTTCTTCCGGGTGCTCTGGTTTTCCCCACAGTCCAAAGACATGCGGTTAGGCTAATTGGTGGCTCTAAATTGACTGCAGGTGTGAAAATGAGTGTGAATGGTTGTGTGTCAGCCCTGCGATGATCTGGCGACTTGTCCTGTACCCCGCCTCTTGCTCATAGTCAGCTGGGATAGGCTCCAGCTTGCCCGCGACCCTGCACAGAATAAATGGTTATGGATAATGGAAATTTTCAACCTATATTCAATTGAAATTATACAATAGAAAGACAATATATTTGATGTTCATACTGAGAAACCTTATTGTTTTTTGTAAATATGCACTCATTCTGAATTTGATGTCCGCAACACATTACAAAAAAGTCGGGACAGGGGCATGTTTAGCACTAAGTTACCTCACCATTTCTTGTAACAACTCTCAGTAAGCATTTGGGAACTGAGGAAAGTAATTGTTGAAGTTTTGAAAGTGAACATTTTTTCCCGGGCGGCACGGTGGTGTAGTGGTTAGCGCTATCGCCTCACAGCAAGAAGGTCCGGGTTCGAGCCCCGTGGCCGGCGAGGGCCTTTCTGTGTGGAGTTTGCATGTTCTCCCCGTGTCCGCGTGGGTTTCCTCCGGGTGCTCCGGTTTCCCCCACAGTCCAAAGACATGCAGGTTAGGTTAACTGGTGACTCTAAATTGACCGTAGGTGTGAATGGTTGTCTGTGTCTATGTGTCAGCCCTGTGATGACCTGGCGACTTGTCCAGGGTGTACCCCGCCTTTCGCCCGTAGTCAGCTGGGATAGGCTCCAGCTTGCCTGCGACCCTGTAGGACAGGATAAAGCGGCTAGAGATGATGAGATGAGACATTTTTTCCCCATTCTTGCTTGATATACGACTTAAGTTGCTCAGCAGTCCGGAGTCTCTGTTGCGTTTTGCACTCCATAATACTCCACGCATTTTCAGTGGGAGGCAGGCAGGCCAGTTTAGCACCTGCACTCTTTTACGACAACGCCACGCTGGTGTAACAAAAACCAGAATGTGGTTTGGCGTTGTCTTGCTGGAATAAACAGGGACGTCCCTGAAAAAGACATAATCTGGATGGCAGCGTTTTTGCTCCAAAATTTGTATGTACCTTTTCAGCATTAATGGAGCCTTCAGAGATGTGCAGGTTACTCATTGCATGGGCAGTAACACACCGCCATACCATCACAGACGCTGGCTTTGAACTTGGTAACAATCTGGATGGTCCTTTTCCTTATTAGCTCAGAGGACACAACATCCATGATTTCTGAAAACAATGTGAAATGTGGAGTCGTCAGACTACAGCACGCTTTTCCACTTAGCCTCAGTCCATCTCAAATGAGCTCAGACCTGGAGAATTCTGCAGCGTTTTTTGGATGTTTGTTGACGTCTTTTGCATTGCATAGTAGATGCAACAACGAACTGTGTTTACCGACAAATGGTTTTCCGAAGTGTTCCCCAGACCAGGTAGTAATGTCCACCATCAACAATCATGCCAAGTTTTAATGCAGTGCTGCCTGAGGGATCGAAGGTCATGGGCGTTCAGTGTTGGTTTTCAACCATGCCCTTTATGTGCAGTGATTCCTCTGGATTTTCTGAATCTTTTGATGATGATATGGATTGTTGATGGTGAAATCTCTAAATTCCTTGCAATTGTACTTTGAGAAACGTTGTTCACTGTTGGACTATTTGCAGACTCAGTTTTTCACAAAGTGGTGAACCTTGCCCCATCCTTGCTTGTGAACTACTGATCCTTTCCAATTATCAATTAACTTGTTTACCTGTAGAATGTTCCAAACAGTTGTTTTTGAGCATTCCACAACTTTCCCAGTCTTTTGTTGCCCCGCTTCTAACTTTTTTGCAGGCATCAAATTCAGAATGAGGTGTATATTTCCCAAAAAAAACCCCAAAACAACGTTTATCAGTTTGAATATAGGTCAAAAAGGATTTGCAAATCATTGCATTGTTTTTATTTACATTTTACCCAGCATCCCAACTTTTTTGGAATCAGGGTTGTATTATTAAAGCTAAATGTACATTATAAGTAATGAGCCATTGTGTATGTCGAATATGCCTGTGAGATTTGTGCAGATTTTATGTAGCTTAATGTAAGAAGTATTACATTTAAAGGAACAGTCCACCGTACTTCCATAATGAAATAAGTTCTTCTCTGAATTGAGACGAGCTGATCTGTACCTCTCCGAGCTTTGTGCGACCTCCCAGTCAGTCAGACGCAGTCAGACGCGCTGTCACTCCTGTTAGCAATGTAGCTAGGCTCAGTATGGCCAACGGTATTTTTTGGGGCTGTAGTTAGATGCGACCAAACTCTTCCGCGTTTTTCCTGTTTACATAGGTTTATATGAGCAGTGACATGAAACAAGTTCAGTTACACAAATTGAAACGTGGCGATTTTCTATGCTATGGAAAGTCCGCACTATAATGACAGGCGTACTAACACCTTCTGCGCGCTTCGACAGCGCAGTGATACCTTCACTCAGGAGGTGTTAGTACGCCTGTCATTATAGTGCGCACTTTCCATAGCATAGAAAATCGCCACGTTTCAATTTGTGTAACTGAACTTGTTTCATGTCACTGCTCATATAAACCTATGTAAACAGGAAAAACGCGGAAGAGTTTGGTCGCATCTAACTACAGCCCCAAAAAATACCATTGGCCATGCTGAGCCTAGCTACAACCCCAATTCCAGAAAAGTTGGGACAAAGTACAAATTGTAAATAAAAACGGAATGCAATAATGTGGAAGTTTCAAAATTCCATATTTTATTCAGAATAGAACATAGATGACATATCAAATGTTTAAACTGAGAAAATGTATCATTTAAAGAGAAAAATTAGGTGATTTTAAATTTCATGACAACAACACATCTCAAAAAAGTTGGGACAAGGCCATGTTTACCACTGTGAGATATCCCCTTTTCTCTTTACAACAGTCTGTAAACGTCTGGGGACTGAGGAGACAAGTTGCTCAAGTTTAGGGATAGGAATGTTAACCCATTCTTGTCTAATGTAGGATTCTAGTTGCTCTACTGTCTTAGGTCTTTTTTGTCGTATTGTCCGCTTTATGATGCACCAAATGTTTTCTATGGGTGAAAGATCTGGACTGCAGGCTGGCCAGTTCAGTACCCGGACCCTTCTTCTACGCAGCCATGATGCTGTAATTGATGCAGTATGTGGTTTGGCATTGTCATGTTGGAAAATGCAAGGTCTTCCCTGAAAGAGACGTCGTCTGGATGGGAGCATATGTTGCTCTAGAACCTGGATATACCTTTCAGCATTGATGGTGTCTTTCCAGATGTGTAAGTTGCCCATGCCACACGCACTAATGCAACCCCATACCATCAGAGATGCAGGCTTCTGAACTGAGTGCTGATAACAACTTGGGTCGTCCTTCTCCTCTTTAGTCCGAATGACACGGCGTCCCTGATTTCCATAAAGAACTTCAAATTTTGATTTGTCTGACCACAGAACAGTTTTCCACTTTGCCACAGTCCATTTTAAATGAGCCTTGGCCCAGAGAAGACGTCTGCGCTTCTGGATCGTGTTTAGATACGGCTTCTTCTTTGAACTATAGAGTTTTAGCTGGCAACAGCGGATGGCACGGTGAATTGTGTTCACAGATAATGTTCTCTGGAAATATTCCTGAGCCCATTTTGTGATTTCCAATACAGAAGCATGCCTGTATGTGATGCAGTGCCGTCTAAGGGCCCGAAGATCACGGGCACCCAGTATGGTTTTCCGGCCTTGAGCCTTACACACAGAGATTCTTCCAGATTCTCTGAATCTTTTGATGATATTATGCACTGTAGATGATATGTTCAAACGCTTTGCAATTTTACACTGTCGAACTCCTTTCTGATATTGCTCCACTATTTGTCGGTGCAGAATTAGGGGGATTGGTGATCCTCTTCCCATCTTTACTTCTGAGAGCCGCTGCCACTCCAAGATGCTCTTTTTATACCCAGTCATGTTAATGACCTATTGCCAATTGACCTAATGAGTTGCAATTTGGTCCTCCAGCTGTTCCTTTTTTGTACCTTTAACTTTTCCAGCCTCTTATTGCCCCTGTCCCAACTTTTTTGAGATGTTGCTGTCATGAAATTTCAAATGAGCCAATATTTGGCCTGAAATTTCAAAATGTCTCACTTTCGACATTTGATATGTTGTCTGTGTTCTATTCTGAATACAATATCAGTTTTTGAGATTTGTAAATTATTGCATTCCGTTTTTATTTACAATTTGTACTTTGTCCCAACTTTTTTGGAATCGGGGTTGTACATTGCTAACAGCGCGTCTGACTGACTGGGAGGTCGCGCAAAGCTCGGAGAGGTACGGATCAGCTCGTCTCAATTCAGAGAAGAACATATTTCATTATGGAAGTACGGTGGACTGGTCCTTTAATATGAAAGGGAAGTTATCCATTAGTCCTCTATTATTTGTAGTATTATAATATGTAGAGGGGAAAAAATGATGCATGATGCACATTACCCTGGTGAAAAATAAATGTGCTTTATTGTATTTAAAGTATATTCATATTTTCAATAGTATATTGAAAATGTACTTACACAAATTGTACTTTTTGTAAATATGTAAAAAGTATACTATCACGCAACGGCACGGTGGTGTAGTGGTTAGTGCTGTCGCCTCACAGCAAGAAGGTCCGGGTTCGAGCCCCGTGGCCGGCGAGGGCCTTTCTGTGTGGAGTTTGCATGTTCTCCCCGTGTCCGCGTGGGTTTCCTCCGGGTGCTCCGGTTTCCCCCACAGTCCAAAGACATGCAGGTTAGGTTAACTGGTGACTCTAAATTGAGCGTAGGTGTGAATGTGAGTGTGAATGGTTGTCTGTGTCTATGTGTCAGCCCTGTGATGACCTGGTGACTTGTCCAGGGTGTACCCCACCTTTCGCCCGTAGTCAGTTGGGATAGGCTCCAGCTTGCCTGAGACCCTGTAGAACAGGATAAAGCGGCTAGAGATAATGAGATGAGATGAGTATACTATCACGCTTTCATGCTAACACTTTTTTTTTTTAAAGATATTTTTTTGGGCTTTTTGCACCTTTATTGGATAGGACAGTGTAGAGACAGGAAATGAGCGGGAGAGAGAGAGACGGGAAGGGATCGGGAAATGACCTCGGACCGGAATCGAACCCGGGTCGCCCGCATTCATGGTATGGCGCCTTAACCACCTGAGCCACGACGCCCCCCATGCTAACACTTTTAACACACTTTAAAATAATTATACTATTACACTTTATAGAAATATATTATACTAAAATATACTTTAAGTGAAAGTTGTGTGTACTTTAGCACATAAAAGTACACTAAATACACTTCAAGTTGCACTTTTCTACAGTTTAATTACAATTAAAATATATTTAGTACAAAATTAGTTGTTCCAAAATAGCATGCCTCAAGTTAACTAATCATAAACACACTTGAAGTATATTGATGATTAGTGTGGCTTCAAGTACACAACAGTATGCTAAATTTTAGTACGCTTAGCACATTTATTTTTCACCAGGGTACTGCATGTGACATCAGCAGTTAGAGTATTAAAATTTAATACGTTATGTCACGTGACTTCTTGACCCATCAAGTCAGATTATGCACTTTTTGTGGGTTGAATTTTGACACTAATGTATGTGGTATCAAAGGTGTTTCCTCATAAAATGTGGTCCTGTTATGAAGACCTATCATAAAGATACGTTGCCATGAAGACGTGGGCATTTAGCTTTTAAGTGTTAGTACTGCAACCTGTATAACTCGTTAATTAGCGGCTGAGGTTGTGTAAACGTAAGCAGGTTTATCTTATTTTAAAGGAACAGTCCACCGTACTTCCATAATGAAATATGCTCTTATCTGAATTGAGACGAGCTGCTCCGTACCTCTCCGAGCTTTGCGCGACCTCCCAGTCAGTCAGACGCGCTGTCACTCCTGTTAGCAATGTAGCTAGGCTCAGCATGGCCAATGGTATTTTTTGGGGCTGTAGTTAGATGCGACCAAACTCTTCCGCGTTTTTCCTGTTTACATAGGTTTATATGACCAGTGATATGAAACAAGTTCAGTTACACAAATTGAAACGTAGCGATTTTCTATGCTATGGAAAGTGCGCACTATAATGACAGGCGTACTAACACCTTCTGCGCGCTTCGGCAGCGCATTGATACGGAGCTCAGATATCAATGCGCTGCCGAAGCGCGCAGAAGGTGTTAGTACGCCTGTCATTATAGTGCGCACTTTCCATAGCATAGAAAATCGCCACGTTTCAATTTGTGTAACTGAACTTTGTTTCATGTCACTGCTCATATAAACCTATGTAAACAGGAAAAACGCGGAAGAGTTTGGTCGCATCTAACTACAGCCCCAAAAAATACCATTGGCCATACTGAGCCTAGCTACATTGCTAACAGGAGTGACAGCGCGTCTGACTGCGTCTGACTGACTGGGAGGTCGCGCAAAGCTCGGACAGGTACGGAGCAGCTCGTCTCAATTCAGAGAAGAGCATATTTCATTATGGAAGTACGGTGGACTGTTCCTTTAAAGATTAAAGGTGCATTCAGCAGTTTTTTTTTTTTTTTTTTTTAATTAATTATTATTATTTTTTAATCTGAACACTTTCTGTACTATTTCTAATCATAGTTCTCCTGATATTTTAGCTGTCAAAAAATTACATGCTTCGATGAAAGCTTTTGGTCTCTGGCACCTCACATACTGTAGAAAAGCTGATGTTGACCACAAACCGGCAACTACTCAGAACAAGGAAGTGTCTCTACTTTAAGTTGTCCAATTCCGTATCAATCTGTACAATTTATGCATCAATCTTTTAGGCTAATGTGCATTTTTGGGGTGAAATGGGTTTTCTTGGTTCAATTCTGCTATGTTAAAACAAAGCCAGAGAAATAAATAGACAGCCTCTGACTAGTATTAAAGCCAGTTTAGATGTTGCGCTCTGGGTTAACTTTTGCTATCTCGTATTTCGTATCTTCTTCCTGTTGAATTGATGTTGAATCAGAATCAAATGGTGAGCTTGTGAATCGGAATCAAATCGAGGCATCTGTGCCAATACCCAGCCCTACTGTCAATCCAGAAAGCTCTCTTTCCTGCACTGGTATTCAGACATTCTAGCACATATCTAGGCCGTATATCTGCATATGTTTTGAGAGCACTGAAGGCAAACATTGTAATGGTTTTATTTCTTTTCTCTCTTTTGCTCACCTGCCAATTATTTCTCACCACTCAGCACTCCCATATCATACGACAGCTAAAAAACTGGAGAAGGTGTGGGCTAAAGGCCTCTGCATGCTCTTGCGACAAGGCTTTCGCAGATAGCTTTTCGCAGACAGTTGTAATTTATCGTTGAGCAGGGAGTAATAGGCGTGCGCGATGTTATTCACCGCCACAACGCAAGGGGGCGCGAAATCGCTAGGAGTAGTTGGTGGGTGTGGTTAGTGGAGTGTTTATCCTCTGGTTACTTATGACTAGAACGGGAGTCGTATAGATGTACGTACTTCCTCGATCAACCGCTCTTCGTGCTGCTCCATCTTCGCTCGTGTTTTTAAAAATGGCGGTCGTGAAAACAAACCAAACCGGGAAAGTAGGGAAGCGGAAGTGCGTGTACAGCAGATGTAGAGTGGACCAATCAGAGCCCTCTTGTCTGCGACGCTGTCTGTGAGGCTTCTGCGGTGGTCACAATTTTTGGGAGGTGTGCGCAGAGCGTCTGCGAAGGGGGGGGGGCTACGCAGACGCCATCTGCGACGCCATCTGCGAGGACTGTGTTGTCAGCATAAATTGGCCTTAAAACCTTGCTTCTTCTGAGGCACGTGAAGTCAGCCACATGCATCTTTTCAAACTGCTGCTCATGCTGCACAGTCACAGGGCAGTATAACGCACCTGGAGTGAAATGCTATCTGCCCTCTTCCTCATATATGAGCTCACGAATCAGACTACTTTATTGTCCATTAAACTTGCATAAAATGGAAAATTGTCTTGGGCACGGAAGACAAAAAGACAAATACAGGTAGTCGTCGACTTACAACTGCGTTTGGTTACGACTGACCGGTCGTAAACCGATCTGGTCGTAAGTCGGCCTATGTTTAATGAACGTAAGTATATTGTGATGTGTAATGATATTGTAATCATCTTAAAGTCTTATTTTATCAACATTTTCTTATTTCATTACCTTGGCTCATTATTTGGTTTAAGTAAAACACTGCATACTACACTGCGTACAGTACAATTCGTTTAATATGTGCAAAACAAAAAGTACAAAATACAGGTGTGAAAAATAGAAAACATTTTAGTTTGAAACATACCAAAATGCAAACTTTAGTGACCGCTGGCATCACTGGTGCTTGGCTGTGGGTCGTCTACGTCGTCATCAGCTGTTGCAGCGCTCGGGCTGGCGGGAGCATTTGCTCGTTTCATAAACCAGGAGCTGGGGCGGAAACTGTATGAGGGAGCGCGAGAGAGAGACTGCGCATGTGCCTGGAGCTGGGGCGGAAGCTGTCGTACGCGGCGAGAGGCGCTGCCGGGAGCTGGGGCGGAAACTGTCGTACGCTCAGTTGGGAAACACTTGCCAGTCATAACCAGACGGTCGTAAAGTTGATCGGTCGTAAGTCGCATAGGTCGTAAGTCGACGACTACCTGTACATCATACAAAACAATAGACATTAAGAACAATACATTGCAGTAAAATACTGTAATACAAGTCAAGTTTATTTGTACAGCGCTTTTAACAATAAACATTGTCGCAAAGCAGCTTTACAGAATTTGAACGACTTTAAAATATGAGCTAATTTTATCCCTAATCTATCCCCAATGAGCGAGCCTGTGGCGACGGTGGCAAGGAAAAACTCCCTCAGACGACATGAGGAAGAAACCTTGAGAGGAACCAGACTCAAAAGGGAACCCATCCCCATCTGGGCAACAACAGACAACATGACTATAACATTAACAGTCCTAACATAAAGTCAGCTTCGTTGATGCTATAAACCCCCCACCGACGGAAACCCGAGCGCAAAACCGTTCATAACAACCACAGTCCCAAAGTCAGCCAGTCAACTGCAGTCCCCAGCCATAAAAGCACCACTGTAAGAGTCCAGAGCGTCCTCCAGGCGCGACCCCCAACTGTCCACATGGGGCCGTCCTCTACAGGAGCGATGTGATGAGATTCCAACCAGACACAGAGCACCAGGATGGATCAGGCAGGTCCGTGATACAGTAAAATACTATGAAGGATGCCCATGATTGACTAGTGTCATTGTGATTGGCAGGCATGCGTATATGCCATCACTCCCACTCGGAGAGAACGGCCAATCTCTCGGCTCCCAGCCACGGACTGCAGCGGCATGATTGGAGTTTTGTTTTGAAGAACCTAAAATCGTTGATTGTAACTTTAATATGCACAATAGAAAGAGACGGAGAGGTACCACATATGTGGATTACAGATAACGTGGGAGGAGAGTGAATATGGGTAATGTGGAGCCAGAGGGATTAATAGGTGGTAAGAACATCAGAGGTGAACATAGATGGAGCAATGTGGCTGTGAGTTTACTAATCAGAGTGTCACTGGTGATGTCATCCTCTCTTGAAACTCACTTACACCCCCTTCCATTCCACCCCACTCGTTCTTATACGCCTGGCACTTTGTTATACAGTCCTGGTTGCATAACCACAGCTTTAATAATTGTCAGCTAATTATGTCTAGGAGTACTTCAACCACCCATGCACAGTGGGACAAAAAAAAAAAAGCTTCGAAGCTCACTGTCATGCTGGCGTACCCACCACACAGTCGCACTCACTGGCGTGTGGTCTCATGTTTAGTTTGCCTTCCGAATACAAAACACACATCAAACCCACAGGTCCATGCCTTATTTGATTAATTGTGGTCCTTCATAATGAAGGTGTAAGTTATTCTGTCATGAAGGTCAAGCAATTATATTGCGTTCAGTGCTGGAAAGGAATATTCTGTATTTTTTTTGCTTGGCTTATGAAACACTGTAACCCGGAGTCATGGTTTCTTTTCACACATGTTTAATGTCAGTGGATTGAGCTTTGTAATCATCGAAATGTTCTCTCTAAGGCCTACATGGCTAAATGGTGGCTATTATTCACAGTGAATGATTTGGTTACCATTATTGCCATTTCCTTTTTAATTCGTAATTTTCTCTTGTATAATCTCGATAAGAATTCGCGATTTTAAATTATTCCACTGTGTGGCTTATTTCAATTTGGACTTGATTAAATTATGACTGATAGAGTGCAGATCAAAAAAGACACATCCCTTAAATTAAAATCGCAGGTTTTTATGATATAAAAAAATGAAACCAAGATGAATCATGCCAGATCATTTTTAATGTGATGCACACCAATCAGCAAAATGCAAGAGAAAACCGAAAAAAAAAAACCCCTCACAATATCCTGGTTGCGTTGTTGTGTGCAACATTAATGGAGCTGCAGGAATAGCTGTCAAGTCCTGTTCACTTCCTGCATGTGGCTGCAGTCTCTCGTGTTCGTGACATGGGGAACTGTTCTGGTCTGATGAGACCAAAGTCAAACTTTTTGGGCATAATTCTTGGGGCAAAATTATGACTGATCATCACCCAAGGAACATGGTGAAGCATGGTGGTGGCAGCATCATGGTGAAGAAAAGTTTCACCTTTCAATGTAACAGCTCAGTGCACAAATACAACTCGGGGAAAGGAATGATTTGAAAAGAAAATCATCGCTGTTTTGGAATGGTGAAGGCCTAAAGCCTATTGAAAAACCTGTGGAATGATTTGAAGAGTGCACAGGAAATCCCCTCGCAATGTGATGGAATTGGAGCATTTTTGCAAAGAAGCAGAATAATTGGACGTGGGTTTTTTTTTTTTTTTTAACATTACAAAAACTTGCCAGTTTAATTGGGTTGTGTAGACTTTTTTTAATCCACTGTATATATTACAGGAAATTATTATTTTGATCTATTGCTGCTTGTTTTCAGACTGAAATTGAAACGGGGATTGTTGTCACAGTGTTGTACATAATGAAGTGGTTTTAGTGAAAGTAGTAATAATGTGCTTTTATGGAAATAAATAATACAGTGCTGAATATGAATGAACTGGAAGTCGAAATTAGTAATGTCTGAAATCTTGAGCTGATAATTAACCACACTTTGGTTTTGTGAGGTCATTTTTCAGCAAAGTCAAATTTGCACTTGTGGGTATAAATAACTTTTTATACTATAACTTTTTTTTTTTTTGGGTCCGTGTCCTTTTCCCACAATACCAGTTTAACCAGTCCGGTTGTTAAGCTTGGAAAACAAACTCCGTAAACCATAAGTATGGGTTCTCAATTTTCCCAGGGTTGGACTTGACTGAAGGAGTTTGATCTATTGCATGTTGCACAAAACATCACACAGAGAAGCCTTCTTATTGTGTTTTAGGACGGTCAAGTTCTCGTAAATATTCCTCCAAGTCTGAATGACTTTAGTGTATGCTCAGGCTATACTTTTATACAACTGTCAAAGAATGAAAATGAACAGTGTCGGTGTACTGTGTGCACCATATGAGGTAAAAATGCTCAAATCATTCCAACGCTAATTCCAAAAAAATTGAGGAAGCTGTGCAAAATGTAAACAAAAACAGAACACAATGATTTACAGATCATGGAAACCCTATATGTCATTGAAAATAATACAAAGACAACATATCAAATGTTGAAAAACATGGGGTTTTTTTTCCTGAAAAATATACACTCATTTTGAATTTGGTGTCAGCAACACGTTTCAAAAACGTTGGGACAGGGGCATGTTTACGACTGTGATACATCACCTCTGCTTTTAACAACACTTGGTAAACGTTTGGAAACTGAGGAGACCAATTGCTGTAGTTTTGAAAGTCGATTGTTATCCCATTCTTGTGCACTAATGCCCCCACACCATCACAGAAGCTGGGTTTTGAACTGTGCGCTGGTTCCTGTCCTCTTTAGCCTGGAGGACGTGGTGTCCGTGATTTCCAAAAATAATTTAAGTTTCAATTCGTCAGACCACAGGACAGTTTTCCACTTCGCCTCAGTCCATCGTAAATGGATTCAGACCCAGAGAAGGTGGCGGTGTTTCCGGATATTATTTATATCTGGTTTTAACTTGCATTTGTGGATGCAGTAATGAACCGTTTTCACAGACGATGGTTTTCTGAAGTGTTCCTGAGCCCATACAGTGATTTCCACTACAGACACGTGTCTGTTTTTAATGCAGTGTCTCCTGAGGGCCTGAAGATCCCAGGCATCGAATGTCAGTTTTCAGCCTTGTCTCTTGCATACAGAGATTTCTCCAGATTCTCTGAATCGTTTAATGATGTGTACCATAGATGATGTGATCCACAAATTCTTGACAGTTTTACATTGAGGAACGTTATTCTTACATTTTTGCATTGTTTGCCCACACAGTATTTCACAGAGCGGTGAACCCCTCCCCATCTTTACTTCTGAGAGACTCCGCCTCTATGGGATTTTTATTTATTTATTTTAGACCCAGTCAGGTTACTGACCAATTAACCTATTATTTTAAAAAATGACAATTTTTCCAGTCTCTTGTTGCCCCTGTCCCAACCTTTTTGACACATGTTGTTGGCACTAAATTCAAAACGAGCATCTATTTTTCAAAAAAGGATATGATTTTCAGTTTCAACATTTGATATGTTGTTTTTGTACTATTTTCAATGAAATACAAGGTTTTCATGATGTACAAATCTTCATGTTTTCCAGTGTCCCAACTTTTTTTTTTGGAATTGGGCTTGTAATATTATGTTATCATAAACCTTAATGTGTAATTTTATTATTTTTAGACAGTAATGTTTTCTGGTTTATGACACAGATTCCATAGATCAAGTAATTTACAGTCTGAAGAATAACCATCGTGTGAAATAGTGATCCATTAAAGCGACTCAGTGATCAGACCAGAAGGAACAATAAAACGGGTCATGTGGTCAAAACCATGAGGAAGCAAACACTAACTGATGAAATAATATCGCTGTACTGCGAAATGACGTCTGACAACTCCACTGTGTGTGTTTTCCCACAGAGATTCAGCTATTTCGAGCAATAAGGCCCCGCACAACAGCTCCATCAACCACATTGAGAGCGTGCTGCAGCAGCTGGATGAGGCTCAGGCTCAGATGGAGGAACTCTTCCAGGAGAGGAAGATCAAACTGGAGCTCTTCCTCCAGCTCAGGATCTTTGAACGTGACGCCATCGATGTGAGTCATGCTGTGCCACCTGCATTCATTCTCTCTCTCTCTCTTTTTCAGTTCTCACACAATTGTGTGTGTTTTTGTGCATGTAATAATGAGATTCATTTTAAAGCCTTTCTCATACTCAAATATTATAAAACAAATACAGGAAACCAAAAAGACAAAAAAAAAGTATACATTAGCACTGCAGAAGGGGAAAAAAAAAACCCCGACAGAAACATTTCAAATCCAGGAAGATTTTATTCCTAAGGAGGATGGAGCAGGCAATCAGAAATGAGGTTATGGAACAAGAAGAAACACTGCTAGTATGAACGCTGTTTGATAATAGCCATGATGATCTGATTTATTGTATTTCCACCCTTGTCAACAAAACTTCCCTGTCCCCCCCGTTCTCTTTCCCCATTCAAGTAAATGGGACACAGATTTTTCGACCACAATTAAAGCACGGCTCCACAGTGAAATCTGTAACCATGCCGCTACGAGCGTGTTGTGCCAGTCAGTATTTTTGAAGGCTGATGCCGCCACACACCCACAATCTGCCGTCCCACGATGCCACCTGGGAACACTGTCTCTCTGCAATACGTACATCCCCTTCAGCTAGTTTCCGTTAAAGCTCCGCCTCTAGTGGATAAACAGACCTGACCACTGACCAAACCAGCTTCCTGCTAAACTCAGGCTAACCTCAGTTTAAAAAAAAAAAAACCATCCAAAAAAGCAAAGGGAAAATAAATCTGGAAATGGAAATCTCGCTCCCTCTTAGTGTGTGTGTGTTTGCGTTAGTTGAAATGAAGCCCAGCAGCTGTAGTTTTGCGCTCCCTGTTGTCTCATCTCCAATTAACCAGCAATTAATGTGCTGCAGCTTTCACAAGCTAAAAATGAGTTGTAGCCAACAATGATTGTTCACAGAGCTCATGTACACACTGTGCCTGCAGAGTGTGAGGGTCAGGATGAGGTTAGCCCCAGCACATGCTACAAAGAGGAGCGTTTTAGGATTAAAGCTGCAAAATAATTTCGCATATTTCACTTGGGGCGGCACGGTGGTGTAGTGGTTAGCGCTGTCGCCTCACAGCAAGAAGGTCCGGGTTCGAGCCCCGTGGCCGGCGAGGGCCTTTCCGTGCAGAGTTTGCATGTTGTCCGGGTGCTCCGGTTTCCCCCACAGTCCAAAGACATGCAGGTTAGGTTAACTGGTGACTCTAAATTGAGCGTAGGTGTGAATGTGAGTGTGAATGGTTGTCTGTGTCTATGTGTCAGCCCTGTGATGACCTGGCGACTTGTCCAGGGTGTACCCCGCCTTTCGCCCGTAGTCAGCTGGGATAGGCTCCAGCTTGCCTGCGACCCTGTAGAACAGGATAAAGCGGCTACAGATAATGAGATGAGAATGAGATATTTCACTTGCCGGGCGTATGCATCTGCCTTTGTTTTTAACTCGGAAACTGCATTAAAACTGCATTAACGTTGTTGGAGCTAGTGAAAACCGTTTTGCACACATGCTGTGCGGTGCAATAGGAACAGCACTGCTGCTGCACCCTAAAACTTTACTATTTTTATGATATTCTACCCAGGAATAGAGGCCTATGTGCGCTTATAATGTGTTTCTGTTGTTTAGTAAGTAAAGCCAACAACAGTGTTGAATATAAAAAGCCGTGTCTGTGCACACCAGAGTTTATCAGGATAAAACCTTTAGTCGCTATATGCGCACTAAACCTTTCCTGGGCTCCTCAGATCATCTCGGATCTGGACTCCTGGAATGAGGAGCTGTCACAACAGATGAGTGACTTTGACACAGAGGACCTGACACTGGCTGAGCAGAGACTGCAGCACCATGCAGACAAAGCGCTCACCATGAACAACCTCACCTTCGACGTCATCCATCAGGGCCAGGAGCTGCTGCAGTACGTCAATGAAGTTCAGGCATCTGGTAAGGCTCAGTTCCCCTCCCCCCCCTTCTTACACACTCCCTGAAGCTCTTCACCTGTATCTGTATGGGTTTTTGCATTGCGCTGCCGCCACATGATTGGGTAAATGAGCAGGTGTATAGGCGTTGCTATGAAAGTGAATGGTGAGTGTCCAGACCTCAGATATGATCCCCATATTCAACCTGGACATCCACATCCGAAAGACGAGGTATTTTCAGATGACGTTCTTTTTCAGTCCCACTTCCCACCCAGCCTCGATACTGCTGTCTCTGCTACGTTTACATCGTTCTTAGAGAAGCCATGGAATGGATCTAGCTAGTTTCTTCATTTGAGGTTTCTGTTTACATTTTACTGGCCTGGAAATAAGCTCCATCCTGAGCAGAACTTCTCAGGGCTCTAAAAATTCCAAACTGCTCCTTTAAGTTGTGATTTTTGTGTTAATTCCAGGAGCCCGTTTTCCATCAGTGGGCTGGATTGCCACAAATCCTTTGTTCTTTAATGCCATTGTCAGGCTTGTTGGTAAGACAATAGTCCATTGGCTTGGACCGTCTCAGAAGTAGGCCTATTAAAAGTTAGCAAAATTAGATCATGGTTTTAGAAATGTGTATAGGTGCTTGTATATATTTATATCTGTATTGTCTCATGATTTAGCAGATTTGGTTTGCGTCCTCTTATTCTGGACTTGAGCAATGATTGAAAATTGGTCATTCCAGAGTTTCCATTGCATACTGTGAATATAATTAGTAAATCTGGCATACATTTGTCTTATCCTGGATTTCTTAAAGGAGATACACAGAACCTTTATTTTTAAATAAATAAATTTATGAGTGGATAGTATCTCCATCCTTGACTCTTGTATGCTGCACAAATGGGAATTAAAAATATATATTTTTGAGAGTTAAAATCAACCGCAAAGTTGGCATTGGAGCCGCCCCGCTGAGCCAGCCAGCCCTGAGTGCGTGACGTCACTGCGGTAACCGGTTTTAAGGCCGAAGCCTTTTACAGCTATAGACCAAAGTCATATAAATATAAATTGATGGTGAAAGTAAGAAATCCCGTTACCGACTTGCTCAACTAAGACTGATTTGACTTCACTGATTGTGGGTTGACTCTCATTAAAACAGGATGGGTGTTATAACTTGTACAACATACATGTACGCATTTTCACTGATAAAACGTAAAATGCTAATTAAATAATCAGATGAACTGAGACAATCACATTCTGAAGCAAATTAAATAATCTTATACCGGTAACTTAAACACACAATACAAGTTACGGTACATGCATTAATCTAAATGCAGGTAAACAACGTGGTGGTGTTTTTTTTTTTGTTTGTTTTTTTTTTAAATTTATTTATCTAAATGAGAGTTGGAGCTGACGCGTCTGTGTTCTCACTTCTTGAAGGCCGATTGTTTTGAAACAATCTGACTTTCAGTTGTTTGTTCAGTTCTCCGTTCATTCGCTTCTTCCACGTAAGGGCGAGATGGCAGCAATATCCAGTTTATAAATAAGATGGCTGCTCCACTCATTCACTTTTCTTCATACTGTGTATTCTGCCATTACTGCTCGGCTCAGGCAATTACTAAAACCCGGGACGGAACGGGATGTCACTGGTTTTAGCAACAACTGCGGGGAGGTCACTGCCCGAGTGATGATATGTCATGTTCCATCCCGGGTTTTAGCAACAACCCTCGGCTCACTCCGGGAGGACTGGTGCAACTGAACTTACTTTCCTTTAAAAAAAAAAAAAAAAAAATATATATATATATATATATATATATATATATATATATATATATATATATATATAATGTGTGTGTGTGTGTGTGTGTGTGTGTATATATATATATATATATATATATATATATATATATATAAAATGTATAATTTTTTTTAATATATATAAATATATTTTATTTTTATATATATTATATAAAAAATAAATACTTTCCTTTTCTTGTAGTTTTCTTTAATTGTTGATACTGCTCCCTCTTTCAATACGGGCTTATAGCCAACACTCCTCAACAGATCAGAGGTCTCGTACGAGTCTTCAGTAAAATGTGCAGAGCAGAGGAGAGACCACTTCATAGGCACCCAATGTGCCTGTGAACTTCTCGCAAAACGCGTCCAAATCTTAGCAGTTTGAACATTCTTGGACCATGAATGCAACATAAATCCACCTTTTGTCGTGTTGCTGCACCGGCCAGCAACACGTCTACGTGGCATGGTGATAAATTAGCTCAAAATGGAGGATCGGAGTTGCAGTCAGCTCTGTGTTTTCGTTTCGCGGAAATGGCGATGAGACCAATAGACTTCCTGCTGTGATGTTACAGCCGTGAAGGTCATTCACTCAGACCGCAACCTATATAAATCAATTTAATGGTAAAAATGATTATATTAGATTTATTGTTAATGCTTAAAACTATTCCTGTGCCATTCTTGAGGTCTCAAGGCATTTATAAACGAAAGTGAGGCCATGGATCTGTGTATATGCTTTAAGCAGCATGAAAAATGGGGCCCTGATTAAATAAAAAAATGGTCTGAAATGGAGTTTCCTATTGCATCTTTTGGCCTTATTAGTCTGGAGACCATAAGGTTCTAATCTTAATGTCAGTCACTGGCATGCAGATGTGGACATTTTCACAAATTCTCTGCTGTCCAGCAGCTGTTTTTGGAGCACTTATCAAATGGCACTCATCACCCCTTGAGTGTCCGCTCGAAAGGTCTCGGAGTTTGATCTTTGCTGACTTCCTATGTTTCCTTCTTGCTCTGAATCAGCCTGTCTGCGTGTAGGTGTGGAGTTGCTGTGTGATCGGGATGTGGACATGGCTACACGTGTTCAGGATCTTCTGGAGTTCCTGCATGAGAAGCAGCAGGAGCTGGATGTGGCTGCAGAGCAGCACCGCCGCCACCTGGAGCAGTGTGTGCAACTACGCCACCTACAGGCAGAGGTCAAGCAGGTAATTATATTGCATCAATTTAGCAGATGCTGTTATCCAGAGTGACGTACAGCAGACCCAGAGCAGCCTGGGGAGCAATTGGGGGTTAGGTGCCTTGCTCAAGGGTGCGTCAGCCATTCCTGCTGGTCCAGGGAATTGAACAGATGACCTGTTGGTCCCAAAGCTGTTTCCCATAATACGCCAGTGTTTTTTTTTTGTTGTTGTTTTTTTCTTAAATGGTAATGGTTATAATCTAAGCATGCTTTCAGCTCATTGTTACACAATACATATATTTGTTTAATTTATTTTATTTTTCATGTTACAGTTAGTCTGATTCCTGAATGGCATCTTATTCTCTACATATGCTCATGACATGAGCCTTATAATTAATTTCTTTCACTGATTCCTTGTAATATGACATTTTAAGAAATTAGTTTATTTTAAGAAAACTGAGCTGTGTGGAAAATAAAGCATGTCATAAATGTTCATATATACATAGCTCTTCGCCTGTACCAAGTGAAGCTTCATTTCATCAATACGTTTCATAACCTTGTGTATGTATCTTAAAAATTGAAATGTGGATTTATTCTGACAGCCGAAATAGGTAAAGATCGGAGTTATCTAAGGTGTGTGTGCGCGCTTCTCAGGTCCTGGGCTGGATCCGTAATGGTGAGTCCATGCTGAATGCTGGTCTGATCACAGCCAGTTCTCTGCAGGAGGCTGAGCAGCTGCAGAGAGAGCATGAGCAGTTCCAGCATGCTATCGAGGTAGAGTTATTTCTCCCTACCACTTTCCCTCCTCTCATTAGCTCCTTTACTGACTCTCCATTCTCTTGAGAGTTTGTTGGTGTCTGTGGTACAGAAGGCTAAAGTGAAAGCATGCATATCTAATAACTACAGCTTATAATCCTATTTATTTTCATCATTTAGATACAACTGTTAGAGATTCATTTGGTAAAAGAGAACCCTTGAAGAGGCTCGTTTTGTTGCACAGCAGAGGAAACCTGCCAAGTTTTTCTGTTCTTTGTTTTTCTCTAAAGGGCAGATTACATCTGTATGTGTGGCTGGGAGTGGTAACAACTCGGAGAGACAAAGCAGCCTGTCATAATTGCCTCTTCATTTCCGAGAGATCTAAATTTCCGTTCTTGCAGCCCTTGGTAGCGATAGATTGTTCTATAGTGGAGCTATAAATGACCCATAGGATGTCTTTCAGCTGTAATTCATGTAATTAATATCTTTTAGAAGTGGATTAATGGAATAAACTGATCATTGTATTTATCTTCTTTCTCTTGGCCTGAACATGCGTTTAGCATTTTTCTTTTTCCCTGTTTGGTACATTTTATGTAACTGTGTCTCTGTACTGTCTGTCTGTCTGTCTCTGAGCAGAAAACCCATCAGAGCGCTCTGCAGGTCCAGCAGAAGGCGGAGGCGATGCTGCAGGCCAATCACTATGACATGGACATGATCCGTGACTGCGCTGAGAACGTGGCTTCTCACTGGCAGCAGCTCATGCTCAAGATGGAGGACCGTCTCAAACTTGTCAATGCCTCTGTGGCTTTCTACAAAACCTCTGAACAGGTGAGAGCAGTGGCTCAGAGAGAATTACTTCTATACATATAAAAATGACACAACGCATTACGCCTGGAAACACTCGCCCTGCGTCCGAAATCACTCCCTACTCACTATATAGTGAGTTCGCCATTTCGTATTACTGTCTGAATGTGTAGTGAGAATTATTACACCTTATATAGTGCACTCAAAGTATCCTAAAATGCACTGTGAAAAGTCGTGTACGACCAATGGTCATTAACCAAGCAATATATACCATCATGCATTTCGGTTGTGCTGGGCGGAAAAAAGTGTTTGTTTGGGGTGAATGAACGGAAGAAGAAACGCATTATACTGTAAGTAAGAGAATAGAAAATAAGCTAAAATAGAATAAGACGGATAAAATACAAGAATAAAAGTTACAGTGCAGAGCAATAAATTAATCAAAAGCCTCAATTTTTGATTTAATAAAAGGCAGAGAAGAAAGTATTCAGCCTTGATTTAAAAGAACTGAAAGATGCAGCAGACACAAAGTACTTTGTATTTATTAATGTGGGACGCTCCGTATAATATGGCTTTATCAGAACAAATGCATGTGTGTATTTATTATTTTGAAAACCCACCAGCCGACTGATCTTGACACGTTTTAACTGTGCGATAGTAACGGCGTAAATAACGGCGTGGCGGAGCAGTGCCCGAAAGTGTTTTTTTTGTTTTGTTGTTTTGGGTTTTTTTTTTTTTCATTTTACCTATGAGCTCACTATATAGTCCTCTATATAGAATTCCCTAGATATACCCCTTTTCCACCAAATCAGTTCCAGGGCTGGTTCGGGGCCGGTGCTGGTTCACAACTCGTTCAACTTGCGAGCCAGTTGAGAACCAGTTTGCTTTTCCATCGCTCGCGGTGCTAAGGGAAGACGCGTCAGTTACGTCGCTGTATACGTCAGTTACGTCGCTACGTTTGCATAAACCTTGGCGCGAATATCGAAGCAAAAACAACACTTAAGCAGCAGCAGCAACAACAATAATAATAATGGATGACTTCGCGTTTGTACAGCTGCTGCTTCTCGTCGCTTAAAAATGGCGATCTTTCGCGGTCTTATTATTGTTGTTGGTCTTAACAACTCCCCCCCCCCCCCCCCCCCCAAAAGTAAGCGGTTCTTTCCTCTGGCCCAGCAGAGAGTTGGTGCTAGCCTGGAACTGGTTTTTCTGGCCCCAGAGCCAGTTCTTTGTCAGTGGAAACAGAAAACCCGGTTCCAAACTAAGCACTGGCCCCGAACCAGCCCTGGAACTGCTTTGGTGGAAAAGGGGCAATAGTGAGTCGGGAGTAGTGAATGAGTGAGTGATTTCAGACACAACATCAGAGTTCTGTCCCTAGATCTAAGTAAGTAAGTCAAGTTTATTGATAAAGTGCTTTTCACAGACAAGTGTCAAAGTGCTGTACAGGGAGCAAATTAGAGGAAACGTGTAGAATAGGAGTCTCAATATACAAGAGACAAGAAAACAAACATGAAATACAAGAAATGGTAGATGCAGACAGTTTATAAAAGCCACAAAGCACAATAAGTAAAAGGCAACAACCTAACAGTTACCCAAATGCCATATTGATCAAACGTGTTTTTGGTAGTTTCTTAAGAGTCAGTGGTGTTGGTAAGCCTGATGAATAGAGGTAGAGCATTCCACAGCCTCGGAGCAATGAACTCGAATACCCAATCGCCACAGGGTTTTAGATTGGTACGGGAGACAAGAAGTATGTGTAGGTTGTTTGACCTTAGGGAGCGAGCTGCTGAGTACGGGTGGAGGATATCGGTCAGATAAGCAGGGGCCTGGCTATGGAGTGCTCTGTATGTGAGAGTGAAAATTTTAAAATGGATCCTGAAAGTAACTGGGAGCTAGTGTAGAGATATAAGTAGAAGGGTGATGTGGGACCATCGGTTTGACTTGGTGAGCAGTCTTACGGCAGCATTTTGAATAGCCTGTAGACAATCGAGAGCAGATTTATTCAGTGATGAAAAGAGTGAATTGCAGTAGTCTATATTGGAGGAGATGAAAGCATGTATGGGCATCTCCAGCTCAGTATATGAAACTACTGCTCTTAATTTACTAATGTTCCTTAGATGGAAAAAGCCTGACCTGGTCAGCTGCTTTACATGGCTATGAGTTGATGATGACTGGTTGAATATAACCCTAGGTTTTGCGGGCCTGGGTGGGCAGCAGAAGAAAGAAATCCCTTTTTTTTTTTTTTTGATGGATAAGACTTCTAGGTGCAACAAACAGAACCTCTGTCTTATCTGCATTTAGCTGTAAATAGCTTCCTTGTGCCCAATCCCTGTTGTCCCCGAGACAATCGAGAAGTATTGATGATAATTTATCAGTCTCGCAGGACTCAAATGTAAAGTGGAGTTGGAGGTCATCAGCAAATAAACAGTATGAAATGTTGAAGCAGCATGTAAATCAGAATAAGTAAGGGTCCCAGGACCGAGCCCTGGGGGACACCACAAGATGGTGGGAAGGAGTCGGACACAAAATCACCAGTGGAGACTGAACTTTGGTCAGTGAGACCAGTAAGATGAAAACCAGTCTGAAGCTGTGCCCGATATGCCCACCAGACAGAACAGCAGCAAGGCCCCTGTTCTTTCAAGGATATTTGAGGCGTACACTGCTTCAACACATGGGTCAGGGTTATTTGGGGGAGAGGGAAAACTAATTGATTGATCATCTGAAGGGTGGTGATAAAATTGCACACTGCTCCTTTAAATAAATGTGTATTTTGAAATCAAGTCAGATTTAAAAAAAAAAAAGGAGGGCCATAACAGAATGCACTTTTGCTACATGTATGTGATAAAGTTTATCAGTAGAAGATACGAAGAAAGCACAAATGGGTGGCCATGAGCGCGTGTACAAACATGCAGAAGGCATTTTGTTGTTGTGTTGAAGCATGCAATAGGTCATTATGTTTGGTGCAATTTTAGCTTCGGTTACTGGATGAGTATTGCTTTGACAGTACAGACAGTAAAAAAAGAGTGTGTGGTGTTATAATGTCACTGTTAACCACACACAACTTGGAGAAAATACTGCTTCAAAATGATTATCTGCCTCAGCACGAATAATAAATGGGCCTTCAACACAGTAGTCAGAGCAAGAGGTAACCGCTGATTGCTGGGTTTCACATGACATCACATCTGCCTCATTAGTTATTCAGAACTTTAGCTGGTGGTCTACTAAAGCTCAGTTGACAGTGTTTGTACGGCGAAGGTTCATCGCTCATGTGAAAAATGCCTTATGCTTGCATTGTTTAAGGTTGTTCAAACCGTGAAACTGATAAGTTTCTTCGGTTCCCCATGAACTAATAAAAAAGCTGAACGAACACAGGATTTCACAAAAAGACGTTGAGAAAGGCGGCTTTTGAACCTCTCACTGAAATCAAAGGGAGCCGAGTCGAAGCATGCTCGAGTTTGCAGTGATCACTTGGTGAAAGGTTTGTATCTCCCCCTCAGCTGTCCTTAGCGTTTTCCAAGTACTTTTCTTGCTGTGTGTCATTATTTTACGGTACTTTTTTTGGTCATGAAGTGCTGAAGTCCCCAGCTGTTTCTTTGTTTACTCCTCACAAAGTCCACATGCATGAAGGTCACAACAAAATTCTTCCCCAGCCGTACAGTTACAATGCGCCGTGATCACTTCTCCGTCTTGTTTAACTAAGATCCAGGTCTTTAAAGGGGTTTCTGATGATCTTTGTGAATGAGTTACCTGAGAGATAAGAGCCAACACAAGTGAGAATCAAGCCAACTGTTGTTTGTTTACACTTCAGCTTGCAGCGCTTCGCTGTAAAGACACAAATGAAAAGCTTAAAAAAAAAAAAAAACTTGGACGGGCAAAACCAATCCAGGATTCATTTGGCAGCGACTTGATCCCGAGGTCCTTTACCCAGCCACATACAAAAAAGGTGTGAGCCTCCATACTCTTCCACACTTTGATCTGTTTTGCAGTGTAGAAGGCCGTCTGCAACACCAGATAGTTCGAGATGTCGGGGAACTTGACTGAAGGGTAGTTTTCGAGATCGTATGACAAATCCTTCTTTCCCAGACTGTAGGGGTCGATTCCATTGCACATAGCAATCTTCTGAATACATCTACAGCGAGCAGTGGCTTCTAGATTATGAGCGTACTCTAAGTTATCGCTAGTTGTTTGCACTACGGCATCCGTTTAAACCACCAGCTATTTCACTTCTGGTAAAACTGCTAAGAAAAGTTACATGACTGAAACCCAGCAATTAGTTCTGTCCTCTTAACTACAGATCTTGTAATTAACATCTTTTTATAAGGTCATTTAAACATTTCAGAAATTTGTCTGCTCCGATCTCTATAGTGTGCGGAGCATCATAGGCATTTTTACAGCCAGCATCACTTCACAAACTGAATTGATTAGACTTGTGTCTATTGTGCAGTGGAATGTCGTGATGCAAACATGTAATCAAATGACATTCACTTTGAGAGAAAAGAACACGGGTTGAAAAGATTTAGATGTCTCTAGGCAGACTGACTGTTTTTAGTGCTGTGTTTATTAAACCGGCTCCTTATTCAGTACTCCTACTCAGTCTTTGCAGGCAGACAAGTGCCTAAATTAAAAACAAAAAATTCCACATCGTTTTTTACACACATGTACACAATTGAAAATTTTAAGATAGTTTAAGATGTCACAGTATACAGTGGTGCTTGAAAGTTTGTGAACCCTTCAGAATTGTCTATATTTCTGCGTAAATATGACCTAAAACATCAGATTTTCGGGCGGCACGGTGGTGTAGTGGTTAGCGCTGTCGCCTCACAGCAAGAAGGTCCGGGTTCGAGCCCCGTGGCCGGCGAGGGCCTTTCTGTGTGGAGTTTGCATGTTCTCCCCGTGTCCGCGTGGGTTTCCTCCGGGTGCTCCGGTTTCCCCCACAGTCCAAAGACATGCAGGTTAGGTTAACTGGTGACTCTAAATTGACTGTAGGTGTGAATGTGAGTGTGAATGGTTGTCTGTGTCTATGTGTCAGCCCTGTGATGACCTGGCGACTTGTCCAGGGTGTACCCCGCCTTTCGCCCGTAGTCAGCTGGGATAGGCTCCAGCTTGCCTGCGACCCTGTAGAACAGGATAAAGCGGCTAGAGATAATGAGATGAGACATCAGATTTTCACACAAGTCCTAAAAGTAGATCAAGAGAACCCAGTGAAACAAACGAGACAAAAATATTATACTCGGTCATTTATTTATTGAGAAAAATGATCCAGTATTACATATCTGTGAGTGGCAAAAGTATGTGAACCTCTAGGAGTAGCAGATAATTTGAAGGTGAAATTAAAGTCAGGTGTTTTCAATCAATGGGATGACAATCAGGTGTGAGTGGGCACCCTGTTTTATTTAAAGAACAGGGATCTATCAAAGTCTGATCTTCACAACACATGCTTGTGGAAGTGTATCATGGCACGAACAAAGGAGATTTCTGAGGACCTCAGAAAAAGCGTTGGTGATGCTCATCAGGCTGGAAAAGGTTACAAAATCATCTCTATAGAGTTTGGACTCCACCAATCCACAGTCAGACGGATTGTGTACAAATGGAGGAAATTCAAGACCATTGTGACCCTCCCCAGGAGTGGTCAACCAACAAAGATCACTCCAAGAGCAAGGCGTGTAATAGTCAGCGAGGTCACAAACGACCCCAGGGTAACTTCTAAGCAACTGAAGGCCTCTCTCTCACATTAACATTAGCCAATGTTCATGAGTCCACCATCAGGAGAACACTGAACAACAATGGTGTGCATGGCAGAGATTGCAAGAAGGAAAGCCACTGCTCTCCAAAAAGAACATTGCTGCTCATCTGCAGTTTGTTAAAGATCATGTGGACAAGCCAGAAGGCTATTGGAAAAATGTTTTGTGGACGGATGAGACCAGAATACAACCCGATTCCAAAAAAGTTGGGGACAAAGTACAAATTGTAAATAAAAACGGAATGCAGTGATGTGAAGTTTCAAAATTCCATATTTTTATTCAGAATAGAACATAGATGACACATCAAATGTTTAAACTGAGAAAATGTATCACTGAAAGAGAAAAATTAGGTGATTTTTAAATTTCATGACAACAACACATCTCAAAGTTGGGACAAGGCCATGTTTACCACTGTGAGACATCCCCTTTTCTCTTTACAACAGTCTGTAAACGTCTGGGGACTGAGGAGACAAGTTGCTCAAGTTTAGGGATAGGAATGTTAACCCATTCTTGTCTAATGTAGGATTCTAGTTGCTCAACTGTCTTAGGTCTTTTTTGTCGTATCTTCCGTTTTATGATGCGCCAAATGTTTTCTATGGGTGAAAGATCTGGACTGCAGGCTGGCCAGTTCAGTACCCGGGACCCTTCTTCTACGCAGCCATGATGCTGTAATTGATGCAGTATGTGGTTTGGCAATGTCATGTTGGAAAATGCAAGGTCTTCCTGAAGAGAGACGTCATCTGGATGGGAGCATATGTTGCTCGAGAACCTGGATATGCCTTTCAGCATTGATGGTGTCTTTCCGAGATGTGTAAGCTGGCCCATGCCACACGCACTAATGCAAGCCCATACCATCAGAGATGCAAGCTTCTGAACTGAGCGCTGATGATAACTTGGTCGTCCTTCTCCTCTTTAGTCCGAATGACACGGCGTCCCTGATTTCCATAAAGAACTTCAAATTTTGATTCGTCTGACCACAGAACAGTTTTCCACTTTGCCACAGTCCCATTTTAAATGAGCCTTGGCCTCTGGATCATGTTTAGATACCGGCTTCTTCTTTGAACTATAGAGTTTTAGCTGGCAACGGCGGATTGGCACGGTGAATTGTGTTCACAGATAATGTTCTCTGAAATATTCCTGAGCCATTTTGTGATTTCCAATACAGAAGCATGCCTGTATGTGATGCAGTGCCGTCTAAGGGCCCAAAGATCACGGGGCACCCAGTATGGTTTTCCGGCCTTGACCCTTACGCACAGAGATTCTTCCAGATTCTCTGAATCTTTTGATGATATTATGCACTGTAGATGATGATATGTTTCAAACTCTTTGCAATTTTTACACTGTTGAACTCCTTTCTGATATTGCTCCACTATTTGTCGGCGCAGAATTAGGGGGATTGGTGATTCCTCTTCCCATCTTTACTTCTGAGAGCCGCTGCCACTCCAAGATGCCTTTTTTATACCCAGTTATGTTAATGACCTATTGCCAGTTGACCTAATGAGTTGCAATTTGGTCCTCCAGCTGTTCCTTTTTTGTACCTTTAACTTTTCCAGCCTCTTATTGCCCCTGTCCCAACTTTTTTGAGATGTGTTGCTGTCATGAAATTTCAAATGAGCCAATATTTGGCATGAAATTTCAAAATGTCTCACTTTCGACATTTGATATGTTGTCTATGTTCTATTGTGAATACAATATCAGTTTTTGAGATTTGTAAATTATTGCATTCCGTTTTTATTGTACAATTTGTACTTTGGTCCCAACTTTTTTTGGAATCAGGGTTGTAGAACTTTTTGGTTTAAATGAGAAGCGTTATGTTTGGGAGAAAGGAAACCACTGCATTCCAGCATAAGAACCTTATCCCATCTGTTAAACATGGTGGTGGTAGTATCATGGTTTGGGCCTGTTTTGCTGCATCTGGACCAGGATGGCTTTCCATCATTGATGGAACAATGAATTCTGAATTATACCAGCAAATTCTAAAGGAAAATGTCAGGACATCTGCCCATGAACTGAATCTCAAGAGAAGGTGGGTCATGCAGCAAGACAACGACCCTAAGCACACAAGTCGTTCTACCAAAGAATGGTTAAAGAAGAATAAAGTTAATGTTTTGGAATGGCCAAGTCAAAGTCCCTGACCTTAAGCCAATCGAAATGTTGTGGAAGGACCTGAAGTGAGCAGTTCATGTGAGGAAACCCACCAACATCCCAGAGTTGAAGCTGTTCTGTACGGAGGAATGGGTTAAAATTCCTCCAAGCCGGTGTGCAGGACTGATCAACAGTTACTGAAACGTTTAGTTGCAGGTATTGCTGCACAAGGGGGTCACACCAGATACTGAAAGCAAAGGTTCACATACTTTTGCCACTTACAGGTATGTAATATTGGATAATTTTCCTCAATAAATAAATGACCAAGTATAATATTTTTATCTCATTTGTTTAACTGGGTTCTCTTTATCTACTTTAGGACTTGTGTGAAAATCTGATGATGTTTTAGGTCATATTTATGCAGAAATATAGAAAATTCTCAAAAGGGTTCACAAACTTTCAAGCACCACTGTATAACTGGAAGAGCTTCATTTTGGTCAAAACTGACTGTTTTGTGGGCAACTACACACATGCTACTATTTGAATGACTTTTTTTTGGAAAAACTATTCCATTTGGCGATGGACTCGGACAGGATCCTTCTGCAGCCTGAGGGCTTTGGTGTTTATAGCTGTAATGTTTGCTCTACAGGTGTGCAGTGTTTTGGAGAGTCTGGAGCAGGAGTATAAGCGGGAGGAGGACTGGTGTGGCGGAGCAGACAAACTGGGTCCCAATTGTGAGACAGATCACGTCACCCCTATGATCAGCAAGCACCTGGAGCAGAAGGAGGCCTTCCTCAAGGTACCATACCGTACCCTGAGGCTACAGTGTCTCTGCAGCTTTTAATGGGCTCTAATGATTCATGTATACGTGTATGTGTGTCTCCTTTCAGGCGTGCACCCTGGCCAGACGAAACGCTGATGTGTTCCTCAAGTACATGCACAGGAACAGTGTGAACATGCCTGGGATGCTGAGTCACGTCAAGCACCCGAGCAGCAGGTCAAAAGTGAGTTCGCAGAACGCTGTAGGAGGACAGGGTATCTCCGGATGTTTGTAGTGATTCGGTTAGCAAAGCATCGCTAACAAATGGCTGTGTCTATGATGGTGCTTTTCAGTTCAAACACACTGCACATGCTGTTTTCCTGCGGTTGAGCTTTTACCAACTCGTGTGTGTCTCTGCTGTTGTCTCTGGAGGCGTATCTAAAACACAGCTGGTCTGCCGACAGAAGAAATATGTGTTTCTTTTTTTGTTTGTTTGGTTAACATTTTAAATTATGTTCTGTTCTGACATCTATAGTGGAGAAGTGTGACATAGCATGGTTCTATGGTTCTATCTTTTTGACAAGAGTTGTGGTTGCAGCAACTGACCCACTTAGATCCAGTTTAGCCCAGTTTGTAGCGTGCACTGTGTATCTGCGCACACCCCCCCCCCCCCCCCCCCCCCCGTTCTGTTCTGTTCTAGTCCGTGATTTAATGACTCACGAATCTGGAAACAGTAAGTGGGTCAGGCCTCAGCACTGCAGAACTAGACACACTGTCTCAGGAGGTGGATCCATCCTTTTGTCTTCACATGATATCCACACACTCAAACACACACCTCATTACCAAGTGCATGTCCTTCCTCGAGCCATAGACGTAATTGATATCTGCTGCTTAGTAGACGTAACTATTTTCAAGCTGTACACATTTAAAATGATTAGAAGGAGACATTTTGGATGATTTTGCTCTGCACGCTTAAAAACGAAGAAAAGGAACCAAAGAATCTTCTGGTTTATTTTTCACCAGCTTGGTGACAAAAGTGATGAACATTTTGGTGCACAATGATGCCCTGGCAGAAGCGTTTGAATTCGCTTTGTTTTTTTGTCATTTAACCAGCTCATAACCAGTTTAACCAGCTCACTGAAATTACTGATGCAAAGGTGTTTTACTTTACGGTTTACCGGTGATTGCTGCTCGTCAGTCTGATCTTAGTATTATACAGCAATTTTTCACGAGATGTTTTAAACGACATTGTACTTCAACTCATTTCGATATTTTTCGTCTTGAAAAATGTGACCACCGACTGTTTAATCATCCACTATTCAGCTTGTTGCCTCAGGTAAAGGAATCTTCTGCGCACTTAAGGAGCAGATCCAGCATTATGCCTAGAATAAGCACAGAGTGTTTTAGGATTTTTTTTTTTAAATCGATTAATTTTTAAATACAAGTTGATGTAGGTTTTTAGATTAGGTTTACATTTGTGCATTTCTGTTATTTGTGTTGTTGCACTTGATATGTATTTTTTTTTTTAATCTAGTGAATAAAGACATACAACCCCGATTCCAAAAAAGTTGGGACAAAGTACAAATTGTAAATAAAAACAGAATGCAATAATTTACAAATCTCAAAAACTGATATTGTATTCACAATAGAACATAGACAACATATCAAATGTCGAAAGTGAGACATTTTGAAATTTCATGCCAAATATTGGCTCATTTGAAATTTCATGACAGCAACACATTTCAAAAAAGTTGGGACAGGGGCAATAAGAGGCTGGAAAAGTTAAAGGTACAAAAAAGGAACAGCTGGAGGACCAAATTGCAACTCATTAGGTCAATTGGCAATAGGTCATTAACATGACTGGGTATAAAAAGAGCATCTTGGAGTGGCAGCGGCTCACAGAAGTAAAGATGGGAAGAGGATCACCAATCCCCCTAATTCTGCGCCGACAAATAGTGGAGCAATATCAGAAAGGAGTTCGACAGTGTAAAATTGCAAAGAGTTTGAACATATCATCATCTACAGTGCATAATATCATCAAAAGATTCAGAGAATCTGGAAGAATCTCTGTGCGTAAGGGTCAAGGCCGGAAAACCATACTGGGGGTGCCCGTGATCTTCGGGCCCTTAGACGGCACTGCATCACATACAGGCATGCTTCTGTATTGGAAATCACAAAATGGGCTCAGGAATATTTCCAGAGAACATTATCTGTGAACACAATTCACTGTGCCATCCGCCGTTGCCAGCTAAAACTCTATAGTTCAAAGAAGAAGCCGTATCTAAACATGATCCAGAAGCGCAGACGTCTTCTCTGGGCCAAGGCTCATTTAAAATGGACTGTGGCAAAGTGGAAAACTGTTCTGTGGTCAGACGAATCAAAATTTGAAGTTCTTTATGGAAATCAGGGACGCCGTGTCATTCGGACTAAAGAGGAGAAGGACGACCCAAGTTGTTATCAGCGCTCAATTCAGAAGCCTGCATCTCTGATGGTATGGGGTTGCATTAGTGCGTGTGGCATGGGCAGCTTACACATCTGGAAAGACATCATCAATGCTGAAAGGTATATCCAGGTTCTAGAGCAACATATGCTCCCATCCAGACGATGTCTCTTTCAGGGAAGACCTTGCATTTTCCAACATGACAATGCCAAACCACATACTGCATCAATTACAGCATCATGGCTCCGTAGAAGAAGGGTCCGGGTACTGAACTGGCCGGCCTGCAGTCCAGATCTTTCACCCATAGAAAACATTTGGCGCATCATAAAACGGAAGATACGACAAAAAAGACCTAAGACAGTTGAGCAACTAGAATCCTGCATTAGACAAGAATGGGTTAACATTCCTATCCCTAAACTTGAGCAACTTGTCTCCTCAGTCCCCAGACGTTTACAGACTGTTGTAAAGAGAAAAGGGGATGTCTCACAGTGGTAAACATGGCCTTGTCCCAACTTTTTTGAGATGTGGTGTTGTCATGAAATTTAAAATCACCTAATTTTTCTCTTTAAATGATACATTTTCTCAGTTTAAACATTTGATATGTCATCTATATTCTATTCTGAATAAAATATGGAATTTTGAAACTTCCACATCATTGCATTCCGTTTTTATTTACAATTTGTACTTTGTCCCAACTTTTTTGGAATCAGGGTTGTATATTTTAAAAGGAAGAAAAATCACACGAACACTTGTAAGATATTAATATGAACCGATTGTGGATAAAACAATAATGAACTAAAAATAACGTTCAATGGGTGTCAGCAAAGCACTAAACTCTGTGCCTTAGAAAGTGGCCTTTGCAAGTGTATTCTGCCTCGTCCATCAGTAACAAACACTCCTGCTAGTCCTCCTGCTTGAGTACCATTGCTTGCTGTTGGTACTCGTCTTGTGCGGCTTTTCTCTACTGGAAGCTTGTGGTTAATGAAACAGTGCGATTTCAGGTATCTGGTGTCAAAGTTGTGTGCTTGTGCTGTGGAAAAAACCTTGTGTGTGTTTTGTTCAGACATCCTGAATGAGCTGCTGCAGAGGGAGAACCGTGTCCTGCACTTCTGGACAATGAGGAAGAGGAGGCTGGACCAGTGCCAGCAATATGTGGTGTTTGAACGCAGTGCCAAACAGGTTTGTCTCGTACTTAAACGCACTTGCACACCTGCTCATGTTTGCTGTCTGTCTCGTTTCTTTCCATCAGTGCCTCTTTCATGTTTGTTTTCCTAAGTAACAATTCAACTTATACCACACTTTGTTGCCTTTAATTACCATTTTCAACATTCTCATTAAGCTAATTAGCTTTCTTTCCACACAACAATCACTGCTAAAGAGTGCTGTGCTGCAGAGCGCCGCCTGGCCATCTGTCCCTCTGCTTACACTGACCACTTCGCTGCTTCTGACACCGAATTCATTTCAGAATCTCAGCAACTTGTGCTCAGTGATCTCTAACTGAACCGAGCTGCTCCGAGGTCAATCCTACGAGCAGGTACTGATGTGCGCATTCATGTGGGTTACAGGCTCTTGAGTGGATCCATGACACTGGCGAGTTCTACCTGTCCACACACACGTCCACAGGCTCCAGCATCCACCACACCCAGGAGCTGCTGAAGGAGCATGAGGACTTCCACATTACAGCCAAGGTAGCCTCCTTGCTTCAGTGCTGGAGCTTTTCCATACGTTTCACTTACGCGGAGTGCGGACACATCATAATTTTTAAATGCAGATTCCTAGTTTATAGATTTGATATTTTGGTCAAATTTATTAATGCAGCCCTAATTTTCTTTTTCCATTTTTAAACTGAAACTTTGTTCGGTATGTTTGTATTTATGCTGCCTTGTATAAGAATTCACGCCCCTTGATCTTGACCTGAAATAGATTAATGAGGCATAATTCAGATCAAGTCCATTTTGGTTCCAGGTTGTAAACTCGACAAAATGTGGTCAAGTTCAAGGTGGGTGAATACTTATGCAAGCCAGGGTACATATGAGATAAGATTGTGATGTCCAGTAACAGTGACAAATGCAATTTAATACAGATTTAGTCTATTATTCAACATGTATTATAAATGGATACACTACCGTTCAAAAGTTTGGGGTCACTTTGAAATGTCTTTATTTTTGAAAGAAAGGCACTGTTCTTTTCAATGAAGATCACTTTAAACTAATCAGAAATCCACTCTATACATTGCTAATGTGGTAAATGACTATTCTAGCTGCAAATGTCTGGTTTTTGGTGCAATATCTCCATAGGTGTATAGAGGCCCATTTCCAGCAACTCTCACTCCAGTGTTCTAATGGTACAATGTGTTTGCTCATTGCCTCAGAAGGCTAATGGATGATTAGAAAACCCTTGTACAATCATGTTAGCACAGCTGAAAACAGTTGAGCTCTTTAGAGAAGCTATAAAACTGACCTTCCTTTGAGCAGATTGAGTTTCTGGAGCATCACATTTGTGGGGTCGATTAAAGGTGGGGTACGAGATTTTGGAATAGCGGTTCCCGCAAGCCATGTTTTGAAAAGAAACACGCCCGCCCTCGCCAAGCTCCCACCCCCCCGCGTCTCCACCCCTTTGCTGTGACTGCAAAATCAGAAAAGTCACTCGTTTTTAACTCGCTCTAGTGACCTCATTTTTTACACTACAGACAAAAAAATTACATCAGTGTGTTCAGGAGAGCCTTGTGGCGCTCACTGTGAAAGAATTTTGTGAATATCTCCTTCTGTTTTCGTGTAAATCCCCGTTGTTTGGAGGGAGCACACTGAAAAAATCCTGCGCTTTCTGTGTGACACTCTGCTCGCAGCGTGCGGGTTGGGGGAGGGGCTTCTCTCTCTCTCTCACACACACACACACACACACACACACACACACACACACACAGAAGGGATGGGCTGCTCGCGGGCTTCAGTCTGATTGACGTGTCAGTATCCAATCATTTTGAGGTGGTACCTCGATATGATTGGATGGCGTTTTTCCTTTATTGTAGACTGGATTAAAATATTTCGTTTTTGGGTCACACCTTCTATTGTACTGCTTGCAACATGGGTGTGAGGAGCTTTTCAAGCAATATGGTAAAAAATACTCCTGAAAAAAATCTCATACCCCACCTTTAAATGCTCAAAATGGCCAGAAAAATGTCTTGACTATATTTTCATTGTACAACTTATGGTGGTAAATAAAAGTGTGACTTTTCATGGAAAACACAAAATTGTCTGGGTGACCCCAAACTTTTGAACGGTAGTGTACATGCTAATGGATACGTTAACACTAGACTTGGACCCTGTTGTCTGTCCCTCTCTTCATCCTCAGCAAACCAAAGAGCGGGTGAAGCTGTTGATCCAGCTGGCTGACGGCTTCTGCGATAAAGGTCACGCTCATGCTGCCGAGATCAAGAAATGGGTGACGGCTGTGGACAAGCGCTACCGAGACTTTTCACTGCGCATGGATAAATACCGCACCTCACTAGAGAAAGCTCTGGGCATTTCTTCTGACTCTAACAAAGCGGTATGTTTATCCCATCTGCTGTCTGTTTTTACCAGCACAAAGCTCCTTCTGCTGTCACTCTGGGCATGTGTGCTGTTGAGACATCTGTAGATTTGAGGTTGGAGGTGTTTTATTACTCTTCCCATAAGTGCACCATTTGATGGGTCGAGCCACATATTTTTAAAGCTTCATATACTGTAGTACGTGCCATAGAAGTCAAGACAGCAGATTTCTAAAATGCTTGTTCAGTCCAAAATGTGGCATGGATTTCAGCCAGAAATTTTTCAAGGAGGGCCACATCATGCTCTGTTCATATTAAAGATCCAGCCATCCGTTATCCGTAACCGCTTATCCTGTACAGGGTCGCAGGCAAGCTGGAGCCTATCCCAGCTGACTACGGGCGAAAGGCGGGGTACACCCTGGACAAGTCGCCAGGTCATCACAGGGCTGACACAGACACAGACAACCATTCACATTCACACCTATGCTCAATTTAGAGTCACCAGTTAACCTAACCTGCATGTCTTTGGACTGTGGGGGAAACCGGAGCACCCGGAGGAAACCCATGCGGACACGGGGAGAACATGCAAACTCCGCACAGAAAGGCCCTCGCCGGCCGCTGGGCTCGAATCCGGACCTTCTTGCTGTGAAGCGACAGCGCTAACCACTACACCACCGTGCCGCCTATATTAAAGATGTTAAATGAATATTTAAAGTGTAAATATTTACTAGCTGTCTTTTACAATAGTTTTTATAATGTTTAATATTTTTCTTTCTTTCATTTTATCTTCTCTAGAGCAAAGACCTGCAGCTGGATATTATCCCTGCCAGTGCCCCAGGGTCAGAGGTCAAATTAAGGGATGCTGCTCATGAGCTGAATGAAGAGAAGCGCAAGTCTGCTCGCAGAAAGGAGTAGGTGTCCTCAGCTGCTACCGTATTGTAGCATCTTGCACCATCAAACACAGCTCACCGCACAACCACACAGCTCACATCACCATGGAACCGCATAGCTCATGTCATTGCACAGATGCACTTTCCAGGGCTACATTTTAAAAAATGTTCTGGTCACCTCAGCAAACCAAAAGTATATAAATAACTAAAAGATACTCCACTGCACGCTTAGCTACATTTACTTGGCCATTTTAGTATATGAAAAAAAAACACCTTTTGCCGGATTTTAATGTCAATCATTTCTAGACAGACATCAAGTTATAGCAACATATTTATCATCTGTTTAAGCAGGTCATCAGTTTTAAACGCAGGCCAGCACTGATAGCACTGTGCTTGTTACACTGCACTTACCAGGGTTATGTTTTGAACGTTTTCTTTTTCTGTTCACCTGAGCAGTTTGAGACCAAAAGTACACTACCGTTCAAAAGTTTGGGGTCACTTTGAAATGTCCTTATTTTTGAAAGAAAAGCACTGTTCTTTTCAATGAAGATCACTTTAAACTAATCAGAAATCCAATCTATACATTGTTAATGTGGTAAATGACTATTCTAGCTGCAAATGTCTGGTTTTTGGTGCAATATCTCCATAGGTGTATAGAGGCCCATTTCCAGCAACTCTCACTCCAGTGTTCTAATGGTACAATGTGTTTGCTCATTGCCTCAGAAGGCTAATGGAGGATTAGAAAACCCTTGTACAATCATGTTAGCACAGCTGAAAACAGTTGAGCTCTTTAGAGAAGCTATAAAACTGACCTTCCTTTCAGCAGATTGAGTTTCTGGAGCATCACATTTGTGGGGTCGATTAAATGCTCAAAATGGCCAGAAAAATGTCTTGACTATATTTTCTATTCATTTTACAACTTATGGTGGGAAATAAAAGTGCGACTTTTCATGGAAAACACAGAATTGTCTGGGTGACCCCAAACTTTTGAACGGTAGTGTATATAAATGACCAGAAAATAAACTTCCATTTTATTGCTGGATATTCCTGAGCACGTTTCCCTGCTTGAACAATGTGTCGCATTCTCTTCAGTAAAAGGCTGATCTTTTCCCAAAAGCATGTCCAAGAAGAAAAGCAAATTCATGTCTGCATTTTCAGACGGGTGCAGAAATATCCTTGTGATAGCAACTTTTCTGTATAATACATGCTCAACATTCTTTCTCCCACGCTATGGAAGGTGTCTGTGCTCGGCTTTATTCACACTTTTTGTGGACATCAGCATTTTCCTGATTCCATTAACCATAATGGAGAAGTTTTACAATCAGAAGTTATGTATCTTTGTCATGTTTTAGAAGTTATTTACTGCTCATAGCATCTGTGCCTACATTGCACTCCATTGTTATTTATAGTGCAGTTCTGTGCAGTGGGTGTTTCGCTGATGTGTGATAGTGACAAATTATATAGCTTGGCATAAAACTGTCATAAACTCTCATAATTGATTTGTGACATCCAATATCTAGGAGACTGTGCTTGAATTCCAATGAGCATACTTGAGCGAATGAATTTTCACACTGGCTTTTTGCTGTTACAGCACATCATGAATACATCTGTCATCAGTTTATATACTTTGGGCCTGTTTGTTTATTACTTATTAGAATTTATAATGTGTGTATATGTACAGTTTCATCATGGCAGAGCTGATTCAGACAGAGAAGGCCTATGTGAGGGACTTGAGAGAGTGTATGGATGTAAGTAATTGTAATCCTAATGTCTGCCTGCCTGCCTGTCTGCCTGTACTGTACAGTGGTGCTTGAAAGTTTGTGAACCCTTTAGAATTTTCTATATTTCTGCATAAATATGATCTAAAACATCAGATTTTCACACAAGTCCTAAAAGTAGATAAAGAGAACCCAGTTCAACAAATGAGACAAAAATATTATACTTGATCTTTTAT
The DNA here is from genome assembly GCF_027579695.1 of Neoarius graeffei. NCBI lineage: Eukaryota > Metazoa > Chordata > Actinopteri > Siluriformes > Ariidae > Neoarius > Neoarius graeffei. The sequence continues at coordinate 36,706,158 of NC_083584.1, read as the reverse complement.
TTTATTGAGGGAAATGATCCAATATTATTTTTTGTTTTATTTAACCTTTATTTTACTAGGAAGGTCCACTTGAGACACAGTGTCTCTTCTACCAGGGAGTCCTGGTCAAGACGGCAGCAAAAGTTTCAAATTAATAGAATAGACGATAGACAAGACAACTGTACACAATCCAGACACCAAGTGCAGACTAACACATAAACAACAAAGGCTAGAGAGAGCCACGGAAACAAGATAAAAAATGATACTGCCTATAGGCAGTGACACTGTTCAATATAAACAGCATTTAAGCAACTGAAGTATTACATATCTGTGAGTGGCAAAAGTATGTGAACCTTTGCTTTCAGTATCTGGTGTGACCCCCTTGTGCCGCAATAACTGCAACTAAACGATTCCGGTAACTGTTGATCAGTCCTGCACACCGGCTTGGAGGAATTTTAGCCCATTCCTCCGTACAGAACAGCTTCAACTCTGGGATATTGGTGGGTTTCCTCACATGAACTGCTCACTTCAGGTCCTTCCACAACATTTCGATTGGATTAAGGTCAGGACTTTGACTTGGCCATTCCAAAACATTAACTTTATTCTTCTTTAACCATTCTTTGGTAGAAGGACTTGTGTGCTTAGGGTCATTGTCTTGCTGCATGACCCACCTTCTCTTGAGATTCAGTTCATGGACAGATGTGCTGACATTTTCCTTTAGAATTCACTGGCATAATTTAGAATTCATTGTTCTATCAATGATGGCAAGCCGTCCTGGCCCAGATGCAGTAAAATAGACCCAAACCATGATACGACCACCACCATGTTTCACAGATGGGATAAGGTTCTTATGCTGGAATGCAGTGGTTACCTTTCTCCAAACATAACGCTTCTCATTTAAACCAAAAAGTTCAATTTTGGTCTCATCCGTCCACAAAACATTTTTCCAATAGCCTTCTGGCTTGTCCACGTGATCTTTAGCAAACTGCAGACGAGCAGCAATGTTCTTTTTGGAGAGCAGTGGCTTTCTCCTTGCAACCCTGCCATGCACACTGTTGTTCAGTGTTCTCCTGATGGTGGACTCATGAACATTAACATTAGCCAATGTGAGAGAGGCCGTCAGTTGCTTAGAAGTTACCCTGGGGTCCTTTGTGACCTCGCCGACTATTACACGCCTTGGAGTGATCTTTGTTGGTCGACCACTCCTGGGGAGGGCAACAATGGTCTTGAATTTCCTCCATTTGTACACAATCTGTCTGACTGTGGATTGGTGGAGTCCAAACTCTTTAGAGATGGTTTTGTAACCTTTTCCAGCCTGATGAGCATCAACAATGCTTTTTCTGAGGTCCTCAGAAATCTCCTTTGTTTGTGCCATGATACACTTCCACAAACATGTGTTGTGAAGATCAGACTTTGATAGATCCCTGTTCTTTAAATAAAACAGGGTGCCCACTCACACCTGATTGTCATCCCATTGATTGAAAACACCTGACTCTAATTTCACCTTCAAATTAACTGCTAATCCTAGAGGTTCACATACTTTTGCCACTCACAGATATGTAATATTGGATCATTTTCCTCAATAAATAAATGACCAAGTATAATATTTTTGTCTCATTTGTTTAACTGGGTTTTCTTTATTTACTTTTAGGACTTGTGTGAAAATCTGATGGTGTTTTAGGTCATATTTATGCAGAAATATAGAAAATTCTGAAGGGTTCACAAACTTTCAAGCACCCCTGTATATCTATCCAATGGGTATATTAATTGTGATGTCGCCTCTTAATTGAGGTTTTATTTTTGATATCTGAATAGTATTTTCTCATTTTGAAATAAACCATCTTCACTGTGGTGTGGTGCAGACATATCTATGGGAAATGACTAGTGGAGTCGAGGAAATCCCACCAGGTATCGTCAACAAAGAGCACATCATTTTTGGCAACATGCAGGACCTCTATGAATTCCATCACAAGTGAGTGTGTGTTTATGACCATCTGTGAAAATTCACATGTGCTTTTTAAAAGTGTTGGTGATCTGCTACAATATTGCATAAATACCAATAAACTATTGATGTGTACCACTATGGACAGATGTTTGCATCCATCTCTCTCTCTTTCTCTTTCTTTCTCCGTCTTTCACAGTATCTTTCTGAAAGAGCTGGAGAAGTATGAACAGCTTCCAGAGGATGTGGGTCATTGTTTCGTGACCTGGGTAAGCTTACTGATCCAAAAGCGTATCGTGAAAAAAAACCAAGTTATTTATTTTAGTGGTCTGCGAATAACCTTTATTTGTTCTTTCTCAGGCTGACAAATTCCAGATGTACGTAAACTACTGCAAAAACAAACCAGACTCCACACAACTCATTCTTGAGCATGCTGGATCCTACTTTGATGTAAGAGCTTGTTCTGCAATCCTAACTCTGGTGACATTTCTTAAGATTTCTAAATTATTTTGCATATAATGTGGCTATAAATTCGTGACCTCACAGGAGATCCAGCAGAGGCACCGTCTGGCTAACTCCATCTCCTCCTATCTAATCAAACCTGTGCAGAGAATAACCAAATACCAGCTGCTGCTCAAGGTTAGAACATGTGACAGCACTGACCTTCAGATGAAAACATGAACTCCGTTGAATCTTAGAGTAAAGGTTAATGGGGACGTCTGCATGTTCTAATGCGTCACTGTGTCGTATATGTAGGAACTGCTGACATGTTGTGAGGAGGGCAAAGGAGAAATCAAAGATGGCTTGGAGGTCATGCTCAGTGTGCCTAAGAGGGCCAATGATGCCATGCACCTTAGCATGCTGGAAGGTATTCACACGTCCCCAGGCATGCATGCATGCAAATGTGTGTGTGTGTGAGATATGAATGTCATGTGTTCTCTTAGGTTTTGATGAGAACATTGAGTCTCAGGGAGAACTGATCCTCCAGGAGTCCTTCCAGGTGTGGGATCCCAAGACACTGATCAGGAAGGGCAGAGAGCGCCATCTTTTCCTCTTCGAAATGTCTCTCGTCTTCAGCAAGGAGGTTAAAGATTCCAATGGCAGGAGCAAATACATCTACAAGAGCAAACTCTTTGTACGTGTTCTCTCAAGACGTCATAATGACGAGTTCTACTTTCCATAGGTCTTTAAGTTATGAACATAACTTTGCCATGTATGCATTTAGACCTCGGAGTTGGGCGTTACCGAGCATGTCGAGGGGGATCCATGTAAATTTGCCCTCTGGGTAGGACGGACACCAACCTCTGACAACAAGATTGTTCTTAAGGTATGCGTCTCTCATCGTCGTTTATTCTCTGTCTTTATTTTCTCCTGGTCCTGCTTGGTGGCATGGCTGTGGTGTCGAGCTCTAAGGTGGTCGTCTAGCTTTGTGTTCAGTTCAAGCTCATCTTTCTCACTTTTCTATCTGCTGTCTCAGGGTGATCTCTAACTCCCCTCTCCATATGTGAGCTGTGAAGGTTGTTATATAAATGTTTGCATCTCTGAATATTAACCAATCTTGGTGCCATATTATGTCTACACTTATCTCAAAGATCTGCAGCACCTACAGCTGCACCCAGGGCTTTGAACTGGTTCAAGTAACGAAAACCGGGAACTTTTTCTATTTTACATGGAACAGAAACGAAACCAGAAACTTTATTATTTTTTATGTTCCGGAACAGAAACGCTTATTAAAAATAATGGTAACCGGTTAATACCGGTTTTTATTTCGTTCCTCAAAGTTTCCGTAGCCTACAAATAAAAAAGTCATTCTTCTCCTGCGCAAGTTTCTATGACCCGCTGGGGTTCACTTCCTGTGTGACGTTCGCTGACTGAATGGAGAGAGCGGGAGGGTGGACTACTATCACGTCTCCACATCTTAAATAAGAGGTAAATATTGCAGTCTATCGTTATTCAAAAACATCAATTTCAAACACGATATCAATATATTTGTCCATGTTAATGAGAGGCTCGCGAACATTAAATGACGTTAACCTCTGTTAGCCTATCAATGCATAGGGCCTGACTAGCCTTTGGTAACACACTAAACGAATTCTCTTTCATTTTTGCCACTTTTTCTGTTTGTGTAGATGGGAAGACATACTGAGAATCCAAATCGCCAACATTTGAAATAATAATTGTTTTGAATTATTTCTTGTCTTATTTAATGAAGGTTGTAATAGAATTAGCCTACATTTGGCTTAAGCTGGATGAGACAGAGACATAATTTTATAGCCATTTGTTAAACAGCTGACAGGGAACGTAATTAACCGTTCCGGGAACTAAATTTTTTTGTTCTAACCGGTTCGGGAACGTCTATTTAATGGTGGAACCCAAAACCGGAAACGTTAAAATTCCGTTTCTGTTCGGAACGAACCAATAGGAAAAAAATTCTGGTTCAAAGCCCTGGCTGCACCTTTAATTTCTTTAATCCCTTTATGCACTAGGCACTTTTTTTTTTTTTAAAGTTGCTTACTCTCAGTTCTTCCTGCCCCAAAAGCTAATCACGTTCACAGAACGACTTCAGTTGAGTGGTTTGATCGGCACAAGGCACTTCAAAGGATTTTCAAGTCTATGTTCAGTTTATATCTATTATTAATGATTTCTGTCATCTTTAGGAATTCACAAGTGTGTTTAGGTCAATACACTGATTTAAAGAAAATCTTTGAGAATTTTTCATCAGTGAATTATTAATTATAGTCACTTTTTTCCTTGAAGCAGATTACTGTTCTCAGAGAAAAGCAAGCTTGTTCTTATGATCATCATCAATTATTTTAAATTATACTGGTGTATATTTAAACTGAAAGACAAATACAACTGTGTATATTGGTAGGGGTGGGGGGGATATAGGTCACGCACTTGTCTTGATAGGAAGGTTAAACAATTTTACAAACCTGCTGGTTGGGAAAAGATCCAGTACATAAGATTAAAGTTCATTCATTGATGTTTGCAAGCAGGACTTGAGCAGCCTTTATATTTTTGATAGCTAGTTCAAAAGGGGTGGCTGTTTCACTTGCTGACCTTTCACATGACAAATGATCATGAACATCCGAACACATCTCTATTAGGGTGCATCAGTTGCCCTCACTTTCATAAAATCTGATGCATTTTTGTTTGGGTGTTACTTTTCACCGATAGACCCCTTCACATGTTTATAAACAAACCGACCGTTGCCAGGATACGCGCGCAGCCTGGACCCAGAAACAATGGCGCTGCCCATAGACCGGCATTATGAGCTGTCAGATTATGCCAAACAATTGTCGTTACAAGATCGAGAATGCGACATAAATAAGTTAACTCTAACAAGTGGACATCGCCTACCGGATCCGTATTTAATTAAAGAGTGGACGGACGATGTCAGTAAGTTCCCTGGTATACAATGGCCAGATATATACTCGTACCTTATTGACAAGACTTCAGTGTACACCCACGAAAAACTTCGTGCCTACAAGTCTTTAGATGCATATGATTGTTATGTGCGGGCATGTACAGAACGTGTTTTACACTGAAATTGTTTTAATCAAATTATGCCAGTGATGTGATGGCAATGTGGCTTTAGCTACAACAGCAAATACCAACACTAAACAGCAATTTGCAGGAGGTAATGGCATGAAAGGAATGATAGTGTAAAGAGTGCAGCTAAGAGAAATCAGAGCTGCGTAAAAAGCGAGAGGCAGAGAGCAGAAATGAAACTGAACGGGGCGGGAGCTAGGTTAGAGCAGTCAACGTAAGTTGGCATTTAGAGTGAGGGCACACAATTTTACCTTTCCATCCTTGCTTTAAAATTGTGATTTTCGGCAGACACAAATAACGATGGCACAAAATCTGGACTGCTTGAGTGAAGCGAGACCTCTCCTACAAACAAAATTGCATGCAAAGCTAAGTTAACATGCTAACAATATTCATTACATTGTGTAACTATGACCCAGCTAATCAGACAAACGTTACCAAAGTATTTTGATACATCAATAAACGAAGACTAGAAAGAATAAAAAAGAAAGATTTAATAAATAGCCTGATCTTACCTGTGATGAAGTGGGTGCTGCAAACCCGTGCATTTTTGATGGTGCTTTCATCCCAGTCTACACGTTTCATGGCTTGTAGTCATAGACGTCGGCGGTTTTTTTTTTGAATGGGTGAGATCCTGCTGGAATTCTGAACATTTTAACCCCATCACTGCTACGATTCTGACACCCACCAACACCGTCGCTGAGTCTTTTTTGAGTCCAGGCTGCGCGTGCAATTTCCTCTTACGTATGAATGACGTTTACTGCGAAGGGGTCTATAAAGACATCCTGTAAAATTTTTTGACCATATTCAAAAGTCTAATGGTGGCACCATGAGGTTCATTTTTTGCCAAAAAACGCTTATTTTATGTTTTCGCGTAAGGTTTGAATCACAATGTTGGACTCCATTTATTGATTTCTTGTGACCCAGAGATCATGTTAAGAACCTTTGCAAGGGACTGAGAAGCATTAATGTGATTCATAATACATTTGTACTGTTTAAAAGTAGTTGAACAATGATTCAATGAACAGCTAAAACTCAAACTGTGCTCGATAATATATTTAGAATATGTAGTAAAAATGTGTATCTAAGATATTTGGTATACTCTATAAGGTGACATAATGTTTCATGAAAAGTGATGGAAATTTTGTCATAAAAGTCATAAAATAGCAGCTTTTTCCATAACTTTGAGCTCCTGGTGCCACCATTAAACTTGCAAATTTTGTCAAAATATTTCACCCAGTGTGTTTTCTTACCAAAAGGAACATAAAAACAAAAATGCATCATGATCGGAGGGACTTTTCATTTTTAGGGGGCAGCTGATGCACCCTAATCTCTCTAACATATTTTACTGTCTCTCAGTCTGTGTGAGCTGTCTCAGTTACTGTAATATTTTGTGACTGTCCTGAGAACTGTTAAATAGTTTGAAATGCTGAGCACTTTGCAGAAACGTTTTGTAATGCATGATCAAAATCGGACTTAAAAAAAAAGTCAGTGTTGTCCATCTGTCTTCTGAGTCAGTTTTGTATTGTGCATTTCAAAAGTAGTGAAATTTTCTTCTATATTTCAAATTAAGCTAAGTCAGGGATGCAAACATGGAGCAATGGTGAGTATAGCCCAGCACTGACAGATAACCCTTACAGTAGATTACCATTGAGACAAGAGTTAAGTGAGTGGCCTGCCTCAGCTTTATTCTCCTTCCTTTCTTTCTCTCTCACGTACACACAGGCCTCCAGTATTGAAAACAAGCAGGACTGGATAAAACACATCCGTGAGGTGATTCAGGAGCGCACGGTTCACCTGAAGGGCGCGCTGAAAGAACCTATCCACATCCCTAAGCCTTCCACAACCAAACACAAGGCCCGCAGGTACAATCTCAGGCCAGTAAAACTTTCCTATACTCTTCGAAATGTCGTCTTTTTTTTTTTTTTTACTTTTTCTGTTGCATCCAACTGTGTTTCACGTTCCTTTTAGTATGTACCAGTTTTCTGTTGTAGGATTGTGGATTCTCATGTGCTGTTTGTTCCTCCATGCAGAGATGGAGAGGATCTGGACAGTCAGGGTGAAGGCAGCAGTCAGCCAGACACCATCTCCCTGGCCTCCCGTACTTCTCAGAATACACTAGACAGCGACAAGGTTACAACTCAACCTTCCCCACCCCTCCTCTCATCTTCTGCACTTACCTGCAGTGTATTAACACACTTCTGAACCTGATGCGTTTTCCTTCTCTTTCTTGGTCACGTAGCTGTCTGGAGGCTGTGAGCTCACTGTGGTTATCCACGACTTCATGGCTGGGAACAATAATGAGCTGAGTGTGCGCAGAGGGCAGACGGTGGAGGTGCTCGAGCGGCTCCATGATAAGCCCGACTGGTGCTTGGTGCGTACCACTGACCGCTCACCTGCCCTTGAGGGCATCGTACCTTGTGCCATGCTGTGCATCGCTCACTCACGCAGCAGCATGGAGATGGAGGGAATCTTCAATCACAAAGGTGAAGAGAGCAAAATAATAATTATAATAATAAAGCTTGTATGTCTGGACTTTTTTTTTTTTTCCAAGTCAAGTCAACTTTATTGTCAAATATGCTATACATGCTCGACATACAGCACAGATGAAATATCAGTCCTCTCTGACCCACGGTGCAAACAGGCAATGCAATAAATAAAAATAGAATAATTGAAAAAAACAAACAATATAAACAGTATAAACACTCTAGATAGGAACTAGACATGGACTAAACACTCAAACAATATAAACAGTATAAATAAACAGTATAAACACTAGATAAAACAAGACATAGACTAAACACTCAGACAGTATAAACACTCTAGATATGAACTAGACGTAGACTAAACACTATTATATCTATCTATATATCTAATATCTATATATCTATATATATATATATATATATATATATATACACACACACACACACATATATATATATATCTATATATATATATATATATATATATATATATATACACACACACACACACACACACACACACACACACACATATATATACATACATATACACACACACACACACATACACATATATATATATATATATATATATATATATATATATACACACACACACTAGGGATGTCCCGATCAGGTTTTTTTGCCCTCCGATCCGATACCGATCATTTGATTTTGAGTATCTGCTGATACCGAGTCCCGATCCGATACTTCTTATAATCCATAAAAAATAAAGGCAAGGAAAGAAACGGATCCAGGATGTTCCTCATTTTTTATTTAACACCTTATTTTAACATCCAACAACTCCGTTAGCAAACAGAGCACTTACGTGAGGCAGTTTCAACAATAAATAACAAATTTAAAAAAAATAACCTTAAAATACCTGGCAGGAATGTAAACAAATAAAAAAAATAAAGTGCCACAGTGCCGGTAATTTGCTTTTAAGAACACATCTCACAGTGGTGTACAGTAATTTCAATTAAGGAAATGAACGTTTTTCTTGATGAAAACAAGCATTTCTACCCTTTCAGGTTTGAGCCCGTTTCTTTTGTCATCCAACGAAAAAAAAAAATGATCTCATGCTTTGCTTTCCGCTTCGAACTGCTTCCGTGTTCAACTTTGCCGGCAACAGGCAGCCAATAACCAATAGCGTCTCCGCTACAAAGTGATGTCATGCCGCACGCGTTGATGTTGCTGTGTTGAGACAAGAGGTCTGGTCTCACTCTGTGCCAATGCATAGCTATTGATGTGTTAAAAATGAGAATATATTATATAGATATATATCCAATCCCTGATCGGGAGGCAATGCCCGATTCCGATCGAGTCTGAAACCATGTGATCGGGCCCGATTTCCGATCACGTGATCGGATCGGGACATCCCTAATACACACACACATATATATAAATTGGTTCAAATAACCAAACAGTCAAGGGCACTTGAGGTATAGCAGGTAAACATGAAATAAGCAGTATAAACAAACTAGCAGCTGTTAAGATGAGGTAGTGTGGAATAGTGCAAATGAGCGAGGTAAAGTGAGATGTGCGATCCCTGAGTTCAGTGTGTTAATGAACGATGAGATGTATGTATGTGTGTTGGGGGGGACTGTGAGGATGACATGTCAGATGCTGAAGGGGGGGTGTGCGAGCAGAATCTGTGGCATTTTGTAGCGCACAGTAAAAATACTTTTGATTTATTTTTTCGCGGTCCGGTTTCCATCAAATCCTGCACTCTGATTGGCTGGCGAGCGGGTCTGTATCCTACGATACGGACCCCGATTACAGACTTCTGGCCACTCGCTCATTCACAACAACAACAAACAAAGTAGCATTTTTTTTGTCAACGTTTATCTTTTTTATGCCTCCGCCACCGTAAGGTGCAGGAGGCATTATGTTTTCAGGTTGTCCGTGCGTGCGTCCGTCTCGAAACTTTGTGAACATGATATCTCAAAGGCTAATGAAAGGAATTTCACCAAACTTTCACCATTTGTGCGCTTTGGGGACAGATAAACTGATTAGATTTTGAGATCAAAAGGTCTAAGGTCAAGGTCACTGTGAGGTCAAATGTCTGTCCGAAAACCTTGTGAACACAATATCTCCAAGGCTGATACAAGTAATTTCACCAGGTCACGATTACTGTGAGGTCAAATGTCCATCCCCAAATCACAACTTAATAAGGCGTGTAGTCTACCGGGCGGAGGCATCCCCATCAACGCCATTGGCGTCGAGTTCTATCTAGTTTTTTTTTTAAATAAGATTTATTTATAAGATTTTCAAAAATCTTGTAAATTTTTGCCAGCATTTCTCAGTATAATAGCATTAATTTTACAGCATGGATAGCGATAACGACAGTGTTCACAGCGAAAGCGAGTTTTACTACCCTAAGGAAGAAGAAATAAAAGAAAACATTTCAGGAGAAAGCTAAAAACCTGTAACTGTTGCTAACACTGAGCAAAAACATGGCTGAATCCTGAATGACTCAATTTTGTATAAATAGGGGACTACATAGGCAGGAAAATGTAGGGCTTTTTTCCTGCCATGGAAGTGCACTTGTATACCGAGGAGGAAGCAATTTGCATTACAGCCGTGAATGAGGATTCAAAATGGCGGCTCGGCTCGGTTTTCCCTTTTGGGCGTTCTCATTTGCTGTTAGAATTTGGTAAAAAAATAAATAAATATATTATTTAGCAGCTTAAGGTCGGTCCGTATGGTGAAATACCGTGACCTCGGCCTTAAATACTGACCTCGGCCCAAGACCTCGGTCATGGTATTTCATGATACGAACCTCCCAGCTGGTAAATAACATGTATATCTTTTATTGGAACTTTGCATACAATAGTGAAAAACAAAATCATTATAAATTATTTATACAGCTATATCTAATAAGCTTAGATTTGGCTCATCTTTAAAATGGAGTAAAATGTTTTGTTAGTTTTACGTTACATGCTTTAATTTCATATCATTTGGCAGCGGACTTTTGGGCACTTGTGGTGGCTTTGGCCAAAGCCAATTTTTTTTTTTTTCATCCTTTTTGGTTGATTACCAGAATTAAGCCAGAGTGGCATTGGACAGGCTTTCCCAGACTGCCATGCTTTTTTTTTTTTTTTTGGACCTTCAAGACATTATTTATACCAAGTGCATTGTTTTACAGTACATTAATTCATGGTCTCTTTCTCTCCAGACACCCTATCAGTGTGCAGCAATGATGCCATCCTCCCTGGCTCATCTGCCACCCTGCAGCCTGGGCACATGATGGGTTCTCAGAGTTCTCCAGGACCCAAGAGACCAGGCAATACCTTGCGCAAGTGGCTGACCAGCCCTGTGAGGAGACTGAGCAGCGGCAAGGCGGACGGTCATGTCAAGAAGCTGGCGCACAAGCACAAGAAGAGCCGTGCCGATGTGCGCAAGAGTGCAGAAGTGGGCTCGCAGAAGGACTCGGACGACAGCGCTGCCACACCACAGGATGAGACTGTGGAAGAGGTCAGGCCAGACTCTGTCTACCACACAGACTGTAATTTCTCATGTTCGCCATGTGGGTTTTTTTTTTTCTCAGTCAACTTTCCCTCCCAGGAATCTTGTGCTATGGTTGTCTTTACAGAGGGTGAGGAACGAAGGTCTAAGCAGTGGCACACTCTCCAAATCCTCCTCCTCGGGTATGCAGAGCTGTGGTGAGGAAGAGGGAGAGGAGGGCGCTGACTCGGTGCCCCTGCCTCCACCAATGGCTATCCAGCAGCACAGCCTTCTCCAACCTGACCCTCAGGATGACAAGGTGAAACCCCTTAGATCAGATCTAATACATGTGGGATGATGGTCACAAATGACCTGTTAAAACTAACCATGTACATAGTCTCTGCTTAGAGAAAATATGCTATTTATTAGATAACACTGTAGGTTGCACAACTTTTTTTTTTTTTTTTTTTCCCCCCCAAATTAATTTTTAATCATATATTTTATATTAGACCTGTTTGTTTTTGATTAGATTGTGCCAATTCTTATTGTTGGGGGGGGGGTTTTGGTCATTTTAAAATGGTGGACTGCAATATGGGTTTGGTTTATAACCTTGTATGTAGACTATGTAAGGATAAAGAACAACAAGGTGTGATGTTATAGGAAAGTAATCAACAATGGGGTGGAGCAATGAAGCCTGACATGAAGTGGAATTACTGTTACCACTTCAAAGTTGATTATTTTCCTACAACACCATTTCCTGCAGTGTTTTATTCCTTTTATACCACAGCAGTTTGCCAACAGTTACTTGTTTTTTTTAATATATTAACGAATGACGTGTACTTTACTTTTATAGGTACATTTAATGTCCACGAAACAAGTGGTGTAAAACTTACTGATTGTTACACCTGAGACTCTCATAAATCTTCCATAAATGTAAAATAAATAGTTTTCTTTGGTAAGACCAACACTTTTTAAATATTATCGTTATTCTTCACAAGTCCCCGTGAATGAGTTGTTACTATAAAAACAGAGTATTAGAATGTGTGCTTTAATATAAACCTGTGAATTGAATTACAGTGGGAACTGCTGAAAATTAATCGAGACCTTCTGCCCAATCACATTTGAGAATTCAGCATTGCTGTGGTATGGAAGATGATCTAGAACAGCGTTTCTCAACCTTTTTTCAGTCACGGCACCCTTCAGAAGTATGCAAATTCTCAAGGCACCCTCATATAAAATGTACGTAGTCACGCTGACTATACGCTGACCCCGGCAGTGACGTTGTGACATGGGAAAGGGGGCCGTGAGACAAATTTTGATGATGCATGAGGCGGCGATGATCTGCATTAGTGTAACTATCGTTTTTTGGAATTTTAATTCATTTTCTTTATTTCAGTGTTAGAATCTATAATTTTTTGACGGCACCCCTAGCAGCACCCCGGTTGAGAAAGGCTGATCTAGAACATAGACTTATTGTGACATCTAACCACCCCCCCCCCCCCCCCCCCCAAAAAAAATTTTAATTTAAAATATATATATGAGTGATTCCACGCTTATGGGTACTGAAATGGGGACATGAACTTATTTTTAAAAATTCACCTAAAACCATTTCTTTTTTTACCATCAGGTCACAAAACATGTAATCTTTAATGAATGATATGTTAAAATATAACTTTAATTTTCTGAGATGTAATAAAAACATATTTATATGCCAAAGTCAAGCCTATGAGTTCCAAAATGATGTCTGTTACATTACTTCTGTTACGATTGTCCATCTCGCGTCTGTTACAAATTAATTACAATCTAGCTATATACCATGTTAATCTTATTGAAAGAATGTGTATGTTTATTCTACTACACATGTTTATTAATTATATTTGCTAAAACATCACCTTCCTGTTTCAAAAAGTAATTCTACATTGTTAAAATTGAGAATATATATGTCCACAACACTTCTGTTATGTTCTGACTTTGGCATATAAATATGTTTTTATTACATCTCAGAAAATTAAAGTTATCTTTTAACATATCATTCATTAAAGATTACATGTTTTGTGACCTGATGGTAAAAAAAAGAAATGGTTTTAGGTGAATTTTTAAAAATAAGTTCATGTCCCCATTTCAGTACCCATAAGCGTGGAATCACTCATATATATATTTATTTATTTATTTTATTTTTTTTAATTAATTGATCTTAGCATGCAGCACTTTGTAAGTATTATTTGTCATTTAGAATTTGAAGGGAGGGTTTTTATACCCATTCATCCTCTTGAAGACATGTGCAGTTTATTCTAATGTGACCAAATTCACAAGGTGTACAGTATATGGGGTCGGTTGTGCCAAAGAACAGCTTGTAACTCTAATTTGTTTTTCTCTTTTTTTTGTTTTGTTCTCGGCTGTATCGTTTGCCACAGCATTATGTTGATTTGTGTCCTGTCTTTGTTTTATCTCAGTTTCCATACCTTTCCATCTGACTCCTTCCCTTTATGGCCTCCCTCCCTCCATCTCGCTTTCTGTTCCCATGCTTCAGCTTAGTCGCAAGACACAAAACCCATTTCTTTTGACTTTTCTTGACATTATTTTGATCTTGCTTTGGTTGGATAGTAGAAACACCGATGCACCACTTTTTAGAAAATGCCCCCTGTCATTATCACCCAGGTGTGTTTAGATGCAGATTCAACTTTTCTGGATTTTGTTGCAATACCACCTAGTCGAGATTTCTTCTATTAGTGTAAACTTGAACGCTTGCCTGAGTGCAATACCCCTCCCCCCCATTTTTTTCTATTAGTTTTATACTTTTGTATTGACTTTTTTCTATTTGTCATTTTTCTATGTAAAGTTTTCATGTGTAATTAAGCATCATCAAACCCAGTTCCTCCTGATCTGCTAGAGGTATTTTTTTTCTGTTGTATTATTATTATTATTATTATTATTATTATTATTATTATTATTATTATTATTTTAAACCAACTGGGTGCCTCAGAGCGTGTCGTAACTTGAATGTAGTTTCAGAGTACTAGCAGGCACGTACACTGTGAAGCGAAGAGGAGTGTGTGGGTGTACCGTATGTGGGTCCGAGGGGGTCATGTGTCTAATGAATGAATCACAGAGAGCACCTCTCGCTCCCAACCCCTCGAACAACCACTCCCGTTCCCCATTACCCCTCCCACCCCACCCCCCACCCCCCTTCCTCTGTGCTTTACCCCCTCATTATCCACTCTGGTGTCTAATTGGCATGTAAAAGCTAAGCAGACCAGAGGCCACTCCCAGACACAAATTGGAAAGTCTGGAAGGCACAGCAAGGGTGAGATTTTCTGCTGGATTTCACTCTACTTCTATGTTATGGCTGAATTATTTCTGATTTATTCATAATACAGACTCATAAAGGAACATTGCTGTTCAACATCATATTATGTCTCACTTCACACGCTTGTCAACTTGTACGTCTGTAGTGAAAACCTGTGATCAGCCTCATGAATTTTAGAGATGAAAGGATATCGTGAGTCGGCTTCAGTTTGCACACTGGTTTAGATCAGCTAAACTTTACAAAGGCCTCGTTAGATAAAAGTCCTTGCTTACAAAGGTCCGGATAAAAACGGTTACTTTTAATAGTTAAACGTCATGGCTGTAAGATCATTTGTAGTAGTTCTATTTTGTTGTGTAGAAGCGCTTCATTTTATCTCTTTACTAGCATCATGGACTCTGAACAGATGAGACACCTCGGTTTTGAATGTGACATGAGAAAACCAAAGGCATATTCTCTGTCCATTCAAATTTTTTTTTTTTAAAGCCACGCTGTTCGTTTACTAATCAGACCCAAGAGGGTAAATAACAAAGATCTTTGAATAGTCTGTGAAAGCTCTCCCCTTTGTGACCAAATGTCTTTAGCCATGTAGATGGTCTCTGGTCCATTTAGCTGCCTTCAGCTAAATCTTTTTACATAAATGCCGAATTGGATGAGCTGAAATCTATAGAAGCTGAGCTACTTCATGTTTTGAAACTCCAGCCAGTTTAATACGGCTCTGCTGCATTATATTTTCAACTACCCCGTTCGGCCCACTGAAGTACTTTCCTGATCCGAATCTGGACTGCAGTCCACCAGTGAACGCCGCCTGGTTTAAATACTTCCCTGGTGCTGAGTCTTATCTGACAAAATTTTGACAGTGGTGTGTTGCTGAACATAATGTTAATGTCTAGTGGAATGTTCCTTTAAAAAGACACACATTTTTTTCATAACAAACATGCTTCTATCCATATGACAGTTGGGCACATTATCAAGACTATCCCTAATTGTTTGAGTATGTATTTCATTAAATTATTGCTCTCACTGCTAAATAGGCTGTAGCCCAGGAGACTGTTGGTCCAGAAAACAGCGTATTTATATTATAAGACAATCTGGGACAGCTTCAGAAATGTCACTTGTGCCATAGCCATTGCATTTTCAGAATCATTTACTGTCATTTGGTTTTGTAAGATCAAATTTCTTTGTATGTCTACGTGTCTTATAGGACTATAAAACCAAAGTTAATTAAATGTATTAATTGGTGTAAAAACATACAGCTTAATGGTATAAAATAAAATAAAAGGTATGCCCTTTTTTTTTCCACCAGAATATATTTTTTTCTTTGCCTAGATGACGCCTTACCCATTTTCCCCTCATTCGTTCTCCACAGGCGTCATCCCGTCTTTCAGTCCGTCCCTCCAGCTCAGAAACGCCCAGTGCTGCCGAATTAGTCAGCGCCATTGAAGAGCTGGTCAAAAGCAAGATGGTAAGTGTCATATCGGCGTGTAAAGGCAGTATGTGTGTGTATGCTGAGTGATCAGGATGTTTGTAATGTTAGTTTTTTGAATTTCTTATGGTATAGGAGGCAATGCTGAGGTAACGGGACATCTTAATTATAGCGTTTTGAGTGACTGTATGTTATGGTGCCGTCTCTGTCCAGGCTCTTGAGGACCGGCCCAGCTCTTTGTCTGTTGAGCAGGGGGACAGCAGCAGTCCTTCCTTCAATCCCTCAGACAACTCCCTCCTCTCGTCCTCTTCTCCCATTGATGAGATAGAAGAGCGCAAGACAGGCTTTCTCAAGAGACGCCAGTAAGACTTTACTCAACACCTGAAATCGTTTCCACCCCCGTCAGGGTGTTTATGAACCTCACTGTCATGTTTGTCTAATTGTAGCTACGTGTTGCTGGAGTTGGTCGAGACAGAAAGGGACTATGTGAGGGATCTTAGCTTGGTTGTTGAGGTAAGTGGTCTATTCCTGCCGCACAGTCAGTTGGAATTTTTCTCACTAGAAACCTGGAACAGTGCTTTATCCATTGGAATGATAAACTGTCAGCACAGTTTATTGTTGATTTGGTTCTGATTACTATGTCACACAGTGTGTAAAGTCATATCAGGGCTCCTACACAGTGCAGAAAAGTATGGAATTTGATTTTAGTCATTTCCAGGTCTGGATAAGTATGGAAAAAGGAAAATAAAGTGTGGAAAAATATTTCTGTTTTTCAGACTATTGCCCCTACATTAAGCCAGAACGTTCAAACCAGTGAGAGTTTGATGTCATTGAATTTAAGCGAGGCAAGACGTGCGCACAATATGTCTGAGGTGATTTCTGTGGCATCTGCCATCAGTGAACTATCTCAGCAGCCCCCGGGCCGCGGACCAGTACCGGTCCGTGGGTCATTTGGTACCGGGCCACACAGAAAGAATAAATAACCTGCACTATTTGCATTTCATTCATTATCTGAGTCTGAACGATGTTTGATTTTGAAAAATGACCGGATTCTCTCCGTTACATCCGTCTATAACTCACGCTTGACCAGAGCATGTGAGCGGAGTGGAGCGGCGAGAATTTCGGTCCTCGCTCACAGAGGTGGTCGCTCCGCTCGCTCCCCGCTCAATGTCGCACCATGCCGCTTCGCCCGTTACCGCTCAGCGCTCCACCAAGATTGCATCCCGCTCCACTCCACGCTCGCTCAAAAAATATGTGCACGCATGCGCGTAGTGGACGCGGAGCACTTCCCGTATCTCTGCCCTCTGTCCCCCGCACTTTTTACAGCCATTACAACCACTTAATTAATTTTTAACACGTGGAAACGCGTTTTTCCGAGCCGCCTCTAAACGCATCATGAGCAGGCGGAGTGCAGGTGGCAAACAAACACCGCTGTCGTTCATTCTGAGCCACGTTGGGCATGCTTCAGACTCGTGATGTGAGCGGTAATGGGGCGAAACTGGAGCGGGCCATTGCCTCGCTCTATCCTTCCCATCCTTGAAAAAAAAAAATCCCGCTCCGCGCTCTTTTCAAAATTCGTCCGCTCCGCTCACATGCTCTGCTCTTGACGCATGTCAAGACGCTTATCTCAGCGACCAAGAATGTTGGAGAGAGGACATTACTCATGTTATGTTGCTGACGCGATGTTACGAGGATGGTGCTAATAAAGTTGCATACGAGTACACAGTGGATTCACGTTTATTACTATATTTAGAAAATACCACAGTTTATCCACCACACCTTAAAGGCTGGTCCGTGAAAATATTGTCCGACATCAAACCGGTCCGTGCCGCAAAAAAGGTTGGGGACCGCTGAACTATCTGATGTTAGCATGTTGGGCTCTGTCGTACCTATGCAGAACTAAAAAAATATAAATTAAAAAATCGGTGCGAATGCACATTGCAACACTACAAATTTAAGAATGGGAAACTGCAAGTTTTCGGACAGCTGGCAAGTTTTGATGGTGGTGTGGGGCTGCCCCAGGCATGAATGATAGCAAATATCGTGTGTGTGCATCAGTGTTGGAAATTAGCACCTGCTACCCGCCAAATGTGGGTGAATTTGCCATAGGCGTTCCACAAGAAATTTTGGACGCTATGAAAGAATATAATATCAGCAGTTACTTGCCTGCTTCTAGCAATTATTTGGCAACATTCTAGCTTGTATACTCACAATGTAACGTACATATGAACAGTTGGATTTTAAAATCATTTATTTAAATAGTAAAAATCTAGTTATTTGTGCTGTGGAGTCAAATATGGTCTGAAAAATGTACTGTGAAGTCTGGGAATTTTGAGTATGGAATTTTGATCTGGAGAATGAAAAGGGAACCCTGCCATATACACAGAATTTGAAAATACATAATTTGTGTAACAAGAAGCAGTAGTCTGGTTTGCTGGTGCTGTCAAAAACAATTCAGTTTAATTTTATATTTGTATGCTTATATATTTAGAGCCCTATTGAGCAAACCTGAGGTGAAAGTTGCAAGGAAGAAAAGTTATCACTAGTACTCTAGTTTTAATCAGTTCAGGTTCTGTTTTGGTTCTGGTCAGTTTGGTCAGAGGGTATGACCTTTGTCTTGATTTGAGACCCTTCTTTTAGAGAATTTGTTTGTGTAGCATTTTTTTTTTTTAAGTACTGACGTGTTTTAATGCCATGCTACTGTTGAATCATGTTGCTTTTCTCTTTCTCAGGGTTATATGGCCAGGATGAAAGAGGAAGGCGTTCCAGATGACATGAAAGGAAAAGACAAGATTGTGTTTGGCAACATTCACCAGATCTACGACTGGCACCGAGAGTATGTAATCCTTTATCATACTATAAATGTGCACAAGTGCAGTTTTCAGTTTCTTTCGGGCTCCTCAAAACTCACTGTTGGAACGCTCGCTGTGTGAGCTGTCATAAGTACTAATAACCTCTGTTCTTTCAGTTTCTTTTTGGGAGAGTTAGAGAAGTGCCTTGATGACCCTGATCATCTGGGCCCTCTATTTGTGAAACACGTGAGTTCATTTCTTCATGTAGTGCACATTCAGATGTTTTCCAAAGCCTACATCTTTATTATGTCTGCTCTCATTGCAGGAACGGAGGTTGCACATGTACATTGTTTACTGCCAGAACAAACCCAAATCTGAGCACATTGTCTCAGAGTACATTGACACTTACTTTGAGGTACATGCTTGCACAATGATATAAAAAATAATGTAAAACTAGATGTGTGTGAGGGATTTTTTTTTTGGACTGTGAGAATTCAAATGCCAGTTTGAGATTATATTAAACATTTGCATTTTGCCCTTCATTGGCAGGACCTAAAGCAACGTTTGGGTCACAGGCTGCAGATCACTGACTTACTCATCAAACCAGTACAGAGAATCATGAAGTACCAGCTGCTGCTCAAGGTCTGATGATCTCTGCGATTTCTTAATTTTCTGGACTGTAGAGCTTTTAGTATAATTTACAGAGCTGTCTAACCAGCTTTCCTGCTCAAAGTATTTTTTTTTTTAACCCTAGGATTTCCTAAAGTTCTCCAAAAAAGCTGGGCTAGACTCACTGGATTTGGAGGTGGGCAAGTTGTTCCTGATGAGAGTTGATATGTATATTTGATTCCCTCCAGAGTGCTCAGTGATGTTCTTTCTTTACAGAAAGCCGTTGAGGTCATGTGCATCGTACCAAAGCGATGCAATGACATGATGAATGTTGGCCGACTACAGGGATTTGATGTAAGGCAGTCAGTGCTTGGTCATAATGAGAAACTATGCTATGTGGACTAGTAGCTTGTTTCACAATCCATCAAAAGGTGAATTCAAGTTTGTTATTGTACTGTCTTTCAGGGGAAGATAGTGGCTCAGGGACGTCTCCTCTTACAGGACACCTTCATGGTGTCAGACTCTGATGGAGGCCTGCTGGGCAGGATGAAAGAGCGAAGAGTATTCCTCTTTGAGCAGATTGTTATCTTCAGTGAGCCCCTGGATAAGAAGAGAGGTTTCTCAATGCCTGGTTTCCTTTATAAGAACAGCATCAAGGTATGTTCTTGCATCCAGGTCTCTTCGGTTTCTTTTGGATTGATATCCGGGCTGCATGTTTTGGAGTGTACAACATGTAATGCATTGTGTACAGTAGAATGTGCCACTCTGTTATTTCCACACTAGGTCGTGAGATATTGGAAGTAGTAAACTAGAAGGGATTTGGCCAAAGTGTGTTTAAAAAATATATATATATATATATATATATATATATATATATATATATATATATTTTATATATTTGTGAAGACACATTGGAATTGGTTATCGACCCAAGCCCTTTATTCGCAAAAGTAATGCTTTTATTAATGCTACAAAAGGATCATCTCATCTCATTATCTCTAGCCACTTTATCGCTGGTTACGAATGTAACCGTGGTTCTATGACTAAGTGGAAGACCGCCTGGGCGGTACTGAAAGCACTAGTGGAAGCATCTTTGCATCCGCGCGTTTCGAGAACCGCATACAAAAGTTGTCATCTCATGACGTATGACGTGCCTGCCTACATAAGGCAACATCCCACGTCATTTGGCCTCAAGATCATTCTCGCGCAATCCGAGTGACCAAAGACCCTGGCGGTCTTCCACTTAGTCATAGAACCACGGTTACATTCGTAACCAGCATTCTATTTCCTTCACTCCAGACCGCCAGGGCGGTGCTGAAAGCACTAGTGGAAGACGAATACCAACCCAGTCACGAGGAATTCAGAAGCGCATCACCACCTTCTGGAAGAACAGCTGCACACAGCAATGGCATGGACGCAACATTTAGCCTGTAGTACCAGGCAAATGTACATGTATTGGACCAAGTTGCAGCAGCACAAATGTCAGAGAGTGGTATGCCCCAGAGAACTGCCCATCTGTCGTACGAAAGGCTGCCGTCCTATCAAAATAAAACCTCAGAGCCCTGACAGGGCACGACTCTGCATGCAAGTCTGTCCTGTCCGCCGGTATAGCAGTCAGCAAAATCAGCTGGTTGCTAAACTGGGGAGATAAGACTTTTGGGAGAAAAGCTGGGTTAGGCCACAATGAAACACTGTCAAGCATGGGGCCCCAACGAAGACAAACAGTACTCACTGAGAGGGCATGTAGCTCACTCACACGCTGGGCTGTTGTGATGGCAAGAAGAAAAGCCGTTTTAACAGACAGCCACTGAATGTCAGCCACTGAATGTCAGCTGCTGACAGGGGCTCATAAGGAGGCAAGCAAAGGGATTCGAGCACAGTGTTCAGATCCCATGACAGACTCCGCACAAAATGAGGAGGATTAAGACGAAATGCCCCTCTCAAAAAGGCTACCACCAGCCTGTGGGACCCAAGTGAAACACCTCCAACCTCTGAACGGTGGGCTGTTAGTGCTGCAACATACACCTTAAGTGTAGATGCAGCCCTGCCAAGCTCTAAAAGGTGCTGCAGGAAATCTAAAGTCTGTGGAACAGAGCAGCTTAGGGGGTCGATGTTGCATTCCGCACACCAATCACAGAACACCTTCCACTTGCCTGCATACAAGCGTCGGGTAGATTCTGCACGTGTGTTCACCACAGTGTTCCTGGTCCCTTCTGAACACTCCAGTAGTAGCCCCGGGGCCCCAAGGGCCACACCCAGAGCTTCAGGCGTTCGGAACATGGGTGTTGAATCCTGCCCTCCATCTGCATCAGCAAGTCGGGCCTGTTGGGCAGCTGACAAGGGGGTCCCGCTAGTAGTGACAGCAGGAGCTGGAACCATGGCCTGGATGGCCAATGAGGAGCCATCAATAGCACATGGTGACTGATCGCGCACACGGCAGAGAGTCCTCCACAACAGTGGTAGAGGGGGAAAGGCATAAAGGATGGCCCTCGGCCAGTTGTGGGCCAGAGCATCCTGGCCCAACGCTGCCGTTTCTTTCCCCAGGGAAAACCATGTTGGACAATGAATTGTCTGACTGCTCACAAACAGGTCTACAGTCGCTCTCCCATAGGTTTTCCAGATCTGTTCCACCGTGTCTGGATGCAGTTTCCAATCCCCTTGAGACACCTTGCCGCGTGACAGAGCACCTGCCACACTGTTTAGGTGTCCAGGTAGATAAGATGCTCTTATGGAAAGGAGGTTGTCCTGAGCCCATACTAGGAGACTGTGAGCCACCTGAAGCACAGCTACAGACCTCGTGCCCCCTGATGATTGATATAGAAGACAGTTGCCACATTGTCTGTACGTACCAATACACGTTTGCCCTGTAGCACTTCCTGAAAGTGGCGCAACATCAGAAACACCGCCATCAACTCCAGTGTGTTGATGTGGGATGTGCGCCACGGAGCAGGCCAGGTGCCATTCACACCTTGCCGACGCCAGACTCCACCCCAACCCATGAGGGAAGCATCTGTTCGGATAACCTCCCACCGTCCCGGTGGGGGACCAAGTGGAACTCCACGAGTGAGAAAGTGTGCCTGGGACCAAGGTCTTAGCGTGAGCATGCAACGGCATGTTATTCTCACCCTCATGTGTCTGTCTCACACTGGACACAGACGCAGTTGAAGAAGCCATCTCTGAAAAGCCCTTAGCCACAGAAGACCCAGAGGAATGACTACTGAGGCCGCTGTGAGTTTCCCCAACAGCTGAAGGAGAGAAGCATAACGCTGAGTTCCCCCGACATGAAGGTGGTTCACTCCAGTGAGAATTGAACTTTTTCTGTCTGGTGTGGGACTGGCCAGCATAGTGTTCGAATCCAGGGCAAGGCTGATGAAATGTGTTGCCTGGACTGGGACCGGTTTGCACTTCCTCTGGTTCACCCTGAACCCCAGAGCCGTAATGTGTAGTTGCAACCGGTGAGCATGTTCCCTGGCCTATTTGGGCGATGCCGCACAAAGAAGCCAGTCATCCAAGTAAGGGAGCACTTTTATGCCCTCCTTCTGAAGGGGTTCTAGTGCTACTTGGACGCATTTCGAGAACACCCTTGGTGCCAGAGAAAGTCCAAAGGGGAGAACTCTGAACTGAAAAATCTTTCCCATGAACGAAAAACGAAGGAAGCGCCTGTGGTCCGCGGCAATGGGTATGTGAAAATAGGCGTCCTCGAGATCTACGGTCACAAACCAGGACTGGTTTGTGACCGCTTGCAGTACATCTGTTGTTCGTAACATTCGAAAAGGAAGCACCTTCAAGAAATGGTTTAACCTGCTTAAATCTAAAATCAGCCTGAACCCTCTGTCTGTCTTTGGAACGAGGAAAATAAACTGAAAAGAAACTCCCTGGGTGAACAATGGGGTCGACCATCTCTATGGCTCCTTTTTGTAGTAACAACTGAACTTCTCTCGACAAGGCTTCTGCCTGTCTTGGATTGGTTATAACTTTCTGCCTCACACCCGAATGCATTGGTGGCTGGCGGCGGAATTGCAGGCAGTACCCTTCTGAGAGGGTTGTGAGTAGTCATTGGTTGGTTGTTATTTCGCGCCAATGCGCTA
Organism: Neoarius graeffei; assembly: GCF_027579695.1. Lineage (NCBI taxonomy): Eukaryota > Metazoa > Chordata > Actinopteri > Siluriformes > Ariidae > Neoarius > Neoarius graeffei. The sequence continues at coordinate 36,682,536 of NC_083584.1, read as the reverse complement.
GCTGGCTGCCTGTAAAAACTCCTGCCAGTGGTCCTGTCTACGTTTTTCAGAAGAGGTGGGGGGGCGACGATGGCGGGGAGGACCCGTCTGTCGAAAAGGGCAAAAACTCACGTGTGGCTGAGCGCCACCCTGCCTGGCCGAGGGAGGTGAGGGATTGGGGGCCCGCTGCTGGGGTCGATGGGGAGACCTTTGTGCAGCTCTAGGGGCCACATGCCTAAAACGTGAGGCAGAAGGGTTTGGCAGAGCTCTGAAGGTGGGTGCTACGCCCACATGACAGGAGCGAGACTCTGTAACAGACGCACGTCTGTCAAGGGCCTCTTGTGCTGCTGGCCCAAAGACCTGTCCAGGTGCCAGTGGGAGGTGCCTCAGGTTGTTCCTGCATACTTCTGGCAGAGGTGATTGAGCCAGCCACACCTGTCGACGGGCTTGCAGCAAGGTGCCCAAGGTAGTGCCACACTGGTTGGCAATGACACCCATAGCATGCAATGCAAGTTCCAGTACCTCAGCTGCCAGTGGGTCTGCCGATGATGTGTTGAGTGTCGAGTGCAGCATAACAAGCATGTGTGCCAGTGAGTTAGACACCCTGCCAAGAAAGGCAGTAGAGTTGTAAGCACGAGAAAGTAGCTCGTCTGTGCGGCGGCACTCAGCGTTAGGGCAACGCACCTGCTCCTGAAGTGCTTCATCGGGAGACACGATGAGTGAAGCAGAACTTGATTTGACTACTGGCATGCTACCCAAGCCAACAGCACCGGGGTCCTGCATCGCCGCAAGCATGCGAGACCTCTGGTCTGATTGGGCAGATTTCGTAGCAGCCTCCAGGGCAGAGGCCACCACAGAAGTAAAAAGTCACGACACTGTGGAATTACCAGAGAGGCGCGCTGAACACGGCGCAGGAACATGTTCTCAGATCCAGTAGGAGGCGCCAGGGTGTCCAACTGCAAACGTGCAAGCAAAGCCTTCAGTGTGGCCTCCACTGAACCCACCACTGAGGCAGACTCCCCAGATTGCCCAGAGGTAACATCACTGCCCGAATCATGGGGCTCAACACCTGGCAGGACTTCGCTTGGTGGCTGCGCCGAGGAAGAAGACTGACTGAAAAAGGTGTCTGAGGCAGCCACAGACATCACTTCCTCTTGGTCAGGTGGCTGAGAACATGAGCCAACGGGTGACACGGAGGCAGGCGGTGCAGGCTGTTCCTCTACAGTACCTACCTGTGCCCCTGCTGTGGGGTGGGGGGGGGGGGGGGGCCTTGCAAGCAGAGGCAGCAGACGCTCCACTATAGATGAGAGCAATTCCACTTTACGCTCTAACTCAGAAGACTTAGATTTTTTGCGCTGTTTTGCATGCACTGGTGGTGAAAGCCTACGCTTACACTGTGTCTGAGAATCCGAGAGCAGAAAACTGCTAGACGCACGTTCCATACCAGCCAACCACGCCTGTCTAACAGTAAGCGGCATTAACGCACAGGAAGGGCATGGATCAGACATTGCCTCCCTTAGATGTTGCATTGCCAAGGCACTCCGCGCAGCGATCATGTGCATCCAGCACCTCCATGAGGTTGGGATAAGTGGAACACCTCACTGAATCCATCTCCGTGTCTACTCACCCACGATTTTTTTTTTTTTTTAGAAAAGAAGCAAGGTGTAGCACTGCTTGCTAGCCTGGCAACCAAGGCTAGCGAGTTCGCAAGCACAACTTTACCGCTACAGACAACAATTTACTAGCAACCAGAAAACCGATGCTCACGTAAAGTTGTAAGTACACGTTAACGTTATTGGCAACCAATTCGCTAACTCACTCAACACTGACAAACCTGCCGGCAACCGAACAGTTTGTGACAAGACCGATATAATAGCCGTCCCTGAAAACTTGGCAGCCAAGATTCAGTGACTATCGATACATAAAACAATCTCAAAATAATGTTAACCAAGTTACCTTAGCGACCAAACAGCTCGCGTGGAGTCGAGTCCCACTGAAGTCCTCTTCAGTCACGAGCTGCACTGTAGATTGTCGCAGGTATTCCCACAGTTAACTGATAACACACACAGGATTCCAATAGAAGAGGTGCGATTCCAACGCGAGAAAAAAGAAGAGGCCAAATGACGTGGGATGTTGCCTTATGTAGGCAGGCAATCATACGTCATGAGATGACAACATTTGTATGCAGTTCTCGAAATGCGCGAATGCAAAGATGCTTCCACTAGTGCTTTCAGCACCGACCTGGTGGTCTGGAGTGAAGGAAATAGAACCTGCTCTACAGGGTCGCAGCCTGCAAAAGGATATTTATTCAATTAAACAAAAAAAGTTGCTCGGGTAACACTGGTTGACTTTCTCGTAGCTTTTTAATGCAAAATATGTGCATGTATCTGTACATACAGCGCCCTCCACAATTATTGGCACCCCTGGTTGTGTTAAAAGCCTTAAAATAAATTCAGTTTTTATTGCAGAAGCATAATCTCACACTGAAAATTGTAGTGAATTTAAAAAATAAAAAAATCCCTGACTAAGAAATAATTATTTTTCATAAAATCACCTGTTCCACAATTATTGGCACCCACAACAATTCCTAGAAAATAAATGTAATTGAAGCATTTTTGTCATTTCTACTGTAGTGTATAAAGTTGATCAGAGTATCTAGGAACCTTTTAATTAGTAATTCATCACATCCTGTTTCCCTGGGGTATAAATATGATGTGACACAGAGGCCTATTTCTCTTATCCACTCTTCAACATGAGAAAGACAAGAGAACACACCAAGTAAGGCAGATGTGTGTAGACCTTCATAAGTCAGGCAATGGCTACAAGAAAATAGCCACTCACCTACACCTGCCCATATCTACAGTCAGAGGAATCATCAAGAAGTTTAAAACAACTGGAACAGTAGCAAAAAAAGGCTGGACAAGGATGCAAGTTTATCTTGCCACCACGCACAGTGAGGAGGATGGTAAGAGAAGTAAAAAGTTCTCCAAAGCTCACTGTTAGAGAATTGCATCAAAGAGTAGCATCTTGGGGTCACAAAGTCTCCATAACAACCATCAGGCGCTATCTACATGCCAACAAGCTGTTTGGGAGGCATGCACGGAAAAAGCCTTTTCTCACTTACAAGCATAAATATAAACATCTGGAGTTCGCTAAGCATTCTGGGACTTCAACTGGGACCATGTGCTTTGGTCAGATGAGACCAAGATAGAGCTTTTTAGCAACAAACACTCTAATACATCACAAAAGATGAGTATGCAGAAAAGCACCTCATGCCCACTGTGAAGTATGGGGGAGGATCGGTGATGCTGTGGGCCTGTTTCTCTTCCAAAGGCCCCAGGAACCTTGTTAGGGTGCATGGCATCACGAACTCTTTGAAATACCAGGACATTCTAAATCAAAATCTGGTGGCATCTGCCCTAAAGCTGAAGATGGGTTGTCACTGGGTCTTTCAGCAAGATAATGACCCTAAACATGTGACCAAATCTACATAAAAATGGTTCACCAGACACAAAATCAAGCTCCTCCCATGGCCATCTCAGTCCCCAGACCTCAACCCAATTGAAAACCTGTGGGGTGAGCTGAAGAGGAGAGTGCATAGGAGAGGACCCAGGACTCTGGATGATTTAGAGAGATTGTGCAAAGAGGAATGGTCGAATATCCCTCTCTCTGTATTCTCCCGTCTTGTGAAATGTTATAGGAGAAGATTAAGTGCTGTCTTGTTGGCAAAAGGGGGTTATACAAAGTATTAACATCAGGGGTGCCAATAATTGTGGCACACATGATTTCATGTAAAATAATTATTTCTTAATGTGGGATTCCCCCCCGAATAAATGCACTTGAATTAAAGGTTGGATTTTTCTTTTTTTTTTTTTTGCATTGTTGTCCTATATTATTTTTAAAAAATGACTTTATTAGAAACCTAAGAACATATCTGAATGAGGGGTGCTAATAATTGTGGAGGGCGCTGTATGTAATTATTTATTGTTTGGTTTTGCACAGTAGTACATAAGTGTACACTTTGTTTTGATTTGTATTGTATATCATATTTTTGTTCATATTTGCAGCCCTAATTTTATTGTGGGCGTTTGTGATGATGATTTGCACTATGTTTGTGTGCAGGTGAACTGCTTGGGTCTGGAGGACAGTGCAGACGGTGACCCGTGTAAGTTTACCCTGACCTCCAGAATGCCAAACGGCAGCATTGAGGCCTTTCTCCTGCACTCCTCCCACCCTGGAGTCCGGCAGGTCTGGACCCTGCAAATCAACCAGATCCTGGAGACCCAGCGCAACTTCCTCACTGGTATAACAACTGCACTGCAGTGATTCGCTTCGAAATTACCCTTTTTTGAAAGGTTATCTCTTTAGACAGACATGAGAGCTTTGTAGATTATTAGATTGTGACCAGGCAATGGCATCACAAAACCAACCAGGCCAAATTTCTCCCGTCAGTCATAAAATATTCCAGTGTACTGTTTTTCTGATGGCAGCGCCAATAAAAATGGCTAATCGGCTGTAATGCAACCTACAACCCCGATTCCAAAAAAGTTGGGACAAAATACAAATTGTAAATAAAAACGGAATGCAATGATGTGGAAGTTTCAAAATTCCATATTTTATTCAGAATAGAACATAGATGACATATCAAATATTTAAACTGAGAAAATGTATCATTTAAAGAGAAAAATTAGGTGATTTTAAATTTCATGACAACACATCTCAAAGTTGGGACAAGGCCATGTTTGCCACTGTGAGACATCCCCTTTTCTCTTTACAACAGTCTGTAAACGTCTGGGGACTGAGGAGACAAGTTGCTCAAGTTTAGGGATAGGAATGTTAACCCATTCTTGTCTAATGTAGGATTCTAGTTGCTCAACTGTCTTAGGTCTTTTTTTGTCGTATCTTCCATTTCATGATGCGCCAAATGTTTTCTATGGGTGAAAGATCTGGACTGCAGGCTGGCCAGTTCAGTACCCGGACCCTTCTTCTACGCAGCCATGATGCTGTAATTGATGCAGTATGTGGTTTGGCATTGTCATGTTGGAAAATGCAAGGTCTTCCCTGAAAGAGACGCCGTCTGGATGGGAGCATATGTTGCTCTAGAACCTGGATATACCTTTCAGCATTGATGGTGTCTTTCCAGATGTGTAAGCTGCCCATGCCACACGCACTAATGCAACCCCATACCATCAGAGATGCAGGCTTCTGAACTGAGCGCTGATAACAACTTGGGTCGTCCTTCTCCTCTTTAGTCCGAATGACACGGCGTCCCTGATTTCCATAAAGAACTTCAAATTGTGATTCGTCTGACCACAGAACAGTTTTCCACTTTGCCACAGTCCATTTTAAATGAGCCTTGGCCCAGAGAAGACGTCTGCGCTTCTGGATCATGTTTAGATACGGCTTCTTCTTTGAACTGTAGAGTTTTAGCTGCCAACGGTGGATGGCACGGTGAATTGTGTTCACAGATAATGTTCTCTGGAAATATTCCTGAGCCCATTTTGTGATTTCCAATACAGAAGCATGCCTGTATGTGATGCAGTGCCGTCTAAGGGCCCGAAGATCACGGGCACCCAGTATGGTTTTCCGGCCTTGACCCTTACGCACAGAGATTCTTTTGATGATATTATGCACTGTAGATGATGAGATGTTCAAACTCTGCAATTTTACACTGTCGAACTCCTTTCTGATATTGCTCCACTATTTGTCGGCGCAGAATTAGGGGGATTGGTGATCCTCTTCCCATCTTTACTTCTGAGAGCCGCTGCCACTCCAAGATGCTCTTTTTATACCCAGTCATGTTAATGACCTATTGCCAGTTGACCTACTGAGTTGCAATTTGGTCCTCCAGCTGTTCCTTTTTTGTACCTTTAATTTTTCCAGCCTCTTATTGCCCCTGTCCCAACTTTTTTGAGATGTGTTGCTGTCATGAAATTTCAAATGAGCCAATATTTGGCATGAAATTTCAAAATGTCTCACTTTTGACATTTGATATGTTGTCTATGTTCTATTGTGAATACAATATCAGTTTTTGAGATTTGTAAATTATTGCATTCCGTTTTTATTTACAATTTGTACTTTGTCCCAACTTTTTTGGAATCGGGGTTGTACCATATCCAAAAGACTCAACATCTAAAATGATCATTTTGTATATGACTAACAGAGGTGGCAGACAAGAACTGATCTGTATACCAAATAACTACAGAAGGAATACAGCAGGACAGAGGTGGTTTGTTTTTTTTGTTTTTGGTAAATTTATGTTGAGAATTTTTGATAGAGGGGGAAACAGTCCATACTGGCAACCTGAATTTTGTTACTTAGCCCAATGTCTCAGGCTTCACAGGGAAAAAAAACAACTCTTCTGCTTAAAGAGCAAAGAATCAGCAATTCTCTGAGAGAGTGGTGATTTGCATTCCACGAAACTACGAAATATTCAACAGGCCATATATGCATATATTTATAACCGCATCAGCAGGTTGTATGCAACTGTACCTAAATAACCTACTACAACCTGATCGATATCTCTCTTTTTTTTTTTTTTTTTTTTACAGCACTGACCTCTCCAATTGACTATCAGAGGAATCATGTGGGAGGGAGTGCGGGTGCTCCCGTTGGTTCTTCTGTCAGTAGTGGAGGGCAGGGAGTGGCTCGTGGAGGGGGAATGGCAGTTCCAGTCGCATCAGGCTGTCGCTCTCGCCCCTCCCGTATCCCTCAACCCTCCCGCCTTCCTCAGCCTCTTCGACATCACTCTCCCGCCCTGGGCCCCGGAGCCAGTGAGCCGGATGGCCCCAACAAAATCTCAGGTATGCCCCCTAGGCCCCTCCCCTCTTGCACTACAGACCCTGACACAAGCCGAGACTCTGCTAAGCTGAAGCTATCAGACAGTCCTCAGTCTAAACGCAGTCAGCCTGCGGAGGATGTTTCCAAAGACAATCAAGATTTGTCCGTTCCAGCCCAGATCCCTCGAGCTAAAGTGCCCCCATTAGCACTGGTGAAGCCCAGACCGGGAGCTATCTCCCCAGTGGGCACTCCGCTGGCCACGTCAGGCTTCAAAGACTTCCTGGCACCCTGCAGCCCAGGGCCGAAGAATGGTGGCTGCTCCACTCCTTCCTCCTCTGCCTCCTTCTGGAGCTCCATGCCAGGCTCTCCAGCCGGCCGGCCCGGCTCCTTCACCTTTCCTGGCGAAGCGTGTGAAACGCAGAGCCGGCCTAATCAGAACCAAAGCCACCGGCATTCCAGCCACAGTAAAGATGCAGACCGCATGAGCACATGCTCCTCGGCCAGCGAGCAGTCGGTCCAGTCCACCCAGAGTAATGGGGTAAGAGCTCTGCTTCAGCGCTTTTTGCAGCTCAGCCCCAGCAGCTCTCCTCTACAAGATTCTGCTGCTTTTTGTCCCTCTCTTGTCTACTCAAGTACTTACTACTAACCCCACTTAGAATCTGTTTTCTCTCTGCCTCCGATGACTGGGATTTCCAACTCTGCATTCTTGAACTGTAACGCATCTTTGCTGCCACTCAGTGTACTAACTTCTGCATCTTTGTATGTGGCAGCTTCCGGAGAAATAATGTTCTCTCCTCTTTTACAATCTCTCACAGCACTATCTCACCTCATACTTAGAATGTTTGAGGACAGGCTTTTTCTCTCTCCTCTGTCTGGACTTCTGCCACGTTAACACTTCTTCTTATCCTGCTCATATTGGAAAATAATGGTCAATAATTCTTTCATCTTTTCTTTATCCTAATTTAGAAAATTGTAGATTATAGCTGCATAGTTTCTATTTTCAGCTATACAGTGAAGTTTGCAAAGTGAATATAAACCACCTTAAATGTGTCGTGTGAATTCTGGTCTCATTCCATTCTCTCTTTTTTGAGACACACGTGTTTGTTTGGTTTCGTTATGCATGGTTTCTCAAGTTTGCACTCAAAACATAGACACTAATCAACCAAAAGCTATCAATAAAATGCTGGAATGCAGTCTTGTGACCAGCATGTAGGTAATTAACCACACACAAGCATGGATATGGTAGCGTATGGTATATTACTGGCTATGAAAAATAATGATTGTCCAACAGAAATAACCTTTGTGTATTGCAGACTAAAGATCATTTGTGTGTTGACGTTCACAGAGTGAAAGCAGCAGCAGCAGTAACATTTCCACAATGCTCGTGACGCAGGACTATGTGGCTCTGAAAGAGGATGAGATTAATGTGTGTCAGGGTGAGGTGGTGCAGATCCTGGCCTCAAACCAGCAAAATATGTTCTTGGTGTTCCGTGCCGCTACAGATCAGAGCCCAGCCGCTGAGGGCTGGATCCCCGGCTACGTGTTGGGCCACACTTCAGCCAGCACCCCCGATGCCCCAGAGGGAACCATTAAGTAAGACCAGCAATGTTGAAACACCTAATTTAGTGGGAGTTCCAGTCAGATTTCACCATCAGCGTTTAGACAGCATTTTTCTTACTGTAGTTTGAAAGTTCTGCTTTGATTTTGGTTTGCACTTCCTTTTAAGCTGGAATAAAAATAACTGGTATTGGAGCATAACGGGTGTTATACTTCTTTTTTTTTTTTTTTTTTTTTTAAACTAGGAAATCATCTTCATGGCACACATCCCTCCGTATCCGTAAGAAGTCAGAGAGGAGAGAAAAGGAGGGAAAGAAAGAGGGCAAGCTTGAAAACGGATACAGGAAGTCCAGAGAGGGTTTACCTAACAAGGTGTCTGTAAAGGTAACACACGTCTCAAATCCTAGTACTACAGCTTAAAGTTGACTATCAACTCGCAGGCGTTTGTTTTCCTTATAACTTGATTTTTTCTTCTTCTTTTTTTGCAGCTTCTAAATCCGAATTACATCTATGATGGTAGGTTTGTATATTCACCTTTGGTACTTTCTATAAATTGATCATTTCATGCAATTTGTGTTTAAAAAAAAAAAAAATTTTAAATCATCCCACTCATTTTTTCCTATTTTTTCCCGTCCAGTTCCGCCAGAGATGCTCATTCCACTGAGTGATGTGACCTGTGATAAGGGTGAGTGTGTCACACTGAGGTGTAAAGTGTGCGGCCGCCCCAAAACCACCATTACATGGAAGGGACCCGACCAAAGCACGCTGAGCAACAACGGCCACTTCAGCATTGCTTACAGGTACATGCACATCTTGATATTGTATAGATTCTTATACGCGCTCAGAATCCTCGACTTGCACTGTGAATCATCATGAACCCGTGCTGCATGTAATGATGGATTTAACATGCCGTTTATCATGCAGTGAGACTGGTGAGGCCACTTTACGCATTGTGGGCGTGGCTTCAGAGGATGATGGTATTTACACCTGTATCGCCACCAACGATGTAGGGAGTGTGATGACGTCAGCCAGTCTCAGGGTGTTGGGTAAGTGCGCGCGCACACACACACACACACACACACACACACACAAAAAACACTATAAGGTTATTGTACTGATAAAGATCTGGGGGGGGGGGGACGAAATCCTCATGAACCTGATCTCCTCATAGGTACCTCCAGTGATGGAATCCGGGTCACATGGAAAGACAACTTTGAGTCTTTCTACACTGAGGTGGCAGAATTGGGAAGGTAAGCTTTAAATCTATATGAACAACTGCTTGTTATAATTTTCAATTTAATTAATAAAAATATATTCTTAATGCGTCAGTTTTTATAATTGTTTTCCTATATATATAAACGCACACGCGCGTGCACACACACCAGAATGTATGTTTGCATTTTTTTTAGCAAAACATCTTTTGTAAAGGTCCAGTTATGACATTGTCCCCGTCAGTGCAGAACCTTTCAAAAAAGAATCATATTGCATCTCGAGTAAATTTTTAATATAGCATGATCTGTCTGAGAGATTGTTAATGGTTTGAACATTTGCACTGTGCTCGTGTGATCTAGGACTCTGTAGGTCTAAGTAAGGATGAGATGATGTGTGTGAGGTTGTGCATAACATTTAACTGTGAGCAATTAAATTCAGTATTAATGTTTTTTTTTTTTTTGTGTGTGTGTGTCAGGGGCCGCTTTGCTGTGGTGAAACGTTGTGACCAGAAGGGAACCAAACGGACCGTAGCTGTTAAACTAGTCAATAAGAAACTAATGAAACGTGATCAGGTCACACAGGAGCTCAGCATTTTAAAAAGACTGCAGCATCCTCATATAATCAGCCTACAGGATGTCTTTGAGACCCCCAGCAGCTACGCACTTGTCCTTGAGATGTGAGGACACTCATGCAGTTATACATTTTGTAGTGACACCCACGTGATGAACACCTACAGTAGGGCAAAAAAGTATTTAGTCAGTCAGCAATTGTGCAAGTTCTCCCACTTAAAAAGATGAGAGAGGCCTGTAATTTTCATCATAGGTATATCTCAACTATGAGAGACAAAATGAGAAAAAAAATCCAGAAAATCACATTGTCTGATTTTTAAAGAATTTATTTGCAAATTATGGTGGAAAATAAGTATTTGGTCAATAACAAAAGTTCATCTCAATACTTTGTTATATACCCTTTGTTGGCAATGACAGAGGTCAAATGTTTTCTGTAAGTCTTCACAAGGTTTTCACACACTGTTGCTGGTATTTTGGCCCATTCCTCCATGCAGATCTCCTCTAGAGCAGTGATGATTTGGGGCTGTCGCTGGGCAACATGGACTTTCAACTCCCTCCAAAGATTTTCTATGGGGTTGAGATCTGGAGACTGGCTAGGCCACTCCAGGACCTTGAAATGCTTCTTACGAAGCCACTCCTTCGTTGTCCGGGCAGTGTGTTTGGGATCATTGTCATGCTGAAAGACCCAGCCACGTTTCATCTTCAATGCCCTTGCTGATGGAAGGAGGTTTTCACTCAAAATCTCACGATACATGGCCCCATTCATTCTTTCCTTTACACGGATCAGTCGTCCTGGTCCCTTTGCAGAAAAACAGCCCCAAAGCATGATGTTTCCACCCCCATGCTTCACAGTAGGTATGGTGTTCTTTGGATGCAACTCAGCATTCTTTCTCCTCCAAACACGACAAGTTGAGTTTTTACCAAAAAGTTCTATTTTGGTTTCATCTGACCATATGACATTCTCCCAATCCTCTTCTGGATCATCCAAATGCTCTCTAGCAAACTTCAGACGGGCCTGGACATGTACTGGCTTAAGCAGGGGGACACGTCTGGCACTGCAGGATTTGAGTCCCTGGCGGCGTATTGTGTTACTGATGGTAGCCTTTGTTACTTTGGTCCCAGCTCTCTGCAGGTCATTCACTAGGTCCCCCCGTGTGGTTCTGGGATTTTTGCTCACCGTTCTTGTGATCATTTTGACCCCACGGGGTGAGATTTTGCGTGGAGCCCCAGATCGAGGGAGATTATCAGCGGTCTTGTATGTCTTCCATTTTCTAATAATTGCTCCCACAATTGATTTCTTCACACCAAGCTGCTTACCTATTGCAGATTCAGTCTCCCCAGCCTGGTGCAGGTCTACAATTTTGTTTCTGGTGTCCTTTGACAGCTCTTTGGTCTTGGCCATAGTGGAGTTTGGAGTGTGACTGTTTGAGGTTGTGGACAAGTGTCTTTTATACTGATAACGAGTTCAAACAGGTGCCATTAATACAGGTAATGAGTGGAGGACAGAGGAGCCTCTTAAAGAAGAAGTTACAGGTCTGTGAGAGCCAGAAATCTTGCTTGTTTGTAGGTGACCAAATACTTATTTTACCGAGGAATTTACCAATTAATTCATTAAAAATCCTACGATGTGATTTCCTGGATTCTTTCCCCCCATTCTGTCTCTCATAGTTGAAGTGTACCTATGATGAAAATTACAGGCCTCTCATCTTTTTAAGTGGGAGAACTTGCACAATTGGTGGCTGACTAAATACTTTTTTGCCCCACTGTAAATGGTACATAAATCCATTATGACCCGGAGCCTGTGTGTCTGACGGATTCTCTGTGTGCGTGCGTGTGTTCAGGGCCGATCAGGGACGTCTCCTGGACTTCATTGTCAGCTGGGGGAACCTCACTGAGGAGAAAGTGGCCTTTTACTTGCGGGACATTTTAGAAGCTTTGCACTACCTACATAACTGCAGAATAGTTCATCTGGATGTAAAGGTTAGTTTGAACACATCATAGGATTTATGATGAAATGAAGGAAACGTGAACTGGGTCTTTTAAAGTACTCCTGAACATGTCATTTTAAACCATGAAAATAATCAACATCCTGTGGGTAGCAGCCACGAGGCAGGTGGAACGTAGACGCTTTATATGCGTAAATATGTAAAGAGCCCTGTATCATCCCACCATTCCTCAGAGTCACCTGTAAACTGCCTCCTGAATGGAATTGCAGTATCTGACACTCAGTTTTCTTATTCTGAAATAATCACAGTCACTCTGCAATTTATTTAACAGCAGCAGTCTACTGGCTGGACTTCAGCTTTCCTGATCATAAGCGTCCTTCACTAACGTTAACTTAAGTTACTGGCTGACTAGCTTTTCATGCAGGTTATGCTGTTTCCTACATGCTAATTTTATTCATTTCTGTATAGAAGTACCACAAATTTAAATTTGACCCAAACACTAAATTATGCAAAAAAAAAAAAATCAGTGAACTATTTAAAAAAAAAAAATAATTGAGCTCAGGGGCACTTTAATTGATTCGCATGATGTGTTTCTAGATTGTGCAGATGTAAGAGTAAGTTATATATAAACGACATTTCTAATCTACAAATATTTATTTTCCAAAACTGTCTCAGCCTGAAAATCTGGTGTTGGATCAGAGCTCCTCTCAGCTGACGGTGAAGCTGACGGATTTCGGGGATGCGGTGCAGCTGAACTCTGCCCACTACATTCACCCTCTCCTGGGCAGCCCCGAATTTGCTGCCCCTGAGGTGGTTCTCGGGGAGCCTGTCTCTCTAACCTCTGACCTCTGGAGCCTTGGGGTAGTCACATATGTGATCCTGAGCGGGGCGTCGCCCTTCCTGGATGAGAGTGTGGAGGAGACGTGTCTCAACATCTGCCGGTTAGACTTCAGCTTCCCTGATGATTACTTCCAGGGCGTGAGCCAGGAGGCGCGGGACTTTGTATGTCTGCTGCTCAAGACGGAGCCTAACAAACGTCCCGTCCCTTCTGTCTGTCTCCAGGAGCCTTGGCTGAGGCCAGGGAGGGGCCAGGGGTCTACTGAGGGCATCGACACCTCCAGACTCATTTCCTTCATTGAGCGGCGTAAACATCACAACGACCTGCGGCCACTAGGGGGTATCAGGCCCTTCCTACACAGCAGACTCCAACCCAGGATCTGATGATAAAAGAAAAATAATAATTAAAAAAAAAAAAAAGATAATCTCGTCCTCTTTCAGCAGCCGAATGTAATTCAGAAGAAACTGCGTCAGTCGAAGTATGTGGAAATGACTGCCTCATCCGATCAGAGCCGTGTAGAACACAGTTCCGAGACGAGCGACGTCTGTGGATTAAATGTCCTTTCCCAGTCTTGTGCTACTGGCTGGTTCAAAATATAATGAAGATTTGTAAGAGATTTAACGAATGGAATATATATTGAACAGTTTTACTGATCAATGATCATTTAAACCACACAGATTCATTTGTGTGGGGGTCTGCACAACAGTGGCAGAGCTTTTCTGTAATAAATCGAGTGTGGACAGAACCTTTCCTCCATTTTGCCTGAGCCAGAGGGAGCAATCAGTTCTTTTGCGCTTTTACAGTATTCAAGTCAAAACATTAGAGGGGGAAAATATTTGCGAGTGACGATAGGTACACGTCTGAACGAACACTACCACTAATGAAGCGAAAAGAAACAAATGCGTCGAATCCTCAGAAACATTTTGGATTCAGCTTGAAAGGTGCAAAGTAAACTTACGATGGCGGTTTATTTTGAATCATTTACATTCAAATCAAAGGTTGTTTGGTTGCCTAGCTTAATAAGTTGCTTTGTCAAACAACGATCATCACACCACATTTAGCTGTAACGATTTTCAAGTGCTGCAAGTGAAACCTCTAAACACTTTTTTAATTGCTTTAAATAGAACAAATTGTGTTGTGCAATTTAAAGATGTGTAAGCCTTACTTTGTACATAGTTAGTGTCTATCATTTTTCTTTCTTTCTTTTTTTTTTTTTGATCCTTTTTAATGGTGTTTGTTCACAGAGATCATCCCAGCATGGGAGAGACGATGAATCCCAAGGGAAGATAGCCATAGGGCAGCCAAACGGTCTGAGTGGCAGTTCATGTATGAGCTCAAAGGAAGACTGAATACTGTAAATGCACTCACGTCGTATGTTATGTTCCAGATTCTTATCATGTGCAATGTTGCCGCTTAACCAGTTTATGCAACTATTTATGAAGACATCTTGTTGTACCTGTAATAAATATATAGACAAGCATGTACTTGGTACTGCAAGTTCTGCTGTTAGTTGCGTTTATTTTAATCTGGACTTTATCTTCAGTTGAGTATTATTTCCCCTGTAGCACCACAGGGTCATTGTCTACATGGCACTTATGCGTTTTTGTCACTTTTTTTTTGTTAATATTATTAGTGTACCAAAGCTCTGCAAGCTTCATGAGGCTTTTTTTAAGTATCACATTTCGCTATTTTAAGTTATACCTATAAGGCAGGTTGTTTACATGTGTTTACCATAGCTTTATTTTTTAAGTCTGAAGATTTGTTTCCTGAATGTTCTTGACATTTCACAGACATAGCACGCTTTTCACACCATCACACTATTAGCCAGGCAGGTTTATCAGGCCGTTTTGGTTCTTTAACAGCTTCTCGTGATGCCAAGAACTCATTGACGTAAATGTGAAGCCTTTAAATTATAATATTTATATAATATCTCATTGATAGTTTTTATACAAATTTAGATCATATGCCCAAGGCCTCCGATAGTTTTTGGTGATGCAGTGGCTAGGAAAAGATTTTCAGCAATTCGACAAAGTAGTGAAATTTGCACTGAAGATATTTTTCCTTCGCAGCTTTCTGTTGGTGCGTAGCCTACAGCCTCCGTTCATGTCCCGAAGCACCTGTCTGTAACTGTCGCATCACCTCATTTAGCTCATTATCATTCAGTTTCTGAAACTTGGTCGAATGTGGGAGGGGTGGGGCAGAGCATCTTTCCTGTAGGAAGGAACGTGGTGGCTCCATCGGCGTAGATCCATATCATGTCTTCTAATTTATTTGTCATTGTAAAGTTGTACAGATGCTGTGACATCATGGGAAGTCGGACTGGATGCGTTTAAATGTTTTGTTAATTGTTTGTTTGTTTCTATCATTTGTTTTTTAAGGTATGTATGATCATTGTAAACTTTTATTTCAGTTATTTTATACTTTTGCATGTATATTTCTTTGTACATACACCATAAGTGTTTACGCAATATGTGCTGTAAATATTTTCAGTTTTGCCATCAGTTATTTTGAAATTAAACATATGGAACATTCTCGAGACTACTGTGCTGATTAGAAGCATCTCCAGCGTTAGTGTTTTATTGTATAAGGGGGACAGACTGAACCGTGCGGCGTCGACATGGCTGCAGTTGCGTCCTCCTACCGTACAAACCGCTTTTCACACGTTTCGTTTGTTCTTGTTAAGATTCTTTTTAAAGAACTGACTTGAAAGTGTTCTGAAGGTTGATGTGTAAAGTCTGAAATTTGTCATCACTATAGAATGGGCTGAATAGTCCAAGTCTTAGCTTTGTGTTCAGATTTGCGGTGCCTCGATAAGCAAGTCGACAACTTTGCCCTCATGTTTTTAACAGCGCCTTTTCCTGAGCAGGCCTTAATTTCCCTGCACCGATGATACCATGATACTGGCTTTTTATCAGGGCTTTGAACCGGTTCAAGGAACGAAAACCGGGAACTTTTTCTATTTCACATGGAACAGAAACGAAACCAGAAACTTTATTATTTTTTATGTTCCGGAACAGAAACGCTTATTAAAAATAATGGTAACCGGTTAATACCGGTTTTTATTTCGTTCCTCAAAGTTTCCGTAGCCTACAAATAAAAAAGTCATTCTTCTCCTGCGCAAGTTTCTATGACCCGCTGGGGTTCACTTCCTGTGTGACGTTCGCTGACTGAATGGAGAGAGCGGGAGGGTGGACTACTATCACGTCTCCACATCTTAAATAAGAGGTAAATATTGCAGTCTATCGTTATTCAAAAACGTCAATTTCAAACACGATATCAATATATTTGTCCACGTTAATGAGAGGCTCGCGAACATTAAATGACGTTAACCTCTGTTAGCCTATCAATGCATAGGGCCTGACTAGCCTTTGGTAACACACTAAACGAATTATCTTTCATTTTTGCCACTTTTTCTGTTTGTGTAGATGGGAAGACATACTGAGAATCCAAATCGCCAACATTTGAAATAATAATTGTTTTGAACTATTTCTTGTCTTATTTAATGAAGGTTGTAATAGAATTAGCCTACATTTGGTTTAAGCTGGATGAGACAGAGACATAATTTTATAGCCATTTGTTAAACAGCTGACAGGGAACGTAATTAACCGTTCCGGGAACGAAATTTTTTTGTTCTAACCGGTTCGGGAACGTCTATTTAATGGTGGAACCCAAAACCGGAAACGTTAAAATTCCGTTTCTGTTCGGAACGAACCAATAGGAAAAAAATTCTGGTTCAAAGCCCTGCTTTTTATAGTAAGAACTTGATTCGCTTTGTACTTGTCTTCTTACACATATTATAGTAATGCTATCTAACTGCTGCACGTCCTCTTGGATGCTACAGTACATGTCTGTTGTAGTGGAAGCGCTGAAACTTTTGATTAGTGTGCGATCGTTGGACTTTGTTTTTCTCTCTTTTTCATTCCAGACATCCAGCTTATTAACAAATGCCAGCTCAACCTGAAAATCTGGTGGTGGATCAACGCTCCTCAAGCTGACAGATTTTGGAGAGTCGGTGCAGCTGAATGCTACTCATTAAAAACATAAAGTGCAAAAGTGTAAAAAATAAAATAAAAAATCACACAGCTTCAAAGATTTCTTCAAAAGCAAAAAAATCCTGTCAAGCTCTAAGAACAGACGTAAAAATAAGGGAACTGCATTCCTTTTAGGCCAGTAAACAGTGTTTCCATACAGGGTTTGCTCCCTTTATTTTTCAGCAGGGACTTGAGTCCCAATTCCAGTTTGAACAAGAACATGATCGCAAGAGCAAAGAAGGAACTTGGGAACAAATGACTGTCAACCACTTGTAGTAAATGTAATTAACTCTGTAAACATAAAACATGTGTAAGCCCCCTGTAAGTCCTATTATGTGGCACTGTCATAAACCTATTACTAAAAAATTAAATGACTAGAATAAATGTTTTTTTTTTTTTTTGTCCAGATTTTGAAGAGGTGAGGACTCTTTGCCATTTCCCCAAGGTTCCCATTCGTCTGACTCATTCACGCTTCATATCTGTGACCTTGGAGCTACAGATTAGGCTGGAGAGCTGCAGCAAAGTATGGTGTGTGTGTGTGTATGGACTTATGGTAGTTCTTTTATTGTTGTTTTATGTCATCCATGTAGTATGTGTATATGAGAGAGAAAGTTAAAGCATACATATTTTAGATGTGCATACTTATTTTAGTTTCATCTTTGTGATCCATGGACTCGTTTTAATGTTCTGTGAGTTTCAAGCAGGTTACGGTTACTGCGCTGGAACTGTAACATTGCAGGTCTATTAGTGTAGGTTGAACTACAGTGCTGTTGAAGTTTTGATTGATCAGGAGGGTCAAATTTTCTGTTGAATTTTAGTCAATATCTTGTATGACAGTGCTGGCTGCAAGGCAAATCACAGGTTTATATTAATGTGCTTGTTCTAATAAGTTTCTCTAGCGCCAGTTTAGACATGGACTTTTAGAACAAACGCACGACATAATCGAAGCCTAATAAAAATATATCTCATCTCATCATCTCTAGCCGCTTTATCCTTCTACAGGGTCGCAGGCAAGCTGGAGCCTATCCCAGCTGACTACGGGTGAAAGGCGGGGTACACCCTGGACAAGTCGCCAGGTCATCACAGGGCTGACACATAGACACAGACAACCATTCACACTCACATTCACACCTACGCTCAATTTAGAGTCACCAGTTAACCTAACCTGCATGTCTTTGGACTGTGGGGGAAACCGGAGCACCCGGAGGAAACCCACGCGGACACGGGGAGAACATGCAAACTCCGCACAGAAAGGCCCTCGCCGGCCCCGGGGCTCGAACCCGGACCTTCTTGGTGTGAGGCGACAGCGCTAACCACTACACCACCGTGCCGCCCCTAATAAAAATATTAAAAGTGTTAAACGAAGCAAAGCGTACAATCGACGATATTAAGTTTTCATGAAACATTTCTATAGAACGTGTCTTCAGTGTCAGTGCTTTGTAATGATCGCCTCGGTGGCTGCATGTGCAGTAGGTATCAGACTGATTGATTGTTTTTGTCTTTGCTGTGACACTGTCTGCTCAGAAATGTGTGAGAAGTGGTATACTATAAACTGTGCATGGCTGCAGGTCACTACTTTTCCAAGACTTTGAGAGAGTGCTGAGGTACGTTTTCCATGTTTACATTCCCTTGAAATGTCATAGCAGCAAATCCTCTGCTGCAACTAAGCTTATTATTTATTAACAATCCGACTAGCTGCTGAAGGACGCTAAATTCAGAACTTATGTTCAGCTGGAACATTAAAACCACTGACAGGTGAAGTGAATAACGTTATCTCATTACAGTGGCCCTTGCCAAAGTCGCTCAGATCCTTACACTTGCCCATTTTTCCTGCTTCCAACACATCAACTTCAAGAACTGACTGTTCTCTTGCTGCCGAATACATCACACCCCTTGACAGGTGCCATTGTAATGAGATAAGCAATGTTATGGTTGATCAGTGTGTGTGTTTTCAGTATTTTTACTATTTTCTACGTTGTAGAACAAATACTGAAGACATAACCATGACATAGCATTTGGAATTATGTGATAAATATTTTTCATATTTTAGATGCTTCACAGGTGGCACGGTGGTGTAGTGGTTAGCGCTGTCGCCTCACAGCAAGATGGTCCTGGGTTCGAGCCCCATGGCCGGCGAGGGCCTTTCTGTGTGGAGTTTGCATGTTCTGTCCGTGTGGGTTTCCTCCGGGTGCTCAGTTTCCCCCACAGTTCAAAGACATGCAGGTTAGGTTAACTGGTGACTCTAAATTGAGCGTAGGTGTGAATGTGAGTGTGAATGGTTGTCTGTGTCTATGTGTCAGCCCTGTGATGACCTGGCGACTTGTCCAGGGTGTACCCCGCCTTTCGCCCGTAGTCAGCTGGGATAGGCTCCAGCTTGCCTGAGACCCTGTAGAACAGGATAAAGCGGCTACAGATAATGAGATGAGATGCTTCACAGTAACCAGTGTTTTACCTTGATGACGCTTTACACATTATTGGCATTATCTTAACCAGCTTCATGAGGTCATCACCTGGAATGCTTTTCAATCACCAGGTGCCTCGTCAAAAGTTAATTAGTGCAATTTATTGCCTTCTTAATATGCTTGAGATTAAATAGTAAATAATAAAAATACAGTAAATACCCCTATTTCACAATTGTAGTAATCCATGTAATATGTCAAGAACCGCTTGACTAAGTAAAGAGAAATGACAGCCATCATTATTTTAAGGCATGAAGTCTTTTTTTATTTATTAATTAAAACATTGACTTAGAATGTGTGTCCAAACTTTTGTCTCGTACTGTGGATGGATGGATGGATGGATGGATGGATGGATAGATAGGAAGAAGAAAACAAACAAGACAATTTTATTTTATCTACCAAGAATATATAATCTGGTTTAGTCACAATTCTGAGCAAATGTTTAACTCGTACGTTAGTCAAAGGGGAAACTGGATGATTGTGTTTGTACGATGGTTAGATTTGGATTTTATTGTATTACGCAGGTGGACAGTGGTTTGTTTGTGTGTATATGTGATATATAGTGATTGCATATATACAATACAAGTGACAAAATAATACACGTATATGACCAAATGGATATAATTTACAAACCTGCTTCTTAAATAGTCAGATAGTCTGATATAAATCTCTCTTTAATTTAACAAAATCCTACACAGGGAGCTATATTAAGCAGAGTTTTCTAATCCAATAGAGACCAATTATCCATACATCATCTGGCCAAAACACATTTCCTCTGCATGACTAGGGTTCAGTCTTCTAACACACTCGCTCAGTGTGAGGGGTTTATCTCCGGTGTGGATGACTAGTTGGGAAAATGAATCCTCTTACTAACTGAATGGATGGATCATGGAAGCCAGTCTGCTTTAAAAACAGCGTAACATTTAGATATGTGTCAAGTTTATGTCCATTAATAATAGCTTATAATGGTAATGATGTATCAGAAGTAGAGAAATCCATTTCAGTAGCAGAGGCTTGTGTGTGTTAAGCACGATGCTGAATAGACCTGAAGAAAACAATCAACACCGATGGTCATCACAGAAGTTCACATTCCTGCGTGTAACAAGATGGTTAGTGATTAATGGTTCAGTGATCTACAGTAGTTACAGACCATCATGGAAGTCTCAAACGTTCAGTGAGCAGCTGTGTTTATTCTACCCAGCGTTGTATGAGCGCATGTATCATCTCGATAACTCTTTGCTGTGCTCTAAGGTCAAGTGTGTATGATGATGATGATGTTGCTGCAGTTGCGAAGAGAAGAGACATGATTTACAGCTCATCTTTGGTTTAAAAATTTGCACCTGATTTAACTGAGCATGACAAGCAAGCTTAGTATAACACTGTATCCGAGCACAAACTTCTTCCCATATATGGAGCAAAATGGCTGACGGGGAATTATAAAAATCATTTCCTGCAGTAAGAATATTTGGTTTTACGCAGAGCCTGTGAAATATTCAACCGCCAGCGAATTGCTTGGTATGATTGCTATCAGTAGTGGAGACCTGCTTCTACTCTTAAGTGGGAAAAACATACAAAATTATATCATCACTCCAGTAGCATTTGCACTATTAACATATGAAGATTCAAAATAGGTTTTGCTGCTTTAAAAAATGATGAGTAGAGTAAAAACAAAGAGCAAAAATGATCCATCACTTTGTAAGATTGTGCATGCACATAATTTATATTCGTTTATGACAGGAAGCATTGTATTGTTCTTTCTTAGAGATTTTTGCATTTCAGAATTAGCAAGAGTTGACTCTAGTCAGGGAGGCACGGTCAGCTCACAGCAAGAAGGCTCTGGGTTCGAATCTTGCGGCTGACCCGGGGCCTTTCTGTGTGGAGTTTGCATGTTCTCACTGTGCCTGTGTCGGTTTTCTCCAGGTGCTCTGGTTTCCTCCTACGGTCCAAAGACATGTTGATTAGGGCAACCGGCTACTCTAATTTGCCCATAGGTGTGAACGTGAGTGGTTGTTCGTCTCTGTGTTGGCCCTGCGATAGATTGGGAACCTGCCCAGAGTGAAGCCTGCCTCTCGTCCAAAGTCAGCTGGGATTGGCTCCAGCTCACCCATGACCCTGACAGATAAGTGGTATTGATAATGGATAACTCTAGTCAAAGTCATCCAAGGAAGCACAGCGTTGCAGTACAAAACATTTTTTTTAAAAAAACTTGAATATAAGGAGTGTTAGTTGAAATATTTCAAGATTGTAACCATAAAATAATGATCAGTAATTCTTAGTCAGCCTTTGTGTCACTACAAAAATAGAAAGCGTATTAGGAGGACCAAGCCATTCACTCAGAAAACAAATGTAGTGTGTATTGCTTTAGTTACCTTATCGTTAGAACGATGGGGTCTGAGAAACCCAAGGGGTTCATGAAGTGTAGCCGGGGTGGCTGTAATTTTTACAATTTAGTTAGTGGTGAAAGTCAGAGCCCTTTATTATTAAAGTCTTCAGGATTGCCTACTTATGTTATGGGACCTACTTTGGAACATTTGAGGAATAAAAAGCTCTTTGGGTCCAAGAATTAGGCAGAATATTATTGTCTACATTTAAATAGTTCATGGAATAAATCTGCTGAGGCAGTCATTGGACTTGACAGTTTAAAGGTGTTTCTGTCGACACAAAGGTTTAAGGTCCAATGGCTAAGATGATCAGCACACTGATGATGAATAAGCACTACTGTTATGTCAGTAGTCATTATGATGTCTGTTACTGTATAAAAATTCACTTTTTGTTTGGGTTTAAAAAAAAAAAAAAAGCCAGCTCAGATAACCATCATCATCATCACTAAAGTATAGCTGATTCTTAGATGGAGAGTTTGATGCACTTGGAATAAATGGAATGTTCAAGATGAAAGCAGCTGACCCCTCGGAAAAAGGACCACAACCATAAACATATTTTCTGTAGAAAAAAAAACCTGTCACAGGTATTTAAAATAAATAATTGGTAATAAATTCAGCCTCACATTATCTTGCCTTCTCCAATGTGTTTAAATGTAATGCTGGATCACGCACTGTCTGAAATGCACATTGAGTGAGTCAGAGTTTCACAGGCTCCGTTACTTACGGTTCTAAACTACCTACCAGGGTATGGCTCATAAAACCAAATAAACCAGAAGATTAATGACATCGCCATTTTTGGAATCAAAACCGAACCTATCAGACTCTGTGAACTCATGTGAAGAGAATGTCTAAAGTGGAATTGTAATTGAGTGTTGTGGCCACCAGGGGGCTTTGGTGAGCTCACAGTTACAGGCTTGACAAAAACTGAACTGACTTTCCTTTGATATTTTCTTGCTTAGAAGAAAGGGAAGCATTAGAACCACCACAAGTCTCAAATCTAAACTGCCCACATTGGAACGACAAAAAGGACTGGCTATTTATGAACACCTATCAGCACTGGTGAGAATAATATATTCAATAGAAGTTTGACGGCTTTAATAGAAACCATATCGCAGTTTTCTGCCATAGTCCTGACTGAGTCTTTCTTTTGTGTTTGTTCAATCTGGCGACAAGGTACACAAGGATCTCAGAAGGAGGCACGAGGATCAGAGACGCACGCGATTGGGCATCTCTATTTGCGTCTTCCGTGATGACGGTGATGGCTGTGCATGTCCTCCATGGTTATCCGGCCCCACACACCAATCACAAATGCTTCAATTTCACATTCGTTTTTTCCTCGTGCAATGCGAAAGTAGCCATCTTCACCCCAGTTCTTGCCCCATGAGTTGGCAGCAATCTATAGAAGAACATTGTTTTTTAAATAAATTATATATATATATGTAGCTCACAACCAACTTTTAGATTTCCTGTCCTAGTTGAGATGATAATTGGAGCACTTGAGCTTACCCAGTACTTGTGTGTGTTCCCATTGTAATCTCTTTCTTCTCCCCACCTATACAAAAACATAGCAATAAAAAGTTAATTTTTTTTCATATTAATATTAAATGTATCCATGTTACCAAGAGTTTGGATATATGACTTTTTTTTTTTTTAATCTCTTGCCAAATGTAATAGCACTAAATAACCGTTTATTTGTATAATGGTACATTTGAATATATTTGATCTCAACTCTCAGATTGAGCCTGAACCTAGTGCCCTTGAAACCAACAAAGACAGGTCTGTTCTCGCAAGAACTAAACATCTCCAGAAAACAGTGCTGCACAGATGCCAAAATTCCAGACCAGGAGTTCTGACTTTGAGGTAGAATTCCCAAACTGGCTTTAGGAAGGATGTGTGTATCACGTCTAAGTGCATCAACAACAACGTTTCTGAGAGGTATGTGTGCCAAGGGTCTTAGAAAAGCTGAGGCCTGCCTGCCTTCGTCCAGCCATCGTAACACGTCTTGTTCTCAGGCAGCGCTGCTTTTCTTTAGATGTTCAAACATCATTTACAGTTGGCTGCAAATGTTTCCAAAGGTCAGTTCAGAATGTTCCCCATTTTATTTCTAGCATGGATCAGAATAGTTGTTCTGACTTATCTGCCTCTGTGGGGGTTCTTGCATATGAGAGTAGAATGCTTGGAATTAATCTGGGAATGAAATCTGGAGAAAAGTCAAATCCTGGTTCATAAAGGCAAACCAGAAATAGAATAAAAACATCAGAACACAGTGTACTACCATAAAGAAAACAGAATAAGAAGACTTGCAAGGGAAAACTATGATGACTTACTATACTGGATAAAGTGCTGCAAAGTACTCTCTGCTCTTTATTGCCCTTGGCCTTGAACAATACCCCGATATAGCATGGTTCTTCCCTACACTGCTGTAGATTTATGCCCGCTCTCTGTTCTATAGAATTAGGATCAGCAGCTCAGACAACACCATTCCACCACACTGAACATCAACAAACTATCTGTAAACTTTCCCAGACCCTCAGCTTAACAAAACACAACATGGCAGGATCTACCCCATAAAAGCATTCTTCTTGTCCCTATTCCCCAAATCCATAGGCCTTGAGTCCCATTCATCAAAAGAATGGCAAAGTCAGCGAATGATACCGAGAGGAGAAAAGCCAGGGTTCAGACATCCGCTCATGCGCCATGAATATCACCACTGGAGCATGTCACAAAGTGGTTATCCCAGCTTCCAGGTCCAGTGAAATCAAACACAATCTGATGACATTTTAATAGTTAATCACTTATTGATACGCAGTATAGCGGACATTGCAAAATTACTATGGCTGCATTTAGGCTTGTTTATAAGATGGGAAATGACCAGCGGTGGGTTTCTCAAAAGCCTTTTAATGTTAAGAGCATCTTAACTAGGAGAGTGAGTGTTCATTGTGCTGCTCACTCTACCATTTAATGATGATCTTTGTGTTACGATGCTTTTGGGAAACTCGGCACAGTTTGTTTTTGTAGATACTCATGAGCGTCATGTCCTAGTGTCGTCCTAGAAGAATGCCTATTCGTTGCTTCTGTAATTAACCCGAAAACACTGCAGGGGGGTTGAAAAAGATATTTATGTCATCTCGGAGTGATGAGATGACATGACATGTCCTTGCCCTCATGATGTGTTTACACCACCTTCACTTAAGGCACTGCCTCAAACCCACCCCACTCAGCCGACCACGCCCGTTTGAGGCAGTGCCTTAAGTGAAGGTGGTGTAGACACATCATGAGGGCAAGGATACGCCTGAAGAGGCAGAGCTAGTCATCAGAATGTTGTCTGCATTTTTGTGGTAATGAGGAGCATGTCTAGATGTTGGCGGCGCTCTGAAGGCTTGACTTTTATCTCTATTCTTCACAAAAAAAACCCATAATTATCTTGGATATCTGTTTTATCAGCTGGACGTTTTGCTTTAAACCAAAGCAAGACAGAACTAAAATAATACAACGCTTTTTTATCTAATCCTGCTGGAGCCCTGTTTTGGCCTTAACCAGGTGTGTTCAGATCCTCCTGCTTGCTTCCGCCGCATGAAGGGAAAGGTCGCTTAGTGCTTGAGTGCTGTGGGCAAGGGCACTTCTTACCCTGTGATCCTCACGGAGTGTGTGCCGTGTTTGCGATACTGCGGTGCTTTGTGTACGTTCACGTCAGTGTGCCGGTAGATTCCACTCTTGTACACAAAGAAGTCCTCGTGCACTTCCAGGATGGCTGCAAAGGAAAAACAAGGCAGCAGACACGCCCATTACGTAAAACATGGCCACGTCAGGGTGTGTTCTTATAGAATAGCTTTTCAGTCGTGAGTCTATTTATAGCGGTGTCTTGCTGAAACGTCACTCCTCCACTTATAGCTGACCTTTGAAACTGCAGCCAAAATTCAGGATTTGGGTTTTGTTTTTTTAAACTTGATTGGCCTTTGATATATATATATATATATATATATATATATATATATATATATATATATATATATATATATACACTACAATAGAAAATAAATGCTAAACAGTTGCAAGTGCATTCACTTGGCTATTCAGGCTTAATGAAGCCATGGCCTAATGGTTAAAGAAGCAGCTTTGGGACCAAAAGGTTGCCAGTTTGATTCCCTGACTAGCAGGAATGGCTGAAGTGTCCTTGAGCAAGGCACCCAACCCCCAACTGCTCTGGGTGTGTTGTACGTCGCTCTGGATAAGAGCGTCTGCTAAATGCCTGTAATATAATAAAGTCTGTTGAGAAATCATGCTGCGTGAAAACTCTCTGTGAAACCAGCCACTAAGAAATACAGTGTTTATACACATACTATAGCAGCAGAACGTGAAACGTGCCATCCACCTTGTTTTTTGATATTAAGCCAGAGAAGGGAAAAAAAAACCAGAGCAAAAAAGTGGCCCAAGGCCAAAATTCCCTCCTGTGTGAAACAATACAACAGAAGACTGGCACAGACTCAAAGTTACCTCTGTATAACTCATGCACTCGCTCTTATTACTATATGGTTCTGAGTATTTGTGCTCATAAATCAAGAAATAAGAGCATTTCTGGAATACCGGGTGCTAATAAGTGCACGGTACAGCTCCACCTTTATCGTTTCTTACAATCCCACACCTATATCCCATACCTTGCACAGGCCCGTTATCCATGATCTCCTTCATTATCTCCTTCTCCTGTGAGTGAAATAGAACAGAGTTCACGGCATTGATAAACTGGTAGACTATAGAGTTCCCAACTGGGTTGAGTTAAGTAAGGAATAAAAAAAACCTGATGTACATGCAGTCACAAAAAAATACACAGAAATAAAAATCTACAACAGGGTGGTGCTGCTTTTAATGACCACTAATTTCTGTGCAACTTGGTTAAATCTAGTACATGGAGTTTTATATATCTGTGACGAATCTCAGTCATCCAGGTACATAGTAATCTGTGGTTGGTTGAAGAGAGCAACTGGACTTGCTTGAAGATTCTTGAAAACGTTTCGCCTCTCATCCGAAAGGCTTCCTCAGTTCTGTCTGTCTAATAGGGAGTATCCAGTATTTATCCGCTCATGGATCATCATAGAATCCGAATCAGAATGCTGATGGCTGCATTGTAGGTGGCTGATAAAAGACGTCATAGACACCCACCTCTGTTCAATGATGGTCGTTCCAGGTTGACAAAAAAAAACCTGGAATGACAGATTCGTCACAGATATGTTTCTACGCACTTTGGGATGAAATCCCTATGAGAGGACTTCCAGAAAACTGGCAGACATCTTAGCCAGAGAGGATCGTTCATTTTTGTCAACCTGGAACGACCATCACTGAACAGAGGTGGGTGTCTATGACATCTTTTATCAGCCACCTACAATGCAGCCATCAGCATTCTGATTCGGATTCTATGATGATCCATGAGAGGATAAATACTTGATACTCCCTATTAGACAGACAGAACTGAGGATGCCTTTCGGACGAGAGGCGAAACGTCTTCAAGAATCTTCAAGCAAGTCCAGTTGCTCTCTTCTACCAACCACAGAGTACACGGAGTTATTATTGCTATTTCTGCTAAAGGAAATGGCCAGATTGAAAAAACCAAGCATGTGAGGCAGACTATGTCTAGTATGTCATATGTAAACCAACTTATTCGATAAGGTTAGGGAGTGTGTTCTGGGTTTACCGCATGTGAGGATATTGCATGCTCGGAGAGTGTGTTTTCTTACATTTGAGGACAGTCTGTATGGTGGAGTGGATTGGTAGATTTCATTGTGGTAGTTGTGGCTGTTGGGACAGCGGGCTGTGGCCTGTCTCTTCCCTCGGCCCACTGAGCGACTCTGCATCATACAGCGGCTCACTTCAGCAGGGGTCTGCTGGGGCGGATTAAACGGATAACACTCCTCCGTCACCACCCTGAGCCAGAGGATTAGAAAGTGAAGCAATAAGAAAACACCCTAGGTACAGCAGTAATTAGAGATGAATGGTACTCCCAGCCATGGATTTTATTTAATTTTTTTCCCCCTTCCTCCAAAAGTATTTACCCTCTTCTCCTCATGTACCACCATGCCCCGTCAATGCGTCCTCCAGCACAGCCGCCTTGGTTACGTGTGTCACAGGAAATCAGATTCTGGGCTGACAGTTGAGGGGTCATGTGTCCCATGGACTGAATGGCGATTCGGTCTGATGCTACAGCTGAGGAGATGAAATGAGATGAGAAGAGCGAAGTAAAGCCTGTAAGGTTGTGTGAGCATGTAGATATCCAGTGCATGTCCTGTAACTCACCTGCTGTGGAGAAGGCCCATGACGCAGCACAGTTGCCTTGGTCCAAGGGCTCATGGATTTTTCCTGGCCACTTCTCAGCAGCATTGAAATAACTGGGCAGATGTTCATCGTTATCCATGTTCATCTAAGATATATATGAATGAGCTGTTAGCAAAGGTTGCAACAAAAATCAATGCAAGGCACTTTAAACTTTATACATTTTTAATGAGTCTAAAATAGGTGCTGCGATGATTTATATTAACAGATGCTGTTTTCTTTATAAAGACTAAAAGCTTTCCTGTTGTTTAATGACTTTTCTTTGTGGAATGGCCACGTCAAACATTTTATAACAGCCAGAACCTGTCAGCAGGTCCACATGCAACTACAAGTCTTTTCTATTAGCTTCTCTGTATGGCCTGAATAATATGCTTGAAGGTGGAAAAAAGTACATTATAATATGCATGTTTTACATGGCGAAGAATTCTAACAGCCAGATTTTCACTGTCGAGTGCAGTACAGGGAATTACAATAATAAAAGTATGATCGACAGGAAGCATGGCCAATACTCGCTGTGAGAACATTGTAGTCTGGATCAACATAGAAGGTTTTGCAAGTTTAAACAAGGTTTTATGGTAACTACGAGGAGCATATTTTAGTTAAAATGTAGACACTGGAAAATTATACATGCACAGTTTCTTATTAATCTTTTTCCTAGAATAGAAAGATTATTTTGGTTATGTTTCTCATTATCTCTAGCCACCTTATCCTGTTCTACAGGGTCGCAGGCAAGCTGGAGCCTATCCCAGCTGACTACGGGCGAAAGGCAGGGTACACCCTGGACAAGTCGCCAGGTCATCACAGGGCTGACACATAGACAACCATTCACACTCACATTCACACCTACGGTCAATTTAGAGTCACCAGTTAACCTAACCTGCATGTCTTTGGACTGTGGGGGAAACCGGAGCACCCGGAGGAAACCCACGCGGACAACATGCAAACTCCACACAGAAAGGCCCTCGCCGGCCACGGGGCTCGAACCCGGACCTTCTTGCTGTGAGGAGACGGCGCTAACCACTATGCCACTGTGCCGCCCGGTGGTTGTTTGTTCAACAAAAACAGTTTTGGGTTTTTTTTGCAAATTATATAAAAATATACACCATAACACACGTTTCAGTTCAGTCATTTACAATAATAACAGTCAGCTGATTAAAGCTAGACGGCCTTTTGATTTCATAAAATCAGTGAAATTTAGTTCTTTCTGAAATTTGGTCATTGTGATGCATGTTTATTTCTGTAATATCTCAAAAACCCCAGGCCATTCTGCGGCTGGGAAGTTATGTAATTTGAGGGGATTCCTGAGCAAATAACATGCATGAAATCTCTCGCTTCATGCAGTCAAGCAGACAAAGTCTGTGCGCGCATGTGCAGGTTTACCACCACCTTTTGGGTTTTACAGCAGCTGGCATCCACACTGTTGCATTACTGCCATCTACAGTCATGTCTACCTTTGACCGTGCACTGACAGTTCCGTCATTCTGTCGCTAAATGAACAGCTGATCACACCGAGGTGCTCGCTGACCGCCGATATTTATTAGTTTGGTCCTGCGTTTCCTTTCCTTCGCAAAATAACGTCTTTTCTTCTCGCTTTCCGTCACTGCAGTCGGTCTTTCACGTTTCGTTTGCACATTCACGTCCTCCATTTTTCTCTCCTGTTTCAAATTTGTACCCCACAATGCCTTGCGTGAATGGGGAAAGCCCACCACGTCATGCATGACATAGTATCTTGAATGGTGAAGCAGGAAAAAAATAGTGGAGAATTTAGGACCATGTAGCCTTAAATTCATTAATTGTTGTATTAAAAATAACCTAATAAAATTGGAAGTCTGGTGGATGACCAAATTGGTTGGAAGAAATCTCATCTCATTTAAAAACTAGCTGATTAATGATGTGTACATTCTGCACTGTGATATTTTAACTCTGACACATTTCTGTAATGTAGACCTCGTTGAAACTTTGATCCTGGTTATGGCCCTGAGAGTACATATAAGAGCACTAACAACCTCTTACATGAACTTTTACAGTGTACCAGTGAACCTCAGCTATTGGAAGCCTTAATGAAATCTCATGTAAAATGCAGTATTGTGTAAATATAGTGTCAGAAACTGTGACAGTGTTAGCTGCTTCTCACTCATTGTGTGAATATTTGCAATGTCATAAGTTGAAATCTATCCGTTTGAGACTATGTTCTCGTTTCCTGGGTGGGTGGTGTTAATAATTAATGCTGTGTTATGTAAAGAAGTTCTTCTAACCTGAAACTATCCAGCTGTCTCAGGTCAGGTCACTGAGTAACTAAATGAGAGAGGCATCGATATGAAGCGGCTGTGGAGTTAGCTTTAGAAACTGCTGGACTTTGCTACTCTCCTTTGGAAACGTTTGGAACAGTTACACATTCCTGCTCGCCCGCATTCCTTTTGTTAATATCTTAATGATTCAAGCTGACGTTTATTGGATGTAAACTTCACCTGTAAAGTCCAGTTGAAGAAAAGCGTCATACTGGTTGAGGTTAGAGATGTGTAAAATGTGTGTGGTTTTCCTTGTGTGTGAGTAGTATGAGTGTCGATCCTGAGTGTGTGCACAGAGCAGATTGAGAGCTTTATGAATGGATGTGCAGAAACACACTGCAGGTGGAGACATGTTGGAGCAGAGGGGTGGGAAGACGTTTTGTAGTGTCTGGGCAAGCTATTGCGTTTTCCCTCTCATCTTGTTCCAATTCATTTCCCTTCTTGTCTGGTGCATTCTCTCTCTCTCTCATGGAGAATGCGCAGGCTGCTCTAGCAGGAGACCGAAGGCCTCATTTAGTGTGATCAAAACAGCCGGAGGCAAGATAAGGAAGCACCTAATCAACCATACCGTTAAAGCTCTCTTACATTCTCTAGCAGATGAGATAAGTCACTAAAGCAGAGATCTAACAAATGTAGAAATCACGGATGGATGTTTTTACATCGTTCTGAATGATTTCCACTGAGCATTCTACATTACTCTAATTACTGGGGGTAAAGGCTTAACCTGATGCGCCTCAGGTATTCGAGAGGCCAGGCAGGCATTTCAAGGACCCGTGACTTTTCAATTTATTTCATTTCATGCTATTTTTCTTCCAGTTTATTCACACCCACTAGCTGCTGTTTTCCTACCGAACTGGAAGGATAGAGAGGCTGAAGGCTAACACATGCCTCCTCTGAGACACCGAAAAACCCTACAGCATCTTTTTAAACTGCTGCTCGTGCAACATTATCACTCTTACTGCTGTACATGAGCTACAGAGGTCAATGTTTGGCGAGACAAAAAAAAAAAAATGGGAATAGCATCCTTCCTGTTTAAAGGACAGAGCTGATTGACAGCATGTTATGTCACCAGTTATGTCCTCTTGGACCTGAACCATCAAAGGTCATGTCAGGAATGAAACTGATATCCTGATGATATACTAACACTTTGAACAGACTAGTTTTTTTTTTAACTGCTCGGGGAAAATCTCATCTCATTATCTGTAGCCGCTTTATCCTGTCCTACAGGGTCGCAGGCGAGCTGGAGCCTATCCCAGCTGACTACGGGCGAAAGGCGGGGTACACCCTGGACAAGTCGCCAGGTCATCACAGGGCTGACACATAGACACAGACAACCATTCACACTCACATTCACACCTACGGTCAATTTAGAGTCACCAGTTAACACATTGAAAGGAGTACTCTACAATGCAGAATGTAATATAAACCGTATATCAGCCAGAAAGTGAAAAAAGATTGAGTAATCATGAGTGACAATTAGTTTGATGCAAATTTCATTCCTACGTATTCATCTCAAGACTGATATTTTTGAGTTTCACTTTGTTTTTTTGGATAACTGAAAACAGGAAGAGTTTCCTTTGCTCCTCTTCTTGAACAGACTGCACTTTGCAGTCTGTTCAAATACCCCAACTTCATCATGCAAGATGAAGTAAATCATCTTTTTAATGCGACGGTTCTCCCGAAAATATTCTATGGCCTTCCAGTTTACGCCGTTAGTGTTTCAGATCTTACTGTTGTCCAATGCTTTTTAAAAAGATGCTATAAGAGACGTTATGCATCAACTAGTTTGAACATCTTGGAGCTTTTGGAGAAGTGTGACCGCTGCCTTTTTAATAAAATCTAAAATAGAGACCATCCTTTTCATAGCTTCCTCGCTACTTAGAATCATCTGAGTACGTTAGAAATAGAACCTGTATAAGACCCAAGATAAACACAATGTTTTAAGGATAGGTTTTTTGTTTGTTTGTTTAAATAGGTTAATATATCTCCATCCATGGGCGGCACGGTGGTGTAGTGGTTAGCGCTGTCGCCTCACAGCAAGAAGGTCCGGGTTCGAGCCCCATGGCCGGCAAGGGCCTTTCTGTGCGGAGTTTGCATGTTCTCCCCGTGTCCGCGTGGGTTTCCTCCGGGTGCTCCGGTTTCCCCCACAGTCCAAAGACATGCAGGTTAGGTTAACTGGTGACTCTAAATTGAGAGTAGGTGTGAATGTGAATGGTTGTCTGTGTCTGTGTCAGCCCTGTGATGACCTGGCGACTTGTCCAGGGTGTACCCCGCCCTTCGCCCGTAGTCAGCTGGGATAGGCTCCAGCTTGCCTGCGACCCTGTGGAACAGGATAAAGCGGCTACAGATAATGAGATGAGATCTCCATCCATCCATCCATCATCTATAGCCACTTATCCTGTCCTACAGGGTTGCAGGCAAGCTGGAGCCTATCCCAGCTGACTACAAGCGAGAGGTGGGGTACACCCTGGACAAGTCGCCAGGTCATCACAGGGCTGACACACCAGGGCTTTACATTAGCACCTGCCCACCCGCCAAATGCGGGTAAAATTCTGCTTCGGCGGGTAATGACTTTAGTCTCACTACCCACTTTGGCAGGTGGTTTATTCTGTGGTATGACAAAATATATTTTAATTGTAGTTTTCTCTGAAGGCATCTGATATAATAAACGCACTGCAATGTAATATTAAGCGCCTACAACTCCCATGAGCACCTGCATAAACATTCTGACAACATGTTAGAATAGTTTAGAACGTTCGTTAACGTCTCAGATAAAATCAATGATACGGTAACCTGTGGTTAATGAACGAAGCAACAAAGATGCTGACGACTGACAAGCGCACTATGTGGCGGCACATAGCTGCAGTTTCAAACCCTGCTGCTCAGGGGAAAAGGGGCAGAGATGATCAGGGCCCGAGCAGCATTTTAAAATCACCTAGGTCCGTGATGCGCAAAGCGCGTGCCGAAAAATTTCTGCCATATTTAAATGAGAGGGTGAATTACACGCCACACGAGATCTATTCCTGAAATTACTTTTAATGGTGTTTGAACTGAATATCATGAGTTTTGAAAAAAAAAATCATGTATGTGGCAAGAGTAAGAATAATTTAAGCTTGTTTAATGGTTTGATCTGGCCCAAGCAATGAGGACAAAAGATACCCTAACCATGTAGCCTATGGAACTAAGATACATTCACAATCTGGCATCCATTACACCGACACAAAAAAAAAATATGGAAAAAATCAGTATACACCACCATGTTTTAGGCAAAGTTATCCAAGGCAAACATAAGCTGAAACCTTCCACTCTATTGCTTTGGCTTATCGAATGATTTATTTTTAAAATCACAAACAAGGTAGGCTACAAACTGCGCTGCTTCGAAAATGTAAATTTAACAGCTTCATGAAAGTGCACTGATGGCTACCATGGAAACCCCGTGTCTCCTGCACTGCGTTCCTCCCCGAGTCACGCACTCATTCGCTTTTGAGTTCTTGGTCTCAGAGCCACGTGCACAAAACAGACACAGAAGACAGAATCAACGTTTAACATAATTAACAATGCACTTTTTACGGAGATGTTCTAATGTTATTCTTTATTTTTTTTTTATCCAGTTGAATATTTAGTGTACAAATGTATTTTCAGCTCTTAAAAATGACCGAGGTCTGGACCTCGGGGGCCTCATAGCTGGCTACTGCCATGGAGATGAACAAGACGCTAATAGGAAGATAAGACAGTTCAATGACATGGAAGTTCGGGAGAGATGGGCTAGTTCATAGCAAAACCGAAAGTGCTATGTACTGTGAAGACTGTAGAAAGTCTGGTAAAGACAGGCACCAGTGGGGGCGTTGTGGATAAGGTGCCATACCATAAATCTGGGGACCGATTCTGGCCGGGTCAGGTTCGATTCCGGCCCGAGGTCATTTCCCGCTCCCCCCCCCATCTCTCTCTCCCACTCATTTCCTGTCTCTACACTGTCCTATCCAATAAAGGTGCAAAAAGCCCCAAAAAATCTCTTTTTTTTTTTAAAGACAGGCACCAGTAATTTTAAACTCGAAACTATAAAGGATCACAAAAAGTCAAATGCACACATCGGTACTATAACATCAAAACAGGCGAAGACGGCTGGTTCACTACAGGACAGCATTGCTGTCATGAAGTCGGCTGAGCTGGAGAGGATGGAGCTGCTGTTTAGAAATGTTCACGCGATTGGAAAGAAGTTGATCCCGCCCCAGCTATCAACTTATGGCCTGCTGGAAGCCTCAGGTCACGAAGACCATTTTTCATGGACCATTCAGACTCATCTGATGATGAATGTAATGAGGACATTTAATGTCTCTCTCTACACATGTTCACACACACATATACACACACACACACACTATTAATACATAATACTTGATAATACTTGCATATCAAAAATGTTTTTCAATGATAAATGTTTTGAATTGGACTTTTAATATTAGAATCAGTTCAGTTGTACTGAATATCTCATCTCATCTCATTATCTCTAGCCGCTTTATCCTGTTCTACAGGGTCGCAGGCAAGCTGGAGCCTATCCCAGCTGACTCCGGGTGAAAGGCAGGGTCCACCCTGGACAAGTCGCCAGATCATCACAGGGCTGACACATAGACACAGACAACCATTCACACTCACATTCACACCTACGGTCAATTTAGAGTCACCAGTTAACCTAACCTGCATGTCTTTGGACTGTGGGGGAAACCGGAGCACCCGGAGGAAACCCACGCGGACACGGGGAGAACATGCAAACTCCGCACAGAAAGGCCCTCGCCGGCCACGGGGCTCG
Organism: Neoarius graeffei; assembly: GCF_027579695.1. Lineage (NCBI taxonomy): Eukaryota > Metazoa > Chordata > Actinopteri > Siluriformes > Ariidae > Neoarius > Neoarius graeffei. Next base: position 36,647,368 of record NC_083584.1, on the reverse strand, counting down.
AACCCAGGACCTTCTTGCTGTGAGGCGACAGCGCTAACCACTACACCACCGTGCCACCTGTACTGAATATTATTTTTCATATTAAACGATATTTCATATTGTAAGGGGCTTGAATTTGAGTTAAATAAAAAGAATACTCTGTTTATATTTTTGTCTGAACTGGTTGCATGTTTTCATATAGGGAGCTCCCTTAACAGCACTGAATACTTGAGTGCTACTGTAGAGATACATTATACGCTGCCATTCATAATTAAATCTAGATCTTCCGAACTTTAACGTATCATGGTGAAGAAAAAACTGCGATTTCCTGGCAACAAAATTGTGGCTAGTGAAAAGACTGAGTGGCTAGTGACTCAGGAAAACCACTAGCCACAGTGGCCGGTGAGCAAAAAAGTTAATGTAAAGCCCTGCGACACAGACAAACAACCATTCACACTCACACCTACGGTCAATTTAGAGCCACCAGTTAACCTAACCTGCATGTCTTTGAACTGTGGGGGAAACCGGAGCACCCGGAGGAAACCCACGCGGACACGGGGAGAACATGCAAACTCCGCACAGAAAGGCCCTCGCCGGCCGCGAACCCAGGACCTTCTTGCTGTGAGGCGATGGTGCTAACCACCGTGCCACCCTATTTATATATATATGAGTAGTATTTTTCATAATTGTAAATGTGTATTACCTTTTTTAAAAAAACCTAATTTAACTTGTAACATCTGACGTACTTTTATTCAATGAAATAGACGTTCGACCCCTGAAGGTACGTTACCCCCATTTGAGAAGCAGTGAACCACTCTGTCACCCAAGGCTTCCGTTGTTAAATCCACGGATACTCCAAATACAATGGAAGTGATAAGGAATGCAAATATTTTATCAGTTGGATAAAAGGATGTAATATTTTCATAAAATCCGTTCCATATTCCTGCACTAAATTGCAGATTAAATCCAATCAGTTCTCATCCCATTGATCAGTGAGAAGCCATGCCCTGAGAAACTCTTTGAGCTCTAGACTAGCGCGGCGCTGTGTATAGTGTGTCTACATACACTACTCACCTGAATCTCATTCATGCTCATGATGGCTCGGGAAGGCCGCTGCGTGCCCAGACGGTAATGCAAACCCTCATCCAGACTCATACCCCAGAACTGACTGTAGTTAGCTGCCTTCCAGCTAAAGTGGACAAGACACAAGCGATCTATTAAGTATGAGCTCGATAGAAGGAAAGTTTTTTGGATGCAGATTAAATGTGAACTCTTTATTGTGTGTGGCATTGGATGAAAGGTGGATTCAGCGAGTGCATGGCTCTTACCCATAGTTTCCCCAGTTCACTGCCTGGATCATGTCTTGTTCTATCAGGCAGGCGTGCTGCTCACACACCCACTGGCCAGTCACGCTACACGTACTAAAGAGAGAGACACAAGGACAGGGGTATCTTACAGTCTCGGTCATTCCTTTACAAATTTAGGCAATTATTTTAATTCATGCAGGCCCTGTTTAAAACACACAGAGAATAAAAGCTCATAGAAATAAAAGTAAATACTTGGTGGAATTCCCCTTATAGAGACAAATCAAGGCGAAAGATAACACATAGCTGCCTTGAAGAGAGGGAGAAAGGGGTGGACGATGGCCAAGACTGAAATGGTAAACCTTTTATGGCTGTAGTGCTCAAATAAATCCCCATTTTTAGGCAGTGTGTGAGAGATGGGGGCAGCACACTCAAGTGTGGTACTTGTAGGAACTTTTGAATGCGAAGAAGAATATTTCTCATCATCTGACAACATAATTTTTTTTCCCATGAAGAAATGTCTTTCCAGAGAAACTTATTTCCAAAAAGTCAAATGGTTATGACCTTTTAATAACTCTGAAAGTAAATCTAAAATATTACTCCAGCATGTACATTTAAAGTCTTGGGGTTAGCAAAATATTTATTCAAAGTTTACAACCCTGTCAAAGCCAAATTAGCCATACAGGACACTACACATTCAAGCCAATCTTTAAAAAGAAAAACACCACCCACCAACAACTGGTCACTTCCAGGAATGCTTACTCAATTTGATTTAGGGGGAAGCACACAGGTTCCTGACCTGTGTTTGTTTGCTGGTGCCAATTTCAGCACGGACACATTCACACACAAACGTGTTAAAGCAGTTGGCCAGCAGTTAAAGCAGTGTGTGAGACGTCAGGTGACCTCGTGTCAATAAAAAGCCCCTGTTGCACATTCCTCTCAGTTCACCATAACTGTTCAATTCAGGATCCTGACCCATGTGTGGAGTGCAGTGTACACATTTCTTATACTGTACTTGTATTCCACTGACCAATCTCATACTAACCTCTAACCCAAAGTAAACCCTTTGGCTATTTTAATTTTTTTTAATTATTATTTTATTTATTTTTTTAAAGTAAAAGCTGCAATTTTTGTGATTTTTCCCCTCATGGAGTACAGCCAAATGTCCCGAAGGTCAAAAGTGTCATACAGTGGTGCTTGAAAGTTTGTGAACCCTTTAGAATTTTCTATATTTCTGCATAAATATGACCTAAAACATCATCAGATTTTCACACAAGTCCTAAAAGTAGATAAAGAGAACCCAGTTAAACAAATGAGACAAAAATATTATACTTGGCCATTTATTTATTGAGGAAAATGATCCAATATTACATATCTGTGAGTGGCAAAAGTATGTGAACCTTTGCTTTCAGTATCTGGTGTGACCCCCTTGTGCAGCAATAACTGCAACTAAACGTTTCCGGTAACTGTTGATCAGTCCTGCACACCGGCTTGGAGGAATTTTAGCCCATTCCTCCGTACAGAACAGCTTCAACTCTGGGATGTTGGTGGGTTTCCTCACATGAACTGCTCGCTTCAGGTCCTTCCACAACATTTCCATTGGATTAAGGTCAGGACTTTGACTTGGCCATTCCAAAACATTAACTTTATTCTTCTTTGACCATTCTTTGGTAGAACAACTTGTGCGCTTAGGGTCGTTGCCTTGCTGCATGACCCACCTTCTCTTGAGATTCAGTTTATGGACAGATGTGCTGACATTTTCCTTTAGAATTCGCTGGTATAATTCAGAATTCATTGTTCCATCAATGATGGCAAGCCGTCCTGGCCCAGATGCATCAAAACAGGCCCAAACCATGATACTACCACCACCATGTTTCACAGATGGGATAAGGTTCTTATGCTGGAATGCAGTGCTTTGCTTTCTCCAAACATAACGCTTCTCATTTAAACCAAAAAGTTCTATTCTGGTCTCATCTGTCCACAAAACATTTTTCCAATAGCCTTCTGGCTTGTCCACGTGATCTTTAGCAAACTGCAGACGAACAGCAATGTTCTTTTTGGAAAGCAGTGGCTTTCTCCTTGCAACCCTGCCATGCACACCATTGTTGTTCAATGTTCTCCTGATGGTGGACTCATGAACATTAACATTAGCCAATGTGAGAGAGGCCTTCAGTTGCTTAGAAGTTACCCTGGGGTCCTTTGTGACCTCGCCGACTATTACACGCCTTGCTCTTGGAGTGATCTTTGTTGGTCGACCACTCCTGGGGAGGGTAACAATGGTCTTGAATTTCCTCCATTTGTGCACAATCTGTCTGACTGTGGATTGGTGGAGTCCAAACTCTTTAGAGATGGTTTTGTAACCTTTTCCAGCCTGATGAGCATCAACAACGCTTTTTCTGAGGTCCTCAGAAATCTCCTTTGTTCATGCCATGATGCACTTCCACAAACATGTGTTGTGAAGATCAGACTTTGACAGATCCCTGTTCTTTAAATAAAACAGGGTGCCCACTCACACCTGATTGTCATCCCATTGATTGAAAACACCTGACTCTAATTTCACCTTCAAATCAACTGCTAATCTTTGAGTTTCACATACTTTTGCCACTCACAGATATGTAATATTGGATCATTTTCCTCAATAAATAAATGACCATGTACAATATTTTTGTCTCATTTGTTTAACTGGGTTCTCTTTATCTACTTTTAGGACTTGTGTGAAAATCTGATGATGTTTTAGGTCATATTTATGCAGAAATATAGAAAATTCTAAAGGGTTCACAAACTTTCAAGCACCACTGTATATTCTTGTCCTTATGGGGATAAGAAATAAAACCATGTGCCTACACACAGTTCAGATCTGATTACAGTATACCTGTATCTAGTACCCAGAGATCTGCAGGATCTTGTGATGGGAGTGTGTGAGAACGAGTGACATGAGTTCTGATTATGATCATAGACGAACGTTGATTTGTACGATTGTTAGTCATGTGACTTGCACACTAGCTTGTATAAGCAACACTAGGGTTTGAAGTACAACAGGTCTCGTGTGTGCTAATACACTCTAGAATCAGCCTGAACTCCTGAGCGATCTTCAGAGTTCGTCTTTCACTGTATTTGGAGATTTATACGTGCTTATTTTCTTTACTTATTTAATTTGAACTCATTTGAAAGTTTCTACATCTGTGGATTAGAAGTGACATCATCGCTTTTCTCATTTCTCAGGCTGATAACAGTGAGACCACACAGGTGTACAATTCAAGCACTGCACAAAGAAATTACTCAGCGTTATCTCAGAGAATCTGGACGCCGTTATGGAATAACGTACCCGTTCATTTCTTTTTCATTATTATGGCTCTTTTCCAAGGGGGATACACACACACACAACAATATAAAGCAAAACTATTAAGAATTTTGAAATAACAGCAACATTACACAAGGAAATAACTGATTCTATAATATATGTGAAACATGTACATTAAGATGAGCATGATACATCTCTTTCTCTCTCTTCTGCATGTCCACAAGCATTAGGTTACAGTCCATCACTGCTGCCCACGTATGAATAAATCGCATGATTGTGAATATTAGACAATTCTCATGTTTCACAAATTTTTCACATGTGGACATTTCATGTAGTGAATGCGTTTTATGGAGACAGCTTCAGGCCCAAAGGGTTACCAGTTTGAATCTCTGGACGGGCAGGAAAAACACGAGAGGAGTTGAGTTGAACAGCATTTTCTCCTGCCTCTGTATCATGACTGAAGTGCCCTTGAGCAAGGCACCTAACCCCCAACTGCTCCCCAGGTGCTGTAGCATAGCTGCCCACTGCTCTGGGTATGTTTGTGTGCTCATTGCTCACTTGTGTGTGTGTGTGTGTGCGCGCGCATGCTCGTGTTCACTGTTTCAGATGGGTTAAATACAGAGGAGGAATTTCACTGTGCTAGAGTGTACATGTGACAAATAAAGGATGACTATTATTATCCATCCATTATCCGTAACCGCTTATCCTGTACAGGGTCGCAGGCAAGTTGGAGCCTATCCAAGCTGACTATGGGTGAGAGGCGGGCTACATCCTGGACAAGCCGCCAGATCATTGCAGGGCTGACAAATAACCATTCACATTCACACCTACGGTCAATTTAGAGTCACCAATTAGCCTAACCTGCATGTCTTTGGATTGTGGAGGAAACCGGAGCACCCGGAGGAAACCCACGCAGACACGGGGAGAACATGCAAACTCCACACAGAAAGGGCCCCGTTAGCCACTGGGCTCGAACCCAGAACCTTCTTGCTGTGAGGTGACAGTGCTAACCACTACACCACCGTGCTGCCCATCTTCATCATCATCTTCCAAATCAGAAGAACGTCACAGTTCATTTATGTACACATGCTACATTTTTTTTGTACATGTAAGGCTTGTAGTTCTCACATTGTGGGATTTTTTTTTTTTTGTTTCTTTTTGCAACAGGTAGAGTTGTCACCTCACAGCTCCTGAGCTTGGGTTACTGTCTGTATGGAGTTTCACAGGTTCTCCCCATGTTTTCGGATTTCCACCTACCTCCCAAAAATGGATTAACTGTGCTAAATTGCACCGATGTGTGAATGTACCTACAGTACATGGTGCCCTGTGATGGACTGGCGTCCTGGTATTGTGGAGACTTGGCTCCAGATCCATCATCACTCGGCCCAGGATAAAGCCTGAAGCTGAATAAATGATTTTTTTTTCCACATGCAGGACTTTTGCTTTCATTTTTCACATTATTCAGGTGGCATGAGTTTACTTAAGGTCATGTGCACTTTCACACAATCACGTGAAAATGTATGCGATTTTCCCATCAGTGTAGTGAAGGCAAGGCTGAGGGGGTAGGAAGTGTCCCGACACTATCACCACACCAGTTGATCATTTCCAATAACCAGCCTGACAGCTACTGAACTCAACAAATATATAAAAGACTTAATCTGGTCAACATGAGGCATTCATTTAGTATTTAATATGTTTGTATGAATTAATACACCAAAACAACATGAGAGCTTTAAAAATAAAGGGCCTCATGACACACAAGATGTTAATGAGAAGAGTGGAATGAGAAGGCAGTTGTATGTGCATGAGATAAGAACGGAGGAGGAGAGACTCGGGCCAGCTGGAGGAGCGAGTGGCGGAGCGCGAACAGAATAAGAACAAACGGAAGTCCTGCTCTCCACCCTGAACTTCACCCTGTGTCCTGGACCTCTGGCCAGAGAGGATGTGTGGGGACACAAACAATCCAGGAGAGAGTTTAGATCACTTTTGCTTTCATTCTAACTGTAATAGGCTCAGAGTAATGCATGACTAAATGTCATTTCGATAGCCCTAACTTTGATTTGACTAGAAGCAGAGATATGAATTAAACCTTGCTACTTGTTTTTCCACCTCATTTCCCCACATTTTGTTATTGATGAATTGGGTTTTTTCCTCCACACACTGCTTTCACATTATAGACTATTAGATATTTACCATTTTCTTTTAACTAGGTTGTCTTATGGGTCTGTGATTATTATTATTTAATCCTTTATCCTCGATTTCCTTTTATAGCATTTTCAATCTATTTGACCATCTTGAATACTTTTGTGCAACTTTTAGTACATTTTATTGCAATCTTTGTAATAATGCAACTGTCATTCATATATATATATATATATATATATATATATATATATATATATATATATATATATATATGTATGTGTGTGTGTGTGTATATATATATACACACACATATATATATATATATATATATATATATATATATATATATATACATACATACATACATACACACACATATATATATATATATATATACACACACGTGTGTGTGTGTGTGTGTGTGTGTGTGTGTGTGTGTGTGTGTGTGTATATATATATACACACACACACACACAACCCTGATTCCAAAAAAGTTGGGGCAAAGTCTCATCTCATTATCTCTAGCCGTTTTATCCTGTTCGACAGGGTCGCAGGCAAGCTGGAGCCTATCCCAGCTGACTACGGGCGAAAGGCGGGGTACACCCTGGACAAGTCGCCAGGTCATCACAGGGCTGACACATAGACACAGACAACCATTCACACTCACATTCACACCTACGCTCAATTTAGAGTCACCAGTTAACCTAACCTGCATGTCTTTGGACTGTGGGGGAAACCGGAGCACCCGGAGGAAACCCATGCGGACACGGGGAGAACATGCAAACTCCGCACAGAAAGGCCCTCGCCGGCCACGGGGCTCGAACCCGGACCTTCTTGCTGTGAGGCGACAGCGCTAACCACTACGCCACCGTGCCGCCTGGGACAAAGTACAAATTGTAAATAAAAACGGAATGCAATAATTTACAAATCTCAAAAACTGATATTGTATTCACAATAGAACATAGACAACATATCAAATGTCGAAAGTGAGACATTTTGAAATTTCATGCCAAATATTGGCTCATTTGAAATTTCATGACAGCAACACATCTCAAAAAAGTTGGGACAGGGGCAATAAGAGGCTGGAAAAGTTAAAGGTACAAAAAAGGAACAGTTGGAGGACCAAATTGCAACTCATTAGGTTAATTGGCAATAGGTCATTAACATGACTGGGAATAAAAAGAGCATCTTGGAGTGGAAGCGGCTCTCAGAAGTAAAGATGGGAAGAGGATCACCAATCCCCCTAATTCTGCGCCGACAAATAGTGGAGCAATATCAGAAAGGAGTTCGACAGTGTAAAATTGCAAAGAGTTTGAACATATCATCTACAGTGCATAATATCATCAAAAGATTCAGAGAATCTGGAAGAATCTCTGTGCGTAAGGGTCACGGCCAGAAAACCATACTGGGTGCCCGTGATCTTCGGGCCCTTAGACGGCACTGCATCACATACAGGCATGCTTCTGTATTGGAAATCACAAAATGGGCTCAGGAATATTTCCAGAGAACATTATCTGTGAACGGGCGGCACGGTGGTGTAGTGGTTAGCGCTGTCGCCTCACAGCAAGAAGGTCCTGGGTTCAAGCCCCGTTTCTGTGTGGAGTTTGCATGTTCTCCCCGTGTCCGCGTGGGTTTCCTCCGGGTGCTCCGGTTTCCCCCACAGTCCAAAAACATGCAGGTTAGGTTAACTGGTGACTCTAAATTGACCGTAGGTGTGAATGGTTGTCTGTGTGTCAGCCCTGTGATGACCTGGCGACTTGTCCAGGGTGTACCCCGCCTTTCACCCGTAGTCAGCTGGGATAGGCTCCAGCTTGCCTGCGACCCTGTAGAAGGATAAAGCAGCTAGAGATGATGAGATGAGATTATCTGTGAACGCAATTCACCGTGCCATCCGCCGTTGCCAGCTAAAACTCTATAGTTCAAAGAAGAAGCTGTATCTAAACACGATCCAGAAGCGCAGACGTCTTCTCTGGGCCAAGGCTCATTTAAAATGGACTGTGGCAAAGTGGAAAACTGTTCTGTGGTCAGACGAATCAAAATTTGAAGTTCTTTATGGAAATCAGGGACGCCGTGTCATTCGGACTAAAGAGGAGAAGGACGACCCAAGTTGTTATCAGTGCTCAGTTCAGAAGCCTGCATCTCTGATGGTATGGGGCTGCATTAGTGCATGTGGCATGGGCAGCTTACACATCTGGAAAGACACCATCAATGCTGAAAGGTATATCCAGGTTCTAGAGCAGCATATGCTCCCATCCAGACGACGTCTCTTTCAGGGAACACCTTGCATTTTCCAACATGACAATGCCAAACCACATACTGCATCAATTACAGCATCATGGCTGCGTAGAAGAAGGGTCCGGGTACTGAACTGGCCAGCCTGCAGTCCAGATCTTTCACCCAAGGAAAACATAATCATCATAAAACAGAAGATACGACAAAAAAGACCTAAGACAGTTGAGCAACTAGAATCCTACATTAGACAAGAATGGGTTAACATTCCTATCCCTAAACTTGAGCAACTTGTCTCCTCAGTCCCCAGACGTTTACAGACTGTTGTAAAGAGAAAAGGGGATGTCTCACAGTGGTAAACATGGCCTTGTCCCAACTTTTTTGAGATGTGTTGTTGTCATGAAATTTAAAATCACCTAATTTTTCTCTTTAAATGATACATTTTCTCAGTTTAAACATTTGATATGTCATCTATGTTCTATTCTGAATAAAATATGGAATTTTGAAACTTCCACATCATTGCATTCCGTTTTTATTTACAATTTGTACTTTGTCCCAATTTTTTTGGAATCGGGGTTGTGTGTATATATATATATATATATATATATATATATATATATATATATATTAAATAATGTGGGTTTTTTTAACGAATATATATATATTTTTTTTAACGTCTTTGTCATGATTTATGGACTGTGTTACCAAGGTCAGTGGGCTAGTAAATAAAGTGAATATAAAATAAATTTGTATAACCACTAAATCTTCATTACCCCCCCCCCACACACACACTTTTTAAAATTTTATTTATGTATTTATTTATTACTATTTTCTCATATTTAGCTGTAATAGTTCTAAACCATTTGTTTGGGAAACAGTTTTTGCAAGTAAAACCTTATTAAAATACAAATTTTCTCTACTGAAAAGCACATATCAACCATAAGTCTTTATCAAAATGAAACCATCCTATTTAATGTAGTATATCAAAACTTTTGACTCATATTCTACTCAATCTCTTTTTGCCAGCTGGAATTTAAGGGCATTTTGGATGTCCAGGCTCAAGATAGATTTATATCACTTACCCTCCTGTTTCTGGACCCCCTACCAGATGTGCAGAAATGTCCAGCATCTGGACTGTAGTGATGTGATGAACTATCTGACATGACCGTAGATTATCTAAGTTACAGTAATGAATGCATAAACATTCAAAACCCAGACACATGCTGAACCCAGCCACAAGTGCACACTTGTTCATGGAAACATGACTCATGGGGCTTTGGCGCCAGAAAGGTTTCAAACATAAGTAAGGAATTCCTCTAGCTCATTCTGTATCCAGTAACCCTTTCCCTAATGGCTTAGCGCACCTTAAAGCTCATAGGCAGCGGTTTTAATTTTATGCACATTTGAAACTTTATATGTTAAAAACCCTCTGTAATTTTCTTCTGGTCCCAAGAAGTATTGTTAATAAGTAACAATTAAAATAAGTTAGTGCGGATCGCAGCGAATTTCTGTTTGGCTATTTTCGTGACCACTCGGCACATGACGTCATTTAAGCCAAACAAACCACTTGAGTTGAGTCCACTTCCGTTTACTTACATTGCCGTTCAGCTTGAGTGCAGACGTGCATTCAGGAATTTCCAAAGAAAAACCCCATGCCTTATTGTTGTGCAGTGAACTGTAACAACGGGACCGGTTCAGGAAGAAGTTTTTACCTTTTTCTGAGAGAGGAGAAGAGGCGGAGCAAGTGGATTGGCTTTTTCTGAAAGAGGAGACGAAGCGGAGAGAGTGGATTGTGTGCGTGAAACAAAATCAAGCAGTCAGTCAAAGAAGAAACAGACCAGCAACGCTCAAGCAAAAATGAGAAGATTGGAGGTAAACATTTTTACTTTTGCTTGCAATTGACAAATCAAGAATCCTGAGAGATCCTGTACAATCATTGTGGAAATGAGACAAAGGGATATTTCCTCGCTCAGAGTAGGCTATAAATAGTATAATGCCGTGGATGGCAGGCTAATGTGGCCTACCGGCGCACTGTCCAGTAATCGTTCCCTATATCCACTAGGGAGGGTGGTTTAATTATTCTTCAAAAGGGCTCTTATTTAGTATTACGATGAAAGTAGGAATTTATCATAACTACCAGGATAAATCGTTTGGGCGCGAGTCTTGTTGAGGTTCGGGGTCACCGCGATCAGAGTCGGCCGAGTCGCTGTCCGATTCTGAGGCCGTACGGTCAAACCAGTGAGCCACATTCACCGATTGCTTCGCAACGGCCATAGGTTCATACATATATGGTTTCACCTCTCGATATTCAATTTGGAGAGTTCCTGCTTCAAAATCGCTATCGCTTTCAGACATTTTACACAACCTCTCACGACCAAACTCCGTACACGTGTGCTCGGTTCGCAGGTAAACACAGAGCTGCTCCCAGTCTGTTTGGCTTGAATGACATCATGACGACAGTCCCCTGGCGGTGAAAGTGTGCATAAGTGAGATGTAAACAAACCTTCAGAAATTGGGCAAAACAGTATATTTTAACTGTTTTATTCAATTTTAGGGTGCAAATTAGACACTAAGAAGATTGAATTCACTTTTTGGGTCGTTCTTCTCGATAGTAAAGTTGATATTCTACGTTTCACCTCCGACTGTTGCCTATGACCTTTAAAGGAGATACGCAGAGCCATGGCCTCACTTTTTGTTTATAAATGCCTTGAGACCTCAAGAATGGCACAGAAATAGTTTTAAGCATTAACAATAAATCTAATATAGTAATTTTTATGATTAAAATGATTCATATAGGTAGCGGTCTGAATGAATGACCTTGACATCTGTGACGTCACTACAGTAAGGCTATCGGTCTCATCGCCATTTCCGCTATACTAAAACACAGAGCTGACTGCAACTCCGATCCTCCATTTTGAGCTAATTTATTACCATGCCACGTAGATGTGTTGCTGGCGGGTGCAGCAACACGACAGAAGGTGGATTTATGTTCAAACTGCAAAGATTTGGACGTGTGTTGCGAGAAATTCACGGATTGGGTGCCTATGAAGAGGTCTCTCCTCTGCTCTGCACATTTTACTGAAGACTCGTATGAAACCTCTGACCTGTTGAGGAGTGTTGGCTATAAGCCCGTATTGAAAGACGGTGCAGTACCAACAATTAAAGGAAAAGAAAACTACAAGAAAAGGAAAGTAAGTTCAGTTGCACCAGTTCTCCCAGAGTGTGAGCCGAGCAGTAATGGCGGAGTACTCCGCATAGAGAAAATGGAAAATGAGTGGACCAGTCGTTTTGATTTCTCCGCTGGATATGCTTGCCTCAGCAGCAATATCTCGCCCTTACGTGGAAGAAGCAATTGAACGAAGAACTGAAAGTCAGATTGTTTCGAAACAAACGGCCACAAGGTCGGCCTTCAAGAAGCAAGAACACAGATGGGTAAGATGCGACTCTCATTTGGTTACATAACAACAATAACACTTGTTTACCTGCATTTAGATTAATACATGTAACTTGTATTGTGTTTAAATTAAATAAGATTATTTAATGTGCTTCAGAATGTGATTCTCAGTTCATCTGATTATTTAATTAGCCTTTTATGTTTTATCAGTGAAAATGCATGCATGTGTATGTTGCATAAGTTATAACACCCATCCTGTTTTAATGAGAGTCACATGAGACTGTCAGTTCAATTCCATCCAATTCTCTAGACGGCTTTGTTCTCTGGATTTATTTCGTAAGGTGGGGGCCTCCGTGGCCAATGTGTGACTATCGGATTCACTTTCCGATGGGTCGAATTGATACGGTTCTACGTGTATAGCAGTAGCATGTACACACACTCCAATATCAGGACTATCACAGTCAGATGTATTACTATCTGAGGAATCCGAAGAATCTCCAATAAATCCGAATGAAGAGGCCATTGCAACCACTTTCGCCTGCCGCGTCTGGCTTTGGGCTATAGCTGTCAAAGGCCTTGGCCTTAAAACCAGTTACAGCTGTGACGTCACTCACTCAGGGCTGGCTGGCTCAGCGGGGCAGCTCAAATGCCAACTTTGTGGTTGATTTTAACTCTCACATACATACACACACACACACACATACATACATACACACACACATATATATATATATATATATATATATAAATAAATTCCCATTTACGCAGCATACAAGAGTCAAGGATGTAGAAACTATCCACTCAGAAATCTCATCTCATCTCATTATCTCTAGCCGCTTTATCCTGTTCTACAGGGTCGCAGGCAAGCTGGAGCCTATCCCAGCTGACTACGGGCGAAAGGCGGGGTACACCCTGGACAAGTCGCCAGGTCATCACAGGGCTGACACATAGACACAGACAACCATTCACACTCACATTCACACCTACGGTCAATTTAGAGTCACCAGTTAACCTAACCTGCATGTCTTTGGACTGTGGGGGAAACCGGAGCACCCGGAGGAAACCCACGCGGACACGGGGAGAACATGCAAACTCCACACAGAAAGGCCCTCGCCGGCCACAGGGCTCAAACCCAGACCTTCTTGCTGTGAGGCGACAGCGCTAACCACTACGCCACCGTGCTGCCCCCACTCAGAAATGTATTTAAAAATAAAGGTTCTGCGCATCTCCTTTAAATCATATACACACACATCAGCAAGGGACAACTGAAGGCTAATAAATGGCCATGTCTCTCTTCATGAAACCCGTTCACAATAAATGAAGGCCCTAATGAACAACTCAGATATCCTGTGCACGACAGGTCAATACACCAGTAACAAGAACAACACTTACACTTTTTACACTGAGGGTCACTTTGCCACGGGAATAAAAAGAAAAGTGTGAGAACGCTTCAAGAGGTAGGAGTGGAGGGAAAAAAAAAAATCATTTTAGCTGATTCTTCCCAAGGACAAAGGTGCAGTCATGGAAATATTTAGTAATACTCTTCAAAAGTTTGTTTTTAGGGACCATTTATAGACCAGTAAAGGAAGTCTGGACTTAGAAGTCAGATACTAATAAATAAATCTATTTTCATTATCAAGGCAATGTTCAAGATGAAAGTGGAGAGAAATGTAAACATACACTGCAGGAGCCCATCATGTATCTGTTGTAAATGGGACAGTTTGGGATTTTTAAAGAAAGAATCAGTCAGATAGAAGAAGAAGAAAAAGACAAAGAAGAAGAAGAAGAAGCAGAATGATGAGACAAAGGAAGTGGAGGAATGTGAGTCTCGCTAAGCTTGTGGTCTGGGAATAAATCTGATAAAATACCCAGCAATGTACAGAACAATGCACATGGCTCCACAGCTCCTGTTATTACAGCTCATAGCATGCAATGTGTTGCTTGGAGAACAACAAAGAAGGTAGGCGTGTGTGTACAGTTTAATCTCACCATAAATTGCAGTTCTCTTTGTAGGTTGCACCTGAGTGGAACCTGTGGCCGTTTCTCTCACAGATCCCTGTAACACAAATTTACAATGAGTCACTTAGCAGGAGAACCTTCTTCATTTTCAGCAAAAGAGCACAAAGGTCACACAGCACCACGTATTCCCCTTTCTGTAGAAATATCTCCGAGTGACATTCCTACAGTGCTGAAGAGCTTATGAGGAACACGTCTCCTGGTTTGCTTTAAAGGTTAAAACACTCAGAGCCTCAGCAATTTGGCACAGAAATGTTGGCACTGGCTTTGCTCTTCTCCCAGATAGCCAGCTCCCTTCATGCCATAACAAGCTAAATGAGAGCTACGCTGTCTGCCGGGGCGCCAGTAAGCAGTGCTGTGCGAAGCCCACACACTCTTACACTCCTTCCTACCCACCTCTTGACATGCTATAATGAAGACTCTAGACTGAAGCAGCCTGGAGCACGTAACGGCACTAAAGGTGCAATCAGTGATCATTTGTTAAAAAGTTCTCAAACCGCTCATAGATATAAATATATGGTCGTATCTTTTCTAATGAGAAATGTCGACTTCTGTGCAAGAAAAGAACTGTGGACCACCAACATCTACTCAGTCATGCTAAGAAGGCATCGTTATGAGCTCCTGTCTTACACTAGTGTTCAGCGTGTGTGTTTTGGAGCCATGGCTCCGCGATCACTTTTATTTCATTTTTACCATTTCAGTTTTATTTATATAGTGTGTTTAATGGGGACATGGTCACAAAGCAGCTTTATACAAATCCAGATAGAGATTTAGATTTATCCCTATTGCTTTACTCCGCAATTATCTAATGACCACATACATCATGTTATTGTTCAGTAGAAATCAGAACAAATACAGATGCATTAAGGTACATTACGGTCCAGGAACCCTCAAGGAATAAGATGCAGGGCTGCTGCTATGCACATTGTTATTGTTACTAGTATCGCTATGGAAACTACTTTTAACTATTGTGCAACACTTTACAGCTGGCAAAGGATCAGTTTAGTTGATGAATAATGCACATAAAATATAGCCGGGGCGTGTGTGTGCGCGCGGTTTATTTTTATTCAAATCTCAACATGAGGTACAAATCGCCTTAAATGAAACCGCAACTGGAAAAAAAAAGTGCTACTAATATTGCTCTAAAAAGTATAAACAAAATCATAATATGGCATGCTGTTAGACAATAATCAGTTCAGATTTTTTTAAATCTTTTATTCCACAGCAATTTGGCAGTGCTAATATTTTTAATTGATTAAAGTTCTTACCTTTAAATTATAAACTCTTTATTTACTTACTTACTTACTGACTGACTGACAAGAAAGCTAAATGAATGGTGATTGGCTTCTGTTCAGGGAGGATTAGACTGGATTTGATGTTGTGTCTGCTTGCTGAGTCATTAGACGGGATGTAGCCGAGAACGTGCTCAATATGTGTGTGGTTCATGAGTAATCAGGGAGTCCGGAGGTCATATCACGCCTGTGGATGTAACTGTTCCTCCTTCAGCAAACACACATCAGACATTCCTGCTCTGATCTCTTTTGGCCCTTTGCTGTTGCTTGTCCGCCCCTCAAATCACTCCCTCTGCATTACATGCATTCTTTCTGGCCTCCATTCATCACTTCCTTGTGTCCTTCTCTGTTAATAAGAAGGCCACTGTTCTCCTTATTCTCAGGTAACACCTGTCAGTTTTTACACCTCGCACCCAGAACTTCAACTACAGACAGGGTCATGCAGGGAAACACACACAGCCTCAACTGTAACGAAGAAATTAACTTGTGTGCTTCTGATTTGCTCACAGTTTTCAAGATAAGGCGATTCCATGATTGGCATATCTGTTGATATTACTATCGTTTGTTGTTTTGTTTTATCTGTAACCGCTTATCCTGTGCGGGGTCACGGGAGGCAAGCTGGAGCCTATCCCAGCTGACCATGGGTGAGAAGCAGGGTACACTCTGGACAAGTCACCAGCTCATCACAGGGCTGACACACACACACACACACAGAGAGACACAAACAACTATTCACACTCACGGTCAATTTAGAGCCACCAATTAACCTGGCCTACATATCTTTGAACTGTGGGAGGAAACCAACGCAGACACAGGGAGAACATGCAAACTCCACACAGAAAGGCCCTCGTTGGCCGCTGGGTTCGAACCCAGAACCTTCTTGCTGTGAGGCGACAGTGCTAACCACTACACCACCGTGCCGCCCTATTAATATTGTAAATAAATATATATATATGCAAAGTAAAGGTAAGTGTCCTTCACAACAACATATGTGCATGTGTCAGATAACTTAATTCAAGCCTCTACAAGACTTTAAAAAGGCATTTTTTTGCATATCCCGTCCCTCAATAACTACACTGACAAAATAATCTATTTGACAAAATAATCATCAAAGTTCATCAAAATATCTTTATATTCATGTGTGAATCCATTTACACATCATGCCTGAAACAAAGATGATAAATATGCAGTTTAGATGTCACACAATATTCACTCATCCCTAATGTCGGACCACATTCACCCCTCTTGAAATATCTGGATTATTCCACAGTCACATGCCCAACATGAAGTTGCATCATCTGCATTTCCTGAAGATTATCAGAAGAAACACAAGTTCTCTCATTCAGGCCACTGAATTTTTTATTTTTAATTTTTTAAATTGGGGTGGCACGGTGGTGTAGTGGTTAGCGCTGTCGCCTCACAGCAAGAAGGTCCGGGTTCGAGCCCCGTGGCCGGCGAGGGCCTTTCTGTGCGGAGTTTGCATGTTCTCCCCGTGTCCGCGTGGGTTTCCTCCGGGTGCTCCGGTTTCCCCCACAGTCCAAAGACATGCAGGTTAGGTTAACTGGTGACTCTAAATTGACCGTAGGTGTGAATGTGAGTGTGAATGGTTGTCTGTGTCTATGTGTCAGCCCTGTGATGACCTGGCGACTTGTCCAGGGTGTACCCCGTCTTTCGCCCGTAGTCAGCTGGGATAGGCTCCAGCTTGCCTGCGACCCTGTAGAACAGGATAAAGCAGCTAGAGATAATGAGATGAGATGAGACACCCAACATGCTTGAATGATTACTGCCCAGTGGCACGGACATCCCTAGTGAAGTGTTTTGAAAAACTCATCAAGGATTACATCTGTTCAGTTTTGCCACCTTCATTAGATCCCTTTCGGTTTGCGTACAGGTCAAACAGAAGCACAGATGATACAGTTTCCCATGTTCTGCATACCACCCTTTCTCACCTGGACATGGGTAAAGGAAATTATGCAAGACTTTTATTCATTGATTATAGCTCTGCTTTTAGTACCTGACACCCTGGACAACAAGTGCAGGAATCTCGGACTGAGTTCCTCTCTCTGTGATTGGGTCTTAGACTTCCTGATTGGCAGGCCACAAGTGGTTAGAGTTGGCACCACGGTCTCAAACACACTCATCCTTAATATCGGAGCCCCATAGGGATGCGTCCGGAGTCCTCTGTTGTACTCACTGTACACACATAACTGAAAGCCCAAGCACAGCTCCAATACCATTTGTAAAATTCGCAGATGACACCGTCATAGTTGGCTTGATCTCGGATGAGGACGAGTCTGCTTACTTTGATGAGGTGGAAACACCATCCCGGTGGTGTCAGCCAAACAACTTGGAACTTAATGTCTCCAAAACCAAAGAAATTATGATGGATTTCAGGCAGAAGAGACAGAAAAACTCCACTCCACTCAGGATCTTTGGGACACCAGTGGACAGTCAGCAGCTATAGGCATCTTGGAGTATACTGTACATCTCCGAGGACCTAACCTGGACTCATCACACTTCCACCCTGGTGCTGAAGGTGAGACCATGCCTATACTACCTCAGGAGACTAAGGAAACTTAAGATCTCTCCTGGTGTTCTGCAAACATTCTATAGTGTCACCATTGAGTCAGTGCTTACAGGCTGCATCGCCGCTTGATTTGGCAACTGCAGCTTCCAAGACCATAAAGCACTTCAAAGAGTGGTATGATGTGCTGAACACATTACAAAAACTCCACTACCGTACCTGCCTGACATCTATATACAGTACACCAGTGCAGGTCCAGGGCAAAGTGGATTATCACAGATACCTTCCACCCGCACAATAAACTTTTCCAGTGGCTACATTCAGGCAAACACCTCCGTAGCCATATGGCCAGGACTGAGAGGCTGAGGAGGAGTTATTTCCCACAGGCCATCAGGATACTGAATGAGGCCTGAGCACCATCTCTGTCACGGTCACTTTATTGCATCTGCACTTTACAATAGCTTACCTATGTTTGTCTATGTGTGTCTACAACTTTTTTATTTATATTTTTAGAGGTTTATGCACAGTACTGCACAGAGCTGTTTTGCCACACACAACATTTCACTGTCATTGTCTTGAACGATTGTGCATATGACAAATAAAGTAATCTAATTGAATTTAATCAGTTTTTCTTTGGTTAAATCAGACACAAGGTATGCCACCACACTTGCCGGAGCAGTTGGGGGTTAGGTGCCTTGCTCAAGGGCACTTCAGCCAGTCCTGCTAGTCCAGCACTGCAAAAAAATGGCCTTTTAAAAATAAGAAATAAAAGATATACAAAGCATATTTGCTTGAATCAGGTGGAAAAAAATCTGCCAGTGGAACTAGTCAAATTTGACTTGGTAAGATTTCTTAAAGTAAGATGAAAAATCTAACCTGTTTTTAGATGAAATAATTCCAAAATAAGATTGGGGAACTTATTATGCGAGATCTGATTAACTCAAAATAATCAAAATAGTTCTTATAACAAGATCGTACTTCTTACATTTAGCCATTCTTTTTTTAAAGATTTTTTGGGGGGCTTTTCCACCTTTATTGGATAGGACAGTGTAGAGACAGGAAATGAGCAGGAGAGATTGGGAAATGACCTCAGGTTGGAATCGAATCCAGGTCCCCAGATTTATGGCTTGGCACCTTATCCATGACAAAGCAGTTTAAGGGCACTATATTCAAAGATTTCAGTAAAGTTCATTTATTCCCAAAACAAGCATACAGTACTTTTTTTTTTCTTGAAACAAGATGAACCGCATTTGACAAATGTCCAAAATGTACTTACTTGTTTTAAAAAAAACTTGTTTTATTTTCAAAGGTGCTCCAAATAAGACTTTTTCAAGACATTTTGTCTATACAAGATTTTCAAGATGGACTGTCTAAAAACTAGCCTTTCTAGCTAAATGAGGTTTTGCTTGTTGGGCAATTATGTCTTATAATAAGGGTGGCTAGATGTTTTGACTTGAAAATAGACAAATAAACTTCCTAAGATTTTTATTTTTTGCAGTGAGAGAATCGAACGAGCAACCTTTTGGTTCCAAAGCTGTTTCTCTAACCATTAGGCCATGGCTTCCCCCATCACTGATCAGGTCACTGATGAGGTCACTAATTATAAATGGTCCTTATGCCACTGATATGGAGGCTAATTATCCACATCTTGTGTATTTCCTAATTGTTTTTGCTTAAAAAAAATCCTGAGCCTTTATTAGAAATATTAGTTAAATTGTTAAATGCATGTTTCCTTAGATTCAATAAAGTTGCAAGGGTTAAATAGCAGCCCAAACATGTAATCACCCTTTTTAGCATGTGACTCTACAAGATTGTCATTGCTTCACTGACCTCTGGGAGGAGGCTGGATTCCCAGGCAGTGGCCCCAGAAATCAGGACAGCAGTCGCTCACTGTGCGGTTGCAGAACAGATCACAGTAGCAGATGGTATCCAGGTAAGGCATGGTGCACTCATCATCCCTGCCCTCACAGCAGCCCCCTCTTCTCTCACAGTATGAGCCAAACGGGTCCCAGATGCCCCGAGTATGCAGCGGGCTGGCCAGCTCCCTCCTGCTGCGGGACAGAACCTTCTGCGTCATGCTGCTGTCCACCATCAGAAGCACTGCACTAACCACCACCACCAGCCTCACCATCATCATCAATCACCTGTAAAAGATAGCCATACCATCATTACACATGATCATTTTAGACAGTCATATTTGATAATAAAATTAAATATGAGGCATCATCCTCCATCTCACTGCATCCAAGCAGAAATATGTGATTTAATGATGGAATGGGATCCAGAGAAAGGATCAACTGCTGCTCTGCAAACAGAACACGGATTATGTGAACATTTAATTAATTTGTCACATAGATCACATAGTTCGTGACAGGCGCAGAATACAGGGCAAGGCCCCAATTGATTTTCAACCCCTTTTTGCTTTGGCATAGATTTTTTTTATACACCTGATGCCCTTCCGGATGCAACCCCCCCAATCTATCCAGGCTTGGTACTAAGTATGCACTGTCTTGTACAACCCCAGTGGCTGGGTATTTTATCCAACCTGCATGTCTTTAGACTGTGGGGGAAACCCACACAAACGTGGGGCGAACATGCAAACTCCACCCAGAAAGGTCCCCGATGGCCACTGAGCTCGAACCCAGAACCTTCTTGCTGTGAGGTGACAGTGCTAACCACTACACCACCGTGCCACCCCAATATTAGCTTCTGTGTAGTTGGTGATAGAAACCCAAACATCAAACCAACAATACTTATAAAATAATACTTATAAAACATCTCAGCCTGAATATAAACATAACCAATAAACAAGTTCATGTTCTTTTTTATGAATGCTGTTGGCTTATAGACACACAAAGCTACTGTAAATGAGAGCAAAACGTTACTTTAAGAAAAGAAAGTGGATGTAAAACATTCTGAATCTTAAAATTTGAAAATTCTAATTGCAGTCTACAAATAATGTATCATTCACAAAAAAAAAACTTAAAAATTTGCATAGCTGCTTATCAGTTTATGTTAAATCTACTTCATAGTTGCTAGTGAATGGACAGATTCCTGCATCCTACACTTTCTGAGCTCCATTTTCATCATTACGTGTGCAGTTTTTAAAAACAGTGTCTATTACCCAGTAAACTGTCACTCTCACCATGTTCTTTGTGAATAATTTAAAATTCTTAAATCTGATTGAGGCGGCATGGTGGTGTAGTGGTTAGCACTGTCGCCTCACAGCAAGAAGGTTCTGGGTTCGAGCCCCGTGGCCGGCGAGGGCCTTTCTGTGTGGAGTTTGCATGTTCTCCCCGTGTCTGTGTGGGTTTCCTCCGGGTGCTCTGGTTTCCCCCACAGTCCAAAGACATGCAGGTTAGGTTAACTGGTGACTCTAAATCATGGACGATGCCAGTCACCCTCTGCACACCGTCATCAGCAACCAGAGGAACCTGTTCAGTGACAGAATGCTCCTTCCCAAGTGCAGGACGAACAGACTCAAAAACTCCTTTGTCCCTCACACCATCAGACTGTACAACTCCTCTCTGGGGGGAGGAGGGGGAGCAGGAGGACAGAGGACGGGACGGAGCAGTAGCGTAGCCTAACAATAAGCAATACCATACAATGTGCAATATAAAGTGCAATATCTCTCCTGCTGCCGCCCCCCCCCCCTTTTTTCCCCTCCTTCCCCCCTCCCCCATATCTTATTCTTTTTATATATGTAAATAATTTATTTTAATTTATCTAGAAGTTTTCTCTATTTATTTTCTCTGTTTAGCTGTAATGATGCTGCTGGAATCTTAATTTCCCTGAGGGAACCCGCCCAAAGGGATCAGTAAAGTTTTATCTAATCTAATCTATATTGACTGTAGGTGTGAATGTGAGTGTGAATGGTTGTCTGTGTCTATGTGTCAGCCCTGCGATGACCTGGCGACTTGTCCAGGGTGTACCCCGCCTCTCGCCCATAGTCAGCTGGGATAGGCTCCAGCTTGCCCGCGACCCTGTACAGGATAAGCAGTTATGGATAATGGATGGGATGGGATGGAAATCTGATTGGTCAGAAGGTGTTGATTAATTTGCTCCAGCAGCATGGCTCGGACCATAGTGCTGGCTACAAAGCAACTCACAGGTTTATATAAACGTGCTCTTTCCAACATGTTATTGTTCCATTAGTAACAGTTCATACAGACACCGCCACACAAACGGATTAAGAAACATGTCAAGTTTTCTGTAAGGAGATGGTCATTTCACATTTTTTGGAACACGTCTCCAGGGTCAGCCTTTTTCTGGAACAAAAAGTTCAGGACAGAGGGCTTTGTGTTCTGTCATGCTAACTTCAAGAGAGAGAGAAAGAAAAAGAGGCTGGTGAGGGAATGACTTGATGTTTTTCTATAAATGAAAGACATAACAGGAAGTAACTTGTTTCGCAGATGTTCCACCACATTAAATGCAACACTGAATGAATAAAAGTTTAATATGTCGTTCTTTAATAAATAATCTAATTGTTGGCAAATTGCTGTGGTACAAGACGAATAAAACACTTCAGCACATGCTGTTATTAGAAAAATAAAATAATTACATCTTGTCCAGAATGCTGAAAATTCTCAAGTAGTACAACAGATGCTCATAGAACAAATTTTATTTTCGTACTCATGTATTAAAATGCATTATTATTATTATTATTATTATAACCCCTTATTTTTCCTGCTGTTTAGAACGTTCTAGGTTGTAGCGCCTAAACTGCCTTACATCATGTACTAATGACTTTCCTTATCATAGTGCAGTGTTAGGACTGAAAGATCTAAACTAGACTGATTACGCTGTAAATTAACTGCAATAAAAAGCAAGTGGTTCAGGAAGGAGGAAAAGTCATCATTAATCTAAATGTGGTAAAAAGTAGCTTTAATGCCGAGGGCAGACTGCCCACATCAGTGTAGCAGAAACAGCAACTTCCTTCTGTCAAACTCAAACACACAGCATTATGGGATATCAGAACTGTCACGTTTCTCAACATTAAGATATAGAAGGTATGCATATGCACAGGTGCTGCATGCTCTCATGCATGCACTCACTGTAGGAGCAGCACGAACAACTCTGATTTCAGCTTTAATATGTCCGTACTTGGCTTTTATGGCCCATCTGGGCCTCTGTGTACAGAGTATCGTGGTGTCTCTGCTCAAGCTTTGGTCATTTGTAGCACAACCTGTTGGCCCTCATGTTCTCTTCCAGCCCCAGACTAACAATGGCTTAAGACCACACATGACTGCTTTTGAAGTCCTTGCTCTGGAATCAGGTTGCAAGCACAGAGTCCTGAGGGACGACTGAGAGTTATATAAATAGCTTCAATAATTTAATCTAAATCTAATCAACTTGACTGTAAGCACAAAACCACATCTGCACCGAGAGCAGCCCCGGAAAAAGGACATTGTTTTACAGTTTTGTGCATGGCTGTGCCTTTTGTCAGCCAACACAGACTTTCTCATATACACTCTCACACAGTGGTTCTCTGACCAAAGCCCTTTTCATTGACTTTCATAAAGCAGAGAGGCAGAAAATACTCCAGAAGGACTAAAAGAGGATGAACTCAGTTTGTCATACTCAATGCTGTCAGCAACAGAGCGGCAGTGAGGGTGGCATTTTGACCCCACTGATAAAAACTGGTGTAACAGTGACTGGCTGTGGTCTGACCTCTGATCTATACGGCCTACTGAACAGATCAACAAGCAGAAAGACAAGCTGCTCACCAGGCCTGGGTCATATGATATGATATCAAGACTAATAAATTACCTCATAGCAGGTATCATCAACAAAATAAAATAAGGATCCTTGAAAATTTTTTTTTTCATTTATTTATTTTGATATTTAAGGAGGGCGGCATGGTGGTGTAGTGGTTAGCGCTGTCGCCTCACAGCAAGAAGGTCTGGGTTCGAGCCCCGTGGCCGGCGAGGGCCTTTCTGTGTGGAGTTTGCATGTTCTCCCCGTGTCCGCGTGGGTTTCCTCCGGGTGCTCCGGTTTCCCCCACAGTCCAAAGACATGCAGGTTAGGTTAACTGGTGACTCTAAATTGACCGTAGGTGTGAATGTGAATGGTTGTCTGTGTCTATGTGTCAGCCCTGTGATGACCTGGCGACTTGTCCAGGGTGTACCCTGCCTTTCGCCCGTAGTCAGCTGGGATAGGCTCCAGCTTGCCTGCGACCCTGTAGAACAGGATAAAGCGGCTAGAGATAATGAGATGAGATATTTAAGGATATGGTTCCCATAGTGAGACAAAACATATAACCTTTTACATCGAACATTCCAGTTTGAACGCTTTTTTTAATTTAAGAGTATAATTTTAAGACTCCTCTTGTTGCCCATGTTACTAAAGTCTAGCCTATTGGAGATGTATATATTTTTTACACATGCAGTACCAGACAAAAGTTTGGACACACCTTCTAATTCAATGGTTTTTCTTTAGTTTTATTAATTAAAATACACTTCAGTCTTAAAGTAATGATGGATGCTGTTTCTCTTTCTTTAGTTGTTCGGTTCTTGATGTAATATGGATTACTACAGTTGTGGAATAGGACTATTTACTGTATTTTTACTATTTACTATTTACCGCTTGATCTCAAACGCATTAAGAAGGCAATAAATTGCGCTAATTAACTTTTGACGAGGCATAACTGTTAAATGAAAAGTATTCCAGGTGACTCCCTCATGAAGCTGGTTAAGATAATGCCAATAGTGTGCAAAGCGTCATCGAGGTAAACACTGGCTACTTTGAAGAATCTAAAATATCAAACCTAATGCTTTAACACTTTTGATGTCTTTGACATAAGTGCATCAAAAAAACCATACGCATGGACTGCAAAAGTGTACAGCAGTTAGGTAAAATAATTCATTTGGATATTTGAGGATGTTTAAAGTATTACAAAACAAACAAACGGTTAAGTACGGAACCATGTAGAGGTCTTTAGTGGATCTTTGAGGATGGCAAAGCTGTACAACAATTTTCCTGTCAAACAGGGTCTCAAATAGAACACCTTTACAAACCTGTGATCCATTAAATACAGTCATATGAAAAGAAAGTACACCCTCTTACAGCACGGTGGTGTAGTGGTTAGCGCTGTTGCCTCACAGCAAGAAGGTCTGGGTTCGAGCCCCGTGGCCGGCGAGGGCCTTTCTGTGCGGAGTTTGCATGTTCTCCCCGTGTCCGCGTGGGTTTCCTCCGGGTGCTCCGGTTTCCCCCACAGTCCAAAGACATGCAGGTTAGGTTAACTGGTGACTCTAAATTGACCGTAGGTGTGAATGAGAGTGTGAATGGTTGTCTGTGTGTCAGCCCTGTGATGACCTGGCGACTTGTCCAGGGTGTACCCCGCCTTTCGCCCGTGGTCAGCTGGGATGGGCTCCGGCTTGCCTGCGACCCTGTAGGGCAGGATAAAGCGGCTAGAGATAATGAGGTGAGATGAGACTTCATATGATAATATTAACCACTGGTTATTTCAGAGAGGAAAAAAATGGGGACACTATTGCTTCCATTCGGGACAATACAACACAGAATTCGGGACCACTGGGGGACACAAAGAAAAAAAGTTAATTTCGAGCCCTGAATGTGAGTGTGAATGGTTGTGTGTGTCTATGTGTCAGCCCTGTGATGACTTGGCGACTTGTCCAGGGTGTACCCCGCCTTTCGCCCGTAGTCAGCTGGGATAGGATCCAGCTTGCCTGCGACCCTGTAGAACAGGATAAAGCGGCTACAGATAATGAGATGAGACCCTCTTCCAGTTACATGGTTTTACCAATCAAGACATAACAAAAAAAAAAAAAAAAAATCATCTCATCCTCACCAGGTCCTAAAATTATGCAAATCTAACCTCAGGTGTAAAGTAACACACAACAGATTCCACCGTATCATTATTTATTTAACAAAAATTAAGTGAAAATGCAGAATCCATGTGTGAAAAAGTAAGTACACCCCATGATTCAATAGCTTGTAGAACCACCTTTTGCAGCAGTAACTTGAAGCAATCATTTTCTGTATGATTTTATCAGTCTCACATCATTGCGGAGGAATTTTGGCCCACTCTTCTTTACAACATTGCTTCAGTTCATTCATGTTTGAGCGCATTTGTTTATACACAGCTCTCTTAAGGTCTCACCGCAGCATTTCAATTGGGTTGAGGTCTGGACTTTGACTTGGCCATTCCAACACCTTGATTCTTTTCTTTTTCAGCCATTCTGCTGTAGATTTGCTGGTGTGTTTGGGATCATTGTCCTGTTGTATGACCCAATTGCAGCCAAGCTTTAGCTGTTGGGCAGATGGCCTCACATTTGCCAGAATACTTTGGTTCATGGTTGACTCAGTGACTACAAGATGCCCAGGCCCTGTGGCTGCAAAACAAGCCCAAATCATCACCCCTCCACCACCATGCTTGATGGTTGGTATGTGTTTGTGCCGATATGCTGTGTTTGGTTTTCGCCAAACATGGTGCTGTGCATTATGGCCAAACATTTCCACTTTGGTCTCATCTGTCCAAAGGACGTTGTTCCAGAAGGCTTGTGGTTTGTTCAAATGCATCTTTGCAAACCTATGCCGTGCTGTGATGTTCTTTTTAGATAGAAGAGGCTTTCTTCTGGCAACCCTTCCAAACAAGCCATACGTGTGCAGTCTTTTTCTAATTGTACTTCATGAACTTTAACATTTAACATGATAACTGTGGCCTGTAGAGTCCTAGATGTAGTTCTTGGGTTTTTTGCAATTTCTCTGAACATTGCACTGTCTGACCTTGGAGTAAATTTGCTGAGACGTCCACTCCTGGGAAGATTGGCAACCGTCTTGAATGTTTTCCACTTCTGAATAATCTTTCTCACAGAAGAATGATGGATTTCAAATTGTTTGGAAATGGCCTTATAACCCTTCCCAGACTGATGTGCAGCAACAATTGCTTCTCTAAGATCATTGCTGATGTCTTTCCTCCTTGGCATTGTGTTAACATACACCTGAGTGCTCCAGACCAGCAAACTGCCAAAACTTCTGCTTTTTAAGAGGTGGCCACACTTGCTGATGATCAATTAATCAAATTAATTTGATCAACAACACCTGGTGTTATTGGTCATCTGAGGTTGTATTTGCCTAATTTTAAGACCTGGTAAGGACCAGATGATTATGTCCTGACACTTAAAAGAGGGTGTACTTTCTTTTTCACATGACTGTATATCTATATATCTGTCCTTCTTTTCAAAACTACCATAGTGTAGCTCAAAGCACTCAGTGGTCAAAGCCCAGCTGTTCCGAGCCCAAACTGAGCTACTGACCCATAAGCAAATCCTCCTACATCAGAGGAGAGACACAGATGGGCTACAAGATGCTGCTGCTGATGAGATGATGGTCTGCTAGAGCTTTTCCTCACATCAGCGATACACTCTGCACAAACCAGGTGCTGACCTTCAGCAAGTAAACTCAGATATTCTCATGAAAGGCTTAAATACTGTAAGTGTTACAAGAAAAAAAAAAGCTTCTTCAAATGTTTAATCCTGGATGGTTTCAAATATTCTATAAAGTTAAGTAAGGGATTAGAGCTGAAGAGATTTCAGCAGCACAGAAGACTTTCTAAAGCTTCTTAGATTTTCTAGAGTGTTCTCGGCATGTAAACAATGACACACCAGTGACCAACAATCCCCAGCTTATTGGCTCTTATAATAACACCTAAATTCAACAAGTCTTGTCTGGCATGCAGGCAGTGTATACACACACATACACACACACACACCTTTAAGTGCATTTAAAATTGCTTTACACCAAAGATTCAACTCAGCTGAGTGTACTTTCCTTATCCTATTTTATTTATTCAGTTGTTTTTGAATATTTCTCATTTTGTTATTTTTATTTCATTTATGTTTTTAAACTAGAAACGAAGCCCCGCACATGGTGCATCGGATCTACAAACTGTAAAACTTTGTATTTTAATAAAAATAATAAAAATTTATGAAAGCTGTAATAATGTGTTTAAAACATGGTTTAATACTCTAATGCATACCAGCAAACTATAACAAAAATATCTTGTAAAGACAGAGTAGTAAAGTAAGTCATAACTCAAATATAATATACGGTACAGTGATTAAAGATCTTATTAATTCAAGAACGTGTTCAAGATATACAGCTATGGAGAAAAAAAAGAGTCCATACTGATTGGCATCACCATTAAAAGTGATTTCTTCATTTTTTCCATAGCTGTATAAATCACTCAGTGTATTTCACTCAAAGTCCACTAGCACTGCAAATCAAATATCCCAGAAGAAGAACTGCGAATCTAGTGTCCATATATCCAGACTTACACTTAGATTTCTTACTACATGAAATATTTTTGTTTCAGTCAGCAGAACACTGTTCTACTGAATATTAAACTTCTCACTCTGAGGAGCGTCACTCTATAAATGCTCCTACATGAAAATGACACAATGAGCAATATTTGAAGAACTACTGAATAAATATGTTGGAGTTAGGAGAGGCCACTCAGGTGAGTTGAGTTTGTGGTGTAGACATTTTTTCATGTGTTTAATTTCAGCACAAACATGACCAGATCTTCTCATTCTTAACTTTAAACACTGGGCTTTGTTAAACTGCCTCTAGTTTTGGTCCAAGAGGGTTCGACACTCACTATCTGCACACCTGTCTGCGGTCTGGAGCAGGGGAGGGAGGGACACCCACCCACACACACACACACACACAAGAATCAAAGAAGAAAGGGTGCGCTTACCTTGTCACTGTATGGAATAAATCCTCTGCTGTTTTATTCCAGAAGCAAAACAGAACAAGACAGACAAGTGTTTACAGCCTCTATCAGTTCTTTTTCCTCTTCTACCTTTCAGTCCCTCTTAGCTGTCTGTCTCTCAGACTCAGTGCTGGGCTTTATACTGTGACTAGGTGGGAGGACCTTCTCCTTTCACTTACTCTATCATTCACCCCTACTGTCTCATTAGTCAGTCAGTCAGTCAGTCTCTCTCTCTCTCTCTCTCTCTCATGCCTTTGCATGACTCACCTCCTGGTGGTCAATGAGACAACAGCACCAGCACCACCAAAAGCATCTTGCACATCATCTTTAAATGAATGTACCCAAATGTAGCCAATACATCATATCTGTATTTAAAAAAAACAAAAGCAAATTAAACTGGAAATAATTATCAGAATTCAACTCCGTTCAACTTGATTGGCATTTACACACACAAATGTACAGTATAAGGAAATGTAGGCTCGATTTTAAATACAAACACATCTTTAAACTTTGGGCAAACTTTACTTGATTCTGATACCTGCATGATACAAAACTAAGCACTGAGGAAAAAAAAAAATGATTCCAGCAGCAAGATGGCTAACATAAGATAAGAAAAGTAGCGTATCAGGATCATGCACCAGTCTCATCTCTGGCAGTCCAGAGGGCAAGAGGAACCACAGTGGGAGAAGTGTATTGCCTGAAATATTGCTCTAAATCTCTAAAGGCACTGTAAGAAAACCTGGCTATAGTGATGTAGTGAAGTTTCCAGAACTGTTTGTTTAAAAATCACAGAGGGCATGTAGTAACAGAACAGACTTTTCCTTGGAGTAGTGCCATGAGGAAGCCATGACAGAGAAGCAGCTTTGGGACCAAAAGGTTGCCAGTTTGATTCCCTGGACCAGCAGGAAAGGCTGATGTGCCCTTGAGCAAGGCACCGAACCCTCAACTGCTCCCCAGGCTGCTCTGGGTCTGTTGTACATCACATAAAAGCATCTGCTAAATGCCTGCAATGTAATTAATGTAATGTAATGGTCAACAAATCAATGGATAGTTTGTGCACAGTCAAGGAATGAAACAAGACTACAACTGAGTATAAATCTTATCCAGTGAGATGACAAGTACTTATTACTTATCCTCTTTGCTCCCACTGGAGCATAAGCACAAGATCCCTCCATCTGGCACGGTCTTTTGCCTTGGTCTCAGTCTCACTCCTGGTGATCCCAATTTGCTTAAGTTCTGCTTCAACTGTCCTTCGCCAGGTGTTCCTTGGTCTGCCCCTTGGTCTCTTGCCTTGTGGGGTCCATCACAGTGCAACCCTCACAATACTTGTCTGGGGCATCGACGTCGTCTATGCTGTATTTCATTGACGATGCATGCGGGCTGGCTGAGCTGGAGGAGGTCTTTGTTGGGGATCTTGTTGGGCCAAAATATGACAAGTACTTATTAGTCAGGAGAAAAGAACCTTAAGTAATTAAAGTGAAAAATATCACAGTAGATTATGTGTCATTAATATCAGAGCATAATTTGACTCCTTAAACACCCAGAAACCACTTACACACTTTCAGTGATTACAGTCATGACTACACACCAGTGGCAGCTCCTGAATTTTTTTTCGGGGGGGGGGGCAATTTTCCCCCCCGTTATGTCTACACGGACCGTAAATGTCCACAGGACTGAAGTAAATTGACCTAGGTAGCAAGTCAATTGGCCGAACTTGTTTTTGCCTGGTAAATTCAGATATCAATATAGACTATCTCTTCTCTCCACTAGGTGGCAACACCAAACAAGTTAAAGGTGGCAAACTAAGGTAGCCTAGTAAACTAGACCCACTCGCCTAGCGGCCAAAAATATTTTTGCCTACGAGTGGCAAATATTCACATTTAGTCTGGCTTGCCAGGCTAAAACTAAGGAAGATTCATTGTGAAGCCTTCAAAGCAAAACATTTGGCATCACAATCAATTAATATTACATTACTCATTTATTTTCTCATATTATTCCAGTATTCTATAATAAGTAGACACATTCTTAATTATAAACATATTCTGATTTCTTCAATTCTAAAGAATGCAATTAAAGTGGCAGGATATAAATCCAAAACAAGTGTTTATTTAAGTTTTGAAAAAGATGAAGAAAAACATAACCATCAAACAAACATGTGCAGCTTAATTATGTGTTTTTTTGATATGGAATTGCAGCATTTTAACAACAAATAATTCTAAATAAATTCTGCAGTTTTTTTCCCCAAGAATTCCTCCAGAAAGCCATGCCTTAAAAGGAAATTTAAAAGTATTACAAGCATGTCAATGAGCACAAAAGGCTTTAGTTATTTAGCTATATACACACACAAGGTTACACAAGGTTTTGTAGTCAGTGCAACTTGGCTTAACAAGTTGGAAAAAAGGGTAAGGTGCTGCTGGCTCCAATGAACACATACTGTACAATATATAAAAACTGAAAATATGCTTAATTTACACCAAGTCAGAGAGAACTTGAGGCTACTGAAATATTCCAAGCATGGCAATGTTAAACTGCCATTGGTAAAACACACACACACAACTTTTGCCTAGTAAATTCAATTATCAGATATCACTGTACCGTCTGCTGTGCTACTTCCAGGGTGGAAGAGAACGCAAGGGGAGCAAAAAAGAGCATTGACTACATCACAGCCAGCTCGCCAAGTTTTCCGGTGGTACCAGTTCTTGTTAAAACCTCTTGAGCAGGTCTTCTCCCCCTTCGTAGACACTTGCTTGATGTTTAAATTCAGTCTAGGAGGTCCTAGCTGTTTGATTGCCGTTTTCTCCTCATTGGTACGACGACTAAAGGGAACTCCTTTCAGAGACGCTATCGTATTGTTGCACTCAACACTCGCCGCCATCTTCATAGAATGTTCACACATTTCCTGCGCAAGTTGCGTTTTCCAGCCCAAAATTATGTTCAAAACCCCCCCAAAATGCACTTAAAACCAATCTGGCAACACTTGCGCGGCGCAACAGGCGTATGACGTAAGCACGCTGCTTGTGCGAGCACATAAAACCTAATAGAAAATGCATTGGGAGCAGGATTTTCGAAAAAAACCGTACGTACCATTATGCTGCATTCATGTGCTATGGGAATTATGGTAAATACCAAACGCCGACATGGAAAGCACACATGAACGCCCCCTCTTGTGGTATTTTCCACTGGGCAACTCGTAGAAAATTTTGATACACGAGTTGCCGAGATGAGATGAACTTTAACCTTTTCAACATGGCGGCGAGCGGTACAAGACACTTGAATGCTAAGCATTGTACGCTACTAAAGTTTTTTTTTACTAGTACTAGTGGGTAGTTTTTGGTGTCTATGCAATGTTGCGTCATTAACAAGTGTAATATAATACGTTAGAAATCCGTTTCCTTTAAAAATGTGTTGTTATGGTTTGTTTTTACCTATCCAGAGCAGACGCTATTGCTAACGATAGCTAACTAACTATTGCTAACTTGAATCTGGTCCACCATCTTTAATTTGTCAACAACAACAAAAGCATGTGAACACAACACACTGGTAAATACCACTTCCCAACTGGAAAATATCATCTTCCCATAGCACATGAACGCAGCATTAGTGTCAATGAGAGATTTTGGGGCAAATCTGAACCTGACAGAAATCGCCCCAAAAGGGCGTGGCTACACCAGGCGCGACCTTAGCCTGATTGGACAATGACATTACTGTCGGTAGTAGGAGTAGATAAAAAAAAAAAAATCTCCCTCCCTGTTTGGGAGTGCGTCGCCCAAATCGCCCCTATTAACGAGCCGCCAGTGCTACACACCTTTCCGACTTGTACTTACTGAATAATATATAGTACTTACCGAATACTGAGCATTAAGATGAATAACTGACTAATCTGAGAGTACAATGAGATAAGCCGTTTTTTTCTTGAAGCAAGTAAGTAAAGATTACAACACTCCTCTCCCTCCATGTTTTAAAGATTATTTCAACATGTATTGACTTGCTCTGATCTCTTTTTACACTTCCTTGCTTACAGGCATAGCAAACAGTATAATCTTGTTTATTACGCCATCCCCTACAATGGTTAGGCAATGGAGAAAATGGAGAACGTGCAAGCTGTCAACTTTAATTTCAGGATGTAAATATCTATATCAGGTCAATGACGTAGAAATGATATTCCTCCTACCGTGTTTTATTTGATCAACACTAATTATATGTTTGCTTATACATGTTAGTTAGTTTGAGATGTTAAACAAGGTAGGGCACAATTCCAATTAAAAAAGAGAAGATAGAGCACTAAATCCAGTCACTGAAAAAAAAAGGTATTGATTTCATGGCACAGAAGCTGGAAAGAGATTTTTAAGATTAGAAGTAATGCATGGTTAATTGTCAGCCCATTATAGAACAATTATGCTCTTCGCTTTCAGCAGCCTGTGATACACATCAGTCCTGGGTAACAGATGGAACGTGTCAGCATGTGTTGTGTTCATACAGGGACAAGCACAATAAAGTGGTGTAATGATGGTGTACTGATAATATTCACATCAACTATCAGAATGGGGAAAAATGTGATCTCAGTGATTTTGACTGTGGCATGATTGTTGGTGCCAGACGGGCTGGTTTGAATATTTCTATAACTGCTGACCTCCTGGGATTTTCACCCACAACAGTCTCTAGAGTTTACTCAGAATGGTGCAATAACGAAAACAACATCCAGTGAGTGGCAGTTCTACAGACAGAAACGCCTTGTTGATGAGAGAGGTCAATAAAGAATGGCCATACTGGTTCAAAAGGCTACAATAACTCAGATAACCACTCTGTACAATGGTGGTGAGCAGGAAAGCATTTCAGAATGCAGAACACAATCAAACCTTGAGGTGGATGGGTTACAACAGCTGAAAACTCTGGCGGGTTCCACTTCTATCAGTCAAGACCAGAAAGCTGAGGCTGCAGTGGGCACAGGCTCACAGCTGAAGGCTGGAAAACCGCAGCCTGGTCGGATAAATCTCGGTTTCTGCTGAGGTACACAGATCGTGGGGTCAGAATTTGGTGCCAACAGCATGAATCTGTGGGCCCAACCTGCCTTGTGTCAGCTGTCCATACTGGTGGAGGTGGTGTAATAATGTGGGGAAGGGAAAGGTGTGTTTTCTTGGCAGACTTTCGGCCCATTAATACTGAACAATCATGACTTGAATTGTGACTTAGTTTGTATTTGACTTGCATTAGCATATCATAAGCATGAATAATCAGACTAAATCAAAACATGTTTTAAAGTGTTTTAAAATACCTGTTTGGCAATAATCATTGCTAAGATGTAAAAATGCTGGTGAGCTGGAGGAGCATAAAAAGACCGAAACTGGATGACAGAAAATACTTAATAATATAGAAATATTCTCAATAGATCAAGAACACTGTCTGTAATTTATGGATAGATATGCCAAAGATTACCATACTAAGTCCAAACCTCAGTTTTACCACAAGAAAGCCCAGTTACAGATTGCTTAAAATACATGTAAAATGCTTGTACTTCTGGCAGAAAATTGTATGAACAGTGATGTGAATTAAAAGAAAAAAAAAGGGGGGGAGGTTACATACTCATGATCCAAATTTTACCACCATATTAGTGAACCATGGTAATGTGAGCATGTACAGCTGACACGGAAATGGATAAGCTCCACTGTCCCAGTCAGACTCATTTAATGGATGATGGTTCATCCTAAAGAATTTGCAAGTTTTAAAAAAATGGTTTAAAACCATCCATCCATCCATCTTCAGTATCAGCTTTATCCTGGTCAGGGTTGCTATGAACCTGGAGCCTAACCCAGGAACACTGTGTCCAGACTAATCCACTTCCTGGAATGTTTCTAAAAGGAAGCTGAAGAACCCACACAGACTCAGGGAGAACATACCAAACTCCACACAAACAGTAACCAAAGCTCATGACTGAACTGAACCTGGAGGTTTACTTACAGTGGTGCTTGAAAGTTTGTGAACCCTTTAGAATTTTCTATATTTCTGCATAAATACGATCTAAAACATCATCAGATTTTCACACAAGTCCTGAAAGTAGATAAAGAGAACCCAGTTAAACAAATGAGACAAAATATTATACTTGGTCATTTATTTATTGAGGAAAATGATCCAATATTGAATGTCTGTGAGTGGCAAAAGTATGTGAACCTCTAGGATTAGCAGTTAATCTCATCTCATTATCTCTAGCCGCTTTATCCTTCTACAGGGTCGCAGGCAAGCTGGAGCCTATCCCAGCTGACTACGGGCGAAAGGCGGGGTACACCCTGGACAAGTCGCCAGGTCATCACAGGGCTGACACATAGACACAGACAACCATTCACACTCACATTCACACCTATGGTCAATTTAGAGTCACCAGTCAACCTAACCTGCATGTCTTTGGACTGTGGGGGAAACCGGAGCACCCGGAGGAAACCCACGCGGACACGGGGAGAACATGCAAACTCCACACAGAAAGGCCCTCGCCGGCCCCGGGGCTCGAACCCAGGACCTTCTTGCTGTGAGGCGACAGCGCTAACTACACCACCGTGCCGCCCGATTAGCAGTTAATTTGAAGGTGAAATTAGAGTCGGGTGTTTTAAATCAATGGGATGACAATCAGGTGTGAGTGGGCACCCTGTTTTATTTAAAGAACAGGGATCTATCAAAGTCTGATCTTCACAACACACATTTGTGGAAGTGTATCATGGCACGAACAACGGAGATTTCTGAGGACCTCAGAAAAAGCATTGTTGATGCTCATCAGGCTGGAAAAGGTTACAAAACCATCCCTAAAGAGTTTGGACTCCACCAATCCACAGTCAGACAGATTGTATACAAATGGAGAAAATTCAATACCATTGTTACCCTCCCCAGGAGTGGTCGACCAACAAAGATCACTCCAAGAACAAGGTGTGTAATACTCGGCGAGGTCACAAAGGCCCCAGGGTAACTTCTAAGCAACTGAAGGCCTCTCTCACATTGGCTAATATTAATGTTCATGAGTCCACCATCAGGAGAACACTGAACAACAATGGTGTGCATGGCAGGATTGCAAGGAGAAAGTCACTGCTCTCCAAAAAGAACATTGTTGCTCGTCTGCAGTTTGCTAAAGATCACGCGGACAAGCCAGAAGGCTATTGGAAAAATGTTTTGTGGATGGATGAGACCAAAATAGAACATTTTGGTTTAAATGAGAAGCATTATATTTGGAGAAAGGAAAACCCTGCATTCCAGCATAAGAACCTTATCCCATCTGTGAAACATGGTGGTGGTAGTATCATGGTTTGGGCCTGTTTTGCTGCATCTGGGCCAGGACAGCTTGCCATCATTGATGGAACAATGAATTCTGAATTATACCAGCAAATTCTAAAGAAAAATGTCAAGACATCTGTCCATGAACTGAATCTCAAGAGAAGGTGGGTCATGCAGCAAGACAACAACCCTAAGCACACAAGTCGTTCTACCAAAGAATGGTTAAAGAAGAATAAAGTTAATGTTTTGGAATGGCCAAGTCAAAGTCCTGACCTTAATCCAGTCGGAATGTTATGGAAGGACCTGAAACGAGCAGTTCATGTGGGGAAACCCACTAACATCCCAGAGTTGAAGCTGTTCTGTATGAAGGAATGGGCTAAAATTCCTCTGAGCCGGTGTGCAGAACTGATCAACAGTTACCGGAAATGTTTAGTTGCAGTTATTGCTGCACAAGGGGGTCACACCAGATACTGAAAGCAAAGTTTCACATACAGTTAGGTCCATATATATTTGGACACTGACACAAATTTTGTTTTTTTACCTGTTTACTGAAACATATTCAAGTTATAGTTATATAATGGACATGAACATAAAGTCCAGACTTTCAGCTTTCATTTGAGGGTATCCACATTAAAATTGGATGAAGGGTTTAGGAGTTTCAGCTCCTTAATATGTGCCACCCTGTTTTTAAAGGGACCAAAAGTAATTGGTCAAAGGAGCTCTCCATGCAGGTGAAACAAGCCATCCTTAAGCTGCGAAAACAGAAAAAACCCATCCGAGAAATTGCTACAATATTAGGAGTGGCAAAATCTACAGTTTGGTACATCCTGAGAAAGAAAGAAAGCACTGGCGAACTCATCAATGCAAAAAGACCTGGACGCCCACAGAAGACAACAGTGGTGGATGATCGCAGAATAATTTCCATAGTAAAGAGAAACCCTTTCACAACAGCCAACCAAGTGAACAACACTCTCCAGGAGGTAGGCATATCAATATCCAAATCTACCATAAAGAAAGGACTGTATGAAAATGAATACAGAGGGTTCACTGCACGGTGCAAGCCACTCATAAGCCTCAAGAATAAAAAGGCTAGATTGGACTTTGCTAAAAAACATCTAAAAAAGCCAGCACAGTTCTGGAAGAACATTCTTTGGACAGATGAAACCAAGATCAACCTTTACCAGAATGATGGAAAGAAAAAAGTATGGCGAAGGCGTGGTACAGCTCATGATCCAAAGCATACCACATCATCTGTAAAACACGGCGGAGGCAGTGTGATGGCTTGGGCATGCATGGCTGCCAGTGGCACTGGGTCACTAGTGTTTATTGATGATGTGAGACAGGACAGAAGCAGCCGGATGAATTCTGAGGTATTCAGAGACATACTGTGTGCTCAAATCCAGCCAAACCGATTGGTCGGCGTTTCATAATACAGATGGACAATGACCCAAAACATAAAGCCAAAGCAACCCAGGAGTTTATTAAAGCAAAGAAGTGGAATATTCTTGAATGGCCAAGTCAGTCACCTGATCTCAACCCAATTGAGCATGCATTTCACTTGTTAAAAACTAAACTTCAGACAGAAAGGCCCACAAACAAACAGCAACTGAAAACCGCTGCAGTAAAGGCCTGGCAGAGCATTAAAAAGGAGGAAACACAGCGTCTGGTGATGTCCATGAGTTCAAGACTTCAGGCAGTCATTGCCAACAAAGGGTTTTCAACCAAGTATTAGAAATGAACATTTTATTTACAATTATTTAATTTGTCCAATTACTTTTGAGCCCCTGAAATGAAGGGATTGTGTTTAAAAAATGCCTTAGTTCCTCACATTTTTATGCAATCATTTTGTTCAACCCACTGAATTAAAGCTGAAAGTCTGAACTTCAACTGCATCTGAATTGTTTTGTTCAAAATTCATTGTGGTAATGTACAGAACCAAAATTAGAAAAATTTTGTCTCTGTCCTAATATGTATGGACCTAACTGTACTTTTGCCACTCACAGATATGTAATATTGGATCATTTTCCTCAATAAATAAATGACCAAGTATAATATTTTTATCTCATTTGTTTAACTGGGTTCTCTTTATCTACTTTTAGGACTTGTGTGAAAATCTGCTGATGTTTTAGGTCATATTTATGCAGAAATACAGAAAATTCTAAAGGGTTCACAAGCTTTCAAGCACCACTGTATGTTCCTCAAAATAAAGTTTATTAGGCACAAAAAATATCTAACTAGCAAAAGTGCATTTCTTGACGTAAATGCTGACAAGGAAAATCTTTACCAAATGTCAGTGACTTTTAACCCCCACAGTAGACTGGATTGTACAAATTACATCCTTTTGTATTAATATGATTGACTGAAAATTCTGACCAAAACTTGGAGAAAAAGAAGAAGAAGAAGAAGAAGCCTTTATTGGTCACATGTACACTCAAGCACAGTGAAGTTTGTCCTCTGCATTTAACCCATCTGAAGCAGTGAACACACATACACACACCCAGAGCAGTGGGCAGCTATGCTACTGTACAGCGCCCAGGGAGCAGTTGGGGGTTAGGTGCCTTGCGCAAGGGTACTTCAACCCAAGGCCTCCCCATGTTAACCTAATTTAATTTACCTTCCAAAAATGAGTACTGAGCTGTATTGTTAAATTTCATTCAGCAATTTTGTCAAAACTACACACTCAATCTTAGCTTTGTAATATACTGTAAATCCTCTGGGAAGCACAAGCATCTACACTCGCTGCTTTGTTCCAACACCTACACTGACACATTTATGGTAAATGTGCCTCATATTACTATCAGTCCAGAACAGAGAGTTGTTACAACGTGTAGGCTGAGGTTAATTTTCGAGCACTCACCACTCCTACCACTCCCTCCGTTTATCACAATCTAACACTCACAGAGATGTGATTCAGTGATTAAGCAACTACATAATATATTTGGCAGGGATGAGTCAGGGAAACGAGAACATATGGTCACATTATATAGATTTCACAAGTGTGTATTAAGGACCTCAGGCTGGAATGAATCAGGAGGCTGACCTTTCTGCTCTAGAAAAAAGAAGAAAGAAACCATGTGACATGTTGCAGTTAGAGTGAAGAAAGAGAGAGAGGGAGAGAAAGAGGTGAATAGAGTAAAGCCAGGCTGAGATATTTGAGATTAGAAGTAATGCACAGGACATTGTCAACACATTATTGAACAATCGAGCTCTTTCTCCGCCACCAGGCCACAGCAGCCTGTGACACACAGCAGTTCACATCAGTCCAGGACAGTGCATGGAGTGTATCAGCATGGAAAAACACACACTCTTCTTCCATAATCAATCTGCATGTGTTAGAATGAACCCTTTACATCAAACATTCCCTCTTCATAAGACAGAAATGTCAATTGCCTGGTGCAGTATTCATGCTATAACAACACGAAGGCTATAAAATGAGACATTCCACTGAGCAGATGTGCCTCTTCATCAACAACTCGCCCGTATCACCCTTACTACCAAGGTCCTGGCTTCAAAGTAAACAAGCC
Organism: Neoarius graeffei; assembly: GCF_027579695.1. NCBI lineage: Eukaryota > Metazoa > Chordata > Actinopteri > Siluriformes > Ariidae > Neoarius > Neoarius graeffei. The sequence goes on along the minus strand of NC_083584.1, from coordinate 36,607,674 downwards.
TGTGCTTTATTACTCCACAGAGCCTCTTAAAGTAGGAGGCGAAGAACAAAACAAGCTAATGTTTTAAACAGATGTCTTATGTTGCAGTCTTGAAGGAATATTTTAAAGTTAACAAATACGTTAACTTCTCTTGCTGACCAAAATATTTCTCTGTTTCTATCTTACATAACTTTATTTTTGCTAAAATGTCCTAAATAAGTGCAAAATGTTCAAACAGCTCTGATTTAGCATTTAGTCATTGTGTTTCAAGAGGAAATTTCAACATTCAAGAACTTTCACTGATCACATGCACAAGCTCCTTTTACAGTGAAATTCATAGTTTGCTGGTTCTCAGGGATGCTGGAGTAAAAAATAAAGGACAAACAAACAAACAAACGTACATAAACAAAGACCATTTTTTCAATTGTATAATAAAAAACAGCAATAACCCTAGATTAATTTAAAAAAAACTAAAGTAAATGTACTTTGGCTATATTTACATGAGATGAGGAACTGTTCATTTTAAGATAACGTGCAAATTAGCTGTTGATGTGACTTGGTAATCTGAGGTACAGTGGTGCTTGAAAGTTTGTGAACCCTTTAGAATTTTCTGTATTTCTGCATAAATATGACCCAAAACATCATCAGATTTTCACACAAGTCCTAAAAGTAGATAAAGAGAACCCAGTTAAACAAATGAGACAAAAATATTAAACTTGATCATTTATTTATTGAGGAAAATGATCCAATATTACATATCTGTGAGTGGCAAAAGTATGTGAACCTTTGTGTTCAGTATCTGGTGTGACCCCCTTGTGTAGCAATAACTGCAACTAAACGTTTCCGGTAACTGTTGATCAGTCCTGCACACTGGCTTGGAGAAATTTTAGCCCATTCCTCCCTACAGAACAGCTTCAACTCTGGGATGTTGGTGGGTTTCCTCACATGAACTGCTCGCTTCAGGTCCTTCCGCAACATTTCGATTGGATTAAGGTCAGGACTTTGACTTGGCCGTTCCAAAACATTAACTTTATTCTTCTTTAACCATTCTTTGGTAGAACGACTTGTGTGCTTAGGGTCATTGTCTTGCTGCATGACCCACCTTCTCTTGAGATTCAATTCATGGACAGATGTCCTGACATTTTTCCTTTAGAATTTGCCGGTATAATTCAGAATTCATTATTCCATCAATGATAGCAAGCCATCCTGGTCCAGATGCAGCAAAACAGGCCCAAACCATGATACTACCACCACCATGTTTCACAGATGGGATAAGGTTCTTATGCTTGAATGCAGTGTTTTCCTTTCTCCAAACATAACGCTGCCCATTTAAGCCAAAAAGTTCTATTTTGGTCTTATCCGTCCACAAAACATTTTTCCAATAGCCTTCTGGCTTGCCCATGTGATCTTTAGCAAACTGCAGATGAGCAGCAATGTTCTTTTTGGAAAGCAGTGGCTTTCTCCTTGCAACCCTGCCATGCACACCATTGTTGTTCAGTGTTCTCCTGATGGTGGACTCATGAACATTAACATTAACCAATGTGAGAGAGGCCTTCAGTTGCTTAGAAGTTACTCTGGGGTCCTTTGTGACCTCGCCGACTATTACACGCCTTGCTCTTGGAGTGATCTTTGTTGGTCAACCACTCCGGGGGAGGGTAACAATGGTCTTGAATTTCCTCCATTTGTACACAATCTGTCTGACTGTGGATTGGTGGAGTCCAAACTCTTTAGAGATGGTTTTGTAACCTTTTCCAGCCTGATGAGCATCAACAACACTTTTTCTGAGGTCCTCAGAAACCTCCTTTGCTCGTGCCATGATACACTTCCACAAACGTGTTGTGAAGATCAGACTTTGATAGATCCCTGTTCTTTAAATAAAACAGGGTGCCCATTCACACCTGATTGTCATCCCACTGATTGAAAACACCTGACTCTAATTTCAACTTCAAATTAACTGCTAATTCTAGAGGTTCACATACTTTTGCCACTCACAGATATGTAATATTGGATCATTTTCCTCAATAAATAAATGACCAAGTATAATATTTTGTCTCATTTGTTTAACTGGGTTCTCTTCATCTACTTTTAGGACTTGTGTGAAAATCTGATGATGTTTTGGATCATATTTATTCAGAAATATAGAAAATTCTAAAGGATTCACAAACTTTCAAGCACCACTGTACATCCTGTATCAGGTTGCATGTTACTCTTCACACTGCCCGCTTGGTAGCTGTTGTATACTGGTGGAGTAACTGTGAGTAGAATTTGGCAATGAATAAATTAGGAGAAAATTTTACAAAATGTGACAAAATAACTTTAAATGTTCTGTATGGAGGAGTAGTCCAAGATATGGATCCTCAACAAGTGTTCTCCAGTATTGTTAGACAATACAGGAAGAAAGTCAGTACTGTAAAACTTTTTAAAAGCAGTCTGTATAACCATCTGGGGAAACATAGTGCTGTGGCTGATTTCTGGGTTTTGATCAAAATTGTTTTTCCCCCTCATATAACATATTGACACATCACCTTTCAGAAACTATAAATATATTTCACCAAAATTATGTGAAACTTTTTATTTACTTTTAATCTTACCTAGGTTATGTTCCTGCAAAGCTCATGTTGGGTAAGGAACCAGTTTACCAGCAGTCAGACTGTTGAAATGTGTAAAATCTTGCTGGCTGAGTATCATTTCCTCACACTGTTAGAAATAGGGGTACAGTAAGAGTCCATTTCTGTACCCCAAGGTACAATCTACACTAATGTACCCCTTCGGGCTTACAACCCCAATTCCAAAAAAGCTGGGACACTGTGTAAAACACAAGTAAAAACAGAATGTGAAGATTTGCAAATCATGGAAACCCTATATTTCATTGAAAATAGTACAAAGACAACATATCAAATGTTGAAACTGAGAAATGTTATTGTTTTTTGAAAAATATTTGTTCATTTTGAATTTGATGTCAGCAACACGTTTCAAAAAAGTTGGTACAGGGCAGCAAAAGACTAAAAAAGTTGTGTAATGCTAAAAAAAACCCCTAATTTAGTTAATTGGCAACAGGTCAGTAACATGATTGGGCATAAAAAGAGCATCCCAGAAAGGCGGAGTCTCTCAGAAGTAAAGATGGGGAGGGGTTCACTGCTCTGGGGAAGACTGTGTGGGCAAACAGTGCAACAATTTAAGAATAACGTTCCTCAATGTAAAATTGCAAAGAATTTGGGGATCACATCATCTATGGTACATAATATCATTAAAAGATTCAGAGAATCTGGAGAAATCTCTGTATGCAAGAGACAAGGCTGAAAACTGACACAGGATGCCTGTGATCTTCAGCTCCTCAGGAGACACTGCATTAAAAGCAGACACGTGTCTGTAGTGGAAATCACTGTATGAGCTCAGGAACACTTCAGAAAACCATCGTGTGTGAAAACAGTTAATTACTGCATCCACAAATGCAAGTTAAAACCAGATATAAACAATATCCAGAAACACCGCCACCTTCTCTGGGCCCGAGCTCTTTTACGATGGACTGAAGTGAAGTGGAAAATTGTCCCAAGGTCTGATGAATCAAAAGTAGAAATTCTTTTTAGAAATCATGGACACCACGTCCTCCAGGCTAAAGAGGAGAGGGACCATCCAGCTTGTTATCAGTGTGCAGTTCAAAAGCCAGCATCTGTGATGGTATGAGAGTGCATTAGTGCACATGACATGGGTAGCTTGTACATCTGAGAAGGCATCATTAATGCTGAATGATATAAACACATTTCAGAGCAATATGCTGCCATCCAGACAAAATCTTTTTCACGGAAGGCCTTCCTTCTTTCAGCAAGACAATGCCAAACTGCTTTCTGCACATATTAAAACTGCATGGCTCCATAGTAAAAGAGTCCAGGTGCTAAACTGGCCTGCCTGCAGTCCAGACCTGTCTCTTATTTAAAACATTCGGTGCATTATGAAGAGCAAAATATGACAAAGGAGACCCCGAACTGTTGAGCAACTGAAATTGTATATCAGGCAAGAATGGGACAACATTTTTCTTTCAGAACTACAGCAATATTGGTCTCCTCAGTTCCCAAACATTTACAGAGTGTTGTTAAAAGTGACACAGTAGTAAACATGCCCCGTCCCAACTTTTTTGAAACGTGTTGCTGACATCAAATTCAAAATGAGCATATATTTAAAAAAATTTTTTCTCAATTTCAACATTTGATATGTTGTCTTTGTACTATTTTCAATGAAATATAGGGTTTCCATAATTTGCAAATTTTTGTGTTCTGTTTTTATTTCCAGTTCACACAGCATCTCAACTTTTTTGGAATTAGGGTTGTATTATTGGACCTCAAGGTAACTATGTGTACCTTTTTAGGGTCAAAAAGGTACATATATGTTCCCAAGCAGTATATAAAGGGTACAAATAAGTACCTTAGAGGGTACTGCCCCGGTGACAAGCCATTGTACCCCTAAAGGTACAATAATGTATTTTATTTTCTGATAGTGCACACAGTGTATTGTTTAATAGATGCGTACTTTACACGAAACAAACGCAAGACCAATCAGTTCAGCTGATAATCAGATACCAAATCTCAAAATGTCCGTGATGCCCCTGCACTGCACTCTTGGGGTAAAAAGGAATTTAAAAAGTAATTGACTTGTAGATGAGATACATGCAAAACTAAAACATAAATAGTTAAGGCCTGATATAAAGTAGATAATGGCAAAATGAAAAATCTATCCAATATCTTTATATTTTAAACATCAAAACATTATGTAGTGGATGTTATTCATTTTAAATATCCATATTTTCTCATTTTGGGTGCCATGAAGGGTGCCAATACTAGAGTGAACTGTTGAAGGAAATGTTGATTCATAATCCAAGCTGATGAAGGGGAAAAGTGAAAGCTTTCATCAGCAAATCTTCCTGCCATAAATTCTTAAAATATCCTTTCTTGACTTACATATTGAATCACATGTCATATTTGTCAAAATGACAGTGAAGTATGACACACTCAGAGCTGACAAAAGACAAACCCTTCTGATGTTCTGTACTGTTTAAGCAAAATGAGAGAGAGAGAGAGAGAGAGAGCGCATGACACGTTTCATATGCACCGTGTTGAGTCAGCTTAGTTACTCATTCTCTCTGTAATCAGCTTTTCTTGGACGCACTTGCCCTCTGGGTTGGAGTCTTTGGTATGCACTTTCTGTATTGTTCATCTGAACACTTACGGCAAGTCTATTCATGTCATGTCCCCCACTTTTACCTCGTCTTTAGCAGAGGTGTGTGTCTGACATTCTCAGCTGCACTCTTTCACCTTAGACTCAATGATTTTCACCTACAGTGACTGGCATTGTACACAGCCTCACATTTTTTTCTGTCATGTTCAATCTGCTTGTATTCTTTTCCTCTACAAACTTCTAATATACAAACTGAAACACATCAGAAAGGCACTGTAGTGAGCAAGGGTTTGTGGCTTTGTTTATTTATTTACTGTATGTATTTATTGCAAAAATCCCTTTAGGCTTGCTCACTCATGCTCCACTACTCAGCATAAAAACTAACCTAATCATAAGACACTTCCATTATACATTATGATGTTATCATATTTCTCATGTTACATATTATATTGTAGCAGTGGAAACCATGTGACTTAAATCCTAAGTGATTTAAGTACGAGACTCTGTACTGACAAATGAAAGAACTGAAAGTCAGGCACTAGGGTTCCACTCTGATGAGAAGGACAGCCAATATAGACAATAAAAAGACTTTCATTTCAGGCTCAAGCAAATAAAAATAAACATGCTTGCTTTGTTTTACAGAGAACAGGCCTCAGGTGGTGCTCACTCCCTCCCCTCCTCCCTGCACCCCAACTGTGAATCCACTCAACACCAACCCTGAGGGAGCACCTCAAACACTCAATACCTGTCAGGCTGCACACTCTCTCGCACTCTCTCTCTCATAATTCATTTATACTTGTAAAAGCATTACATTGCTGATGCATCGGACGGCACGGTGGTGTAGTGGTTAGCACTGTCGCCTCGCAACAAGAAGGTTCTGGGTTCGAGCCCAGCAGTCTTTCTGTGTGGAGTTTGCATGTTCTGCATGGGTTTCCTCTGGGTGCTCCGGTTTCCCCCACAGCTCAAAGACATGCAGGTTAGGCTAATTGGTGGCTCTAAATTGACCGTGAGTCAGCGTTTCCGCTAGAAAAAAATTCTGCCGGTCACTTTGACCGCCAGAGGTTTCACCTTCTGGACATTTTGATAACATGCCGGTCAAATATTCCATCGTTTCTAATTAGCCTAGTGCAGAAAAATTGGAAGTAGACTAGTAGCTTAAAGAATGACAATTAGACCGTATAAAAATAATGCAACATGTTTATTGGCCTGACTTTCAAATAATTCCATGAACACTTGTTGCGCAAACGACCCCATGCGTTATTCGCACGAGGTGCCCGAGTTATTTTTAAGAAATGTATCATTAATGATGAACCAGCAATCATCCTTCCCCATATCAAACAAATCAGAAAAAAATACAGGTTCTTCCTTGTGGTTTAATAAACTAATCCCCCTTCCCCATATCAAACAAATAAGACTAAATAACAGCCTAATAATAACACTGTGTCTTGACGTGCACCTGAATGGTGCAGGTTAAATTGTCAAATAGTAGGCTAACTATCAAATTATTCATAACACTCAGGGGCGTATCACCCGCGGGGGATGCATCCCCCCCACTTTTGTTGAAACACAATTTCATCCCCCGCACTTTTGTCAGATTAAAATGACATCCTTATGAAAATTATACAGCTACTATAAAATGTGTAACAAGGAAGTAAACTATTGCCATAACGTTAGACAAAAAACAGCCACGCAACGGACTCAAAACAGTTTTTCTCACCCGACCAATCAGCAGTTGTGTGATTATAATAGCCAGTTTGCGTAGCGTGCCGAAAGCGCTCAATAATACAGTACCTGTCTGCAGAGCTGCAGAGCCAACACCAGTTTTACCGCTCCTGATTCACCGTTCCAGGTTTGACGTGGCATGCGGTGCTTACTGTGCCTGGCTCTGCGGCTCTGCACACAGACCTTTCTCAAAGCGCTTGCGATGCCGTCGTTCAAACAGTTGTCCCAGGCGCCATGCCCTAAAAGACTGTGTTAATAGTAGTTACTAGTTGTAAAGTCAGTTGAGGCAAGTTTTTTATTACGAGTGTGTGTGTTTGTACCGCATTATAACTGCTTATCACTTTTTAGAAGAGTTTTTCAATTGAGATTTAAAGGCATTTCAAATCGAATGAATGTTCAATAATTGTTGTACAGTAATGTAATTTGGCCATTAAGTGTTTGTTGTATGTGTAGTCTATTGCATCATTTTCAAATTTTATGCATTAAACCTGATGTAATGCATGATGCAAACAAGTTTTGTACACGAGTTTGAATAATTAAAGACATTAAAAGCAGGAACTGCCCCGTCTTATTTGAATGCTATACTAAAGAGGTCCTTCCAGGATGCTGCGCTTCTCCAACATGAACTGATTAGCCATGCCTCCTGCTCACACAAAGCGACCCCAGTCCAAACTGTTATGCATGATGGTGTATGATCTATACACTGTGTATGACTTCTTGGGCTATGTGAAGTTTTTGGTTTTGTTTATATCAGTGTATACCAGTGTAGGCAGCAATACTGACATCTCTGTTATAGAACAGTATCCTGTTACCTAGAATTATCACTCAATACTTTTTGCCTTCACTTACTGAATAATTACATAGCCCTGGCAGTAACAACACCAAAACCCAACATGATAGATCTCTGCATGAAATGCAGAACTTGGCTGGAGTCAACTGGATTTATAGGCTTTCTGCTGTACTCCCTTTCATTTGCATCCATGGACCATGGGTATGAAAAAGTTCCATATCGGTCATTGACAGTACATCACAGTGTACACACCGGGCGTGTATATAGCCATAAACCCATTTCTAATGATATGGCTTCCCCATTCCAGAACACCCCCACTTTTGGAAAGCTTGATACGCCCCTGATAACACTGCCTCGTAATTGAACTCCTACTTTTTACGCTGTTTGGCAGTGTTGAAGTTGGCAGCTGCCGACATGAAATCGAAACTTTGCAGTGTCTCTCCACAACTGGCGATGCGCATAAGTCGCATAACCTTGTTCTCTGAGAGGCGACTTCGCTGCTTCGTCTTGATCCGATTCTGCAGTGAAAACCCCCTCTCTGCAGGAACACTTGAGACAGGGATCACACAGGCTATTTTGGCGAGCTTGGCCCACTCTGGAACTACTTCGTTGAAATCCCGTATGAGGACTTCACAGGCTGTGGCGAATTGCAATCCTCCATAGAGTGCTCCGAGATGATGCTAAAACTAGTAACCATGCGGTCGGCGCGGCCATCTTGGAAGTCACTCGCTCCAGAGCGCTCATAGAGTACACATCATAGAGTACACATTCATTGATTCGTTTCTGCGTTAGAGGGCTTAGAAGCTTTCATTTTTTAAGAATTTAGACATCTGAAGTGATGGAGCACTACTGTGAAAGTTTGGATAAGCAGGCACGGGAGCGTTATGCTGAGAAGGTACGTTTCATTGGGAATGTAGATCCATACACTGTTAGTGAGAAGGAATGGAAAGCTGACCCCAGCTTGTTGCCGCATAATTATCAATTATTTTAGTCAGTGAATAAAATGTAGGCCTAGTATGTAACTTGTACTAACAGCATGTGTACATAAACATTACTAGGCCTAGATCTTAAATGCCATTTGATGCAACAATACACTGCAGTAGACATAAGCTACCTAATGTGACAAATATATCCATTAATCATTGTTGAAAGTACATAGAAAAGATAATAGTTTGTATCACATTTATTTTAGTAACTATGAAATTCAAGACAATTTAACCTACCTGTCACAAAGTGATCAGAATAAATCCGGATACAGTCAAGTTGTCCTAAATTTGATCGGTTGATGGCAGCCAGCCACTGTTGTCTCCTCTGCTCGCTTTTCTCCTGTGCTGCAATTCCCTGGTTAGTCACGACTTTAGGGAGTCTGTGGAAGCTTTTGCCACCCTTTTCCCCCCGGCTACTACAGCCAACAATGACACACGTATTCGGCATTTTGCTTCGCTGAGCAACAACAATGCACTGACACAGCGACGTTTGACTTCCAATATGGCCACCGCCGGGTTCGCGCTGATCTCGAAGCACTCTATAGCCACGGAGCGCTGTCATCACAGCGAGGGCATCTTGTTGCAGGGCCACGGCATCGATAAGAGGAGTGGTGGCGCGTTCACTAAACAAAGTGGTTGTCATGTTTATTTTTACGCAGATTACGCTGTAGAATCTTTGCTGCAAACAAACGCTGGTCGGCCAGTCACACATGTTCCTTCCGATGTGTTTTTATTAGGTTAAATTATTTTATTTTAATATTGTGTTACTACATTAGACCTAAATGGTAGTATTATTCTGAAATTCAAATTGTGTTAGAGAGACGGGATTATTAGTCAATTTCAATCGGACAATTTGACCGGTGAGATTTCATTTTCTCTGACATTTTTTTTCCGGCCAATGTCCGGTAATTACCGGACAACGGAATGTGTGCCGTGAGTGTGAATAGTTGTTTGTGTCTATGTGTCAGCCCTACGATGACCTGGTGACTTATCCAGGGTGTACCCTGCCTCTCGCCCATAGTCAGCTGGGATAGGCTCCAGCTTGCCTGCGACCCTGTTGGACAGGATAAGCGGCTACAAATAATGGATGGATGTTGATGCATCAAATTGATACTTCTATATTCATTTAAAATTGCTAATACTGTAGTAACCACATTGAAGTGTTAACCTCTGTGTGCTTTTAGGAGAATCTTGAAAATGTTTTGGAATTTAGACTAAAATATTCCATTTCTGTAAAAACAGTCTTATCACCAACACAAAACAACCATAATGGTATACTATCAAAGTCCCTCCCATGCCAGGACCTGGTCTTCCCAGGCAGTCTCCTGTCCCTGTACTAACCAGGCCCTTAAGGGGCCCCAAATCTCTGTTTCTATAGCCCTCGGCCTCTCCCATATTACATAGCTAACGTTACAGTGGGGGGCCAGTCCTGTGGTAACTGTGAGAGTTTGACTCCCTACTCGCACCTGTATTGTGGCACCTTGCCAGATGGCAGTAGGTACCATTTATAATGGTCTTTTATCCTTTTTCTGACCAGGCTTAAGGATAGTATTCCAAATCTAATTGCATTAATTCAAAAATTTGGAGAGTTCTCTGGATATAAAATAAATTTCTCTAAGTCATCACTATTATTTCTAAATAAAAATGAATGTCAGAAGATTCTCGTAATCCATCCAACCCAAGGTTCATTGTATTGTGCATTCTGAGATGCTTTCCTGCTCACCACAGTTGTAAAGAGTGATTATTTGAGCTATTGTAGCTTTAGTCTCAGCAAGAACCAGTCTGACCATTCTTCTTTTATCATTCTCATCAGTGAGGCATTTCAGGCATGCCGATCAGTGGATATATTTGATAGACCTGTTTTGCACCATTCTGTGTAAACTCTATAGTTGTATTTATTGTTCAAATTCCCATTCAGCCATACTCCAAATTCTCCAAGCTCCAAGTTATTATAACAGCAAAGGGCTGTTATAGTAACTCTGGAAAGGGATATTCAACAAGCACATATGGGTGTGCCAAAAGGTGTCCAGAGAGTTTTGGTCATACAGTGTATGTGTGTATATACACTGATTCAGGTAAGCTGCAAGCAAAATCACTCCACATCTCTACACCAGGCGGCACGGTGGTGTAGTGGTTAGCGCTGTCGCCTCACAGCAAGAAGGTCCAGGTTCGAGCCCCATGGCCGGCGAGGGCTTTTCTGTGCGGAGTTTGCATGTTCTCCCCGTGTCCGCGTGGGTTTCCTCCGGGTGCTCCGGTTTCCCCCACAGTCCAAAGACATGCAGGTTAGGTTAACTGGTGACTCTAAATTGACCGTAGGTGTGAATGTGAGTGTGAATGGTTGTCTGTGTCTATGTGTCAGCCCTGTGATGACCTGGCAACTTGTCCAGGGTGTACCCCGCCTTTCGCCCGTAGTCAGCTGGGATAGGCTCCAGCTTTACTTGCCATATGAGAGAGGTGGCCTTCGTCTTCCAAATCTGCCATGGTATTACTGGTCTGCTCAATTACACTCTGCTTCATTTTATTTTAGCTTAGATATTCTTCCAGCTTGGGTAAATATTGAGCAAACAACTACATCAGAACTACCCCTCAAGCTGTATCTATATTCAGCAGATCTTAAAACACTGAAAAAAAGACAAAGAATCATTTTCTTAAAAATGTCATTGACATTTAGTATCGTGTACACCAGCATATTGGAGACATCCCTGCTTTATCTCGTTTTTCTCCTATATGGGGAAACAATGATTTTACACCAGGTAGAAATGATGGTGGTTTCAAGCTTTGGGCAACCAAAGGTGTGCAATGTGTAGGGAACCTATACAGAAATGGCAAACTACTTACCTATGAGCAAATATGTCAGGAGCATGATATACCAAAAAAACATTTTTTCAAATATTTACAACTGAAACATTTTATATCATCAAAAAATAAAGACCTAATGTTTGAGCCATCTTTGACAAATCTTGAAAATCTAATCATTAAAAATCTGGCTGAAAGGGGTCTCGTATCTTTGTTTTATGGGACTTTGGTATCTCATGAAAAGGAATCATCCAAAGATAGATTAGAAGCATGGAAAGTTGATATTGGAGAGGATATACTTGAAGAAGACTGGGAAATGGCATGCTTAAAGGCACAGCAAAATACAATTACTACAATATTGAAATTGTTCCAATATAAATGGCCAATGCGAACTTGTATCACCCCAGTAAAATTGAATAAAATCTGTCCTAATATTCCAGATATTTGTTGCAAGTGTTTAGAGGAAAAAGGAACAGTGTTCCATTGTGTTTGGGAATTCTCAATAGTACAATCATTTTGGCAAAGTGTGATGGGGGCCATTTCACAGATGGTGGGTAAGAATGTTCCCCTGCAAGCCAAACTTTGTATTCTGGGCATATACCCTGAAAATTTGGTTGTCAATTCTAAACAATCAGTATTGATTGACTTTGGGCTTCTTCAAGCTAGAAGACTGATTGCTCTTTTCTGGAAAAATATACAATTGCCCTCTGTAAAGTTATGGTTGAAAGAGATTGCAACATATCTTGCATTGGAAAGACTTACATATATTGTTAGAGGGAAAAGAAAAGAGTTTGTTAAAGTATGGAAACCTTTTTTGGAATTTTTGGAGGATGAGAATGTTGTAATAACTTGAGATCTTCAAGTTACCACTGCTGCTGCTTTTTCAGTTATTTATTGGCTTTGCTTTTATTTACTTCTGTTACTACTGTCTTATTTGTATTATTATTATTATTATTATTATTATTATTTTATTTATTTTTCTTTTGATCTTTTGGTTGTTTTGCTGTATAGTACATTTATACATTATTACTATTGCTGTGGTCAGTGTTATTTGTATGTTTTTCTTATATCTAAAAACTTAATAAAATATTGTTTAAAAAAATGTATGATGGTCTTTGGTATGACCTGACTGCAAGTAGAACTTGTGGTATCCTGGTCGAGAGGCAGACATGCTAACCATTAGGATATTGTGGTACACTTATCTCATCTCATCTCATTATCTCTAGCCGCTTTATCCTTCTACAGGGTCGCAGGCAAGCTGGAGCCTATCCCAGCTGACTACGGGCGAAAGGCAGGGTACACCCTGGACAAGTCGCCAGGTCATCACAGGGCTGACACATAGACACAGACAACCATTCACACTCAGATTCACACCTACGGTCAATTTAGAGTCACCAGTTAACCTAACCTGCATGTCTTTGGACTGTGGGGGAAACCGGAGCACCCGGAAGAAACCCACGCGGACACGGGGAGAACATGCAAACTCCGCACAGAAAGGCCCTCGCCGGCCACGGGGCTCGAACCCGGACCTTCTTGCTGTGAGGCGACAGCGCTAACCACTACACCACCGTGCCGCCGTGGTACGCTTATTTTATTTTAAATTAAATTGAAATAGTATAGAACTGATCAGACTACATGAAAATGTTGCATTATCAGTTGCACTGAGTGGTGGGAAACTCCATGGCAGTTAACCCTGTGATTGTACAGTATATATGACTATACTCCTATGTATATATGCATAGAAGAACAACTTTATTCATCACACGCTTGTGAAATTCCTCTCTGCATTTAACCCATCTGAAGCAGTGAACACACCCATGCGCACACACACACACGTCAGCAATGAGCACACACACATACCCAGAGCAGTGGGCAGCCATGCTAACAGCGCCTGGGGAGCAGTTGGGAGTTAGGTGCCTCGCTCAAGGGCACCTTAGCCCAAGGCCGTCCCAGATTAACCTAACCACATGTTTTTATAGTGTTCCAGCTTGACATACATGGCCTTATTACTCCTCTTTTAATCATTTGTCCTCTTTATATGAAATAAATATATTGCAGCCATTGCAGGAGTGTCCCTTGTCTTTTAAATGTACAGAGATATGTAGAAGCTCTCCTGTGCTGAGCCATAGCTAATGCTTCAGTGTATATTTGGGTAAACAAAGGTATAATTTATTAGGCTTTTCCACTGAACAGTATGATACAATACAGTAGGGGAGACTTGGGACAGGTTTTCAGCTTTTGCAGATTGTGTGAAATTTGTTGCAGGTAGCATCACATTCACATTAGAGAGGATTTACTATACCCTCTTACCACAACATGAGTTTCTCAGCTTATCACATATACTGGTTCAATTTTTCTGTCATTATTTTTTACAGGGAGACATTGAGGGGAGACATGGGACATTATGTGGGGAGACTTGGGACATAGTGGGGAGACATGGGACAAAAATAAAATACCTAGGCTAATTAATTTTTTTTGGTTAATTTTTATTTATTATCAAAACTTGTAACATATGAACTGTATGAACACACAATGCTGGTACAGCAATAAAGAAATGTCAGTTTACCCAAAACCTGATGAGACAAAACAGTTCCATTCTCAAGAATGAATGAAATAAACTTCATCCTCATGCAGGCACATGCCCACATTTTTAAAATTTTATGTTTGTAAACCATAAGAAAAAAAACCTGTAACATGAACTGTCCCAACTCTCCCCATCTGGCCATTTTGAAAAAAAAATCCTTCAGTGTTTTTCCCAGAACATCTCATCTCATCTCATTATCTCTAGCCGCTTTATCCTTCTACAGGGTCGCAGGCAAGCTGGAGCCTATCCCAGCTGACTACGGGTGAAAGGCGGGGTACACCCTGGACAAGTCGCCAGGTCATCACAGGGCTGACACATAGACACAGACAACCATTCACACTCACATTCACACCTACGGTCAATTTAGAGTCACCAGTTAACCTAACCTGCATGTCTTTGGACTGTGGGGGAAACCGGAGCACCCGGAGGAAACCCATGCGGACACGGGGAGAACATGCAAACTCCACACAGAAAGGCCCTCGCCGGCCATGGGGCTCGAACCTGGACCTTCTTGCTGTGAGGCGACAGCACTAACTACTACACCACCGTGCTGCCCTTCCCAGAACATAAGTTTAATAAATGATACTATATATGGTAACTCTAGGCTGCATACTTTAATTCCTAACAAATCCCAAATTCACCAGCGTACATTACACCATAGAATGGATTGCGAAGTAGAGGTATTGTCACTAAAGTCAAACAAATGCCATTTTAAAGTCCTTTTTGCAGCACAGGAATCTTCAGTGTCTAACAAACAGCATTCTCATTGGGTACAATATCAGGTCAGCTACTAAAGTGCAAGCCCTCATCGGTGTGTGGTCAGTAAAAGAGATTCAGGAAGATCTGGAATATATAAAATGAGAAAGTCTATCAAGTAATTTCTTTTGTTGGAGTTCCAGTGGTGAGCAAAACACTGATATAAATAAACTGAAACAAGCTTCCAGTAAGACACTGTTGTTATCCCAAGATAACTCCTACTTCACAAGTCCCGTTATATGAAGGGAAACAGACCCAGGTCTGCCAATATACACAGTGTGTGAATATTTAATTGAATTTGTAATCCCACTGTGCCCTCTTTTTTGTTTGAAATATACTCTGCAAGAATGCAAGGTTTCTCAGATAATGTTGTTCTGTCTGATCTGCTTTTACATTCCACCAGTCAGCCTGTTGTTCTTGTTGGACTTTTGCTACTTTGAGAAAAAGCAGTGTTTTTGAGGCTTTTCAGAAATTCCCTTCTTCATACTGAGCAGATTCCTGGTTGTATAGAGTTATAGTATTCTCCTCTCTGATATGTCTACATATGATGCTGTAAAACGCTGTGCTCAATTCTGATCCAAAAGAACATTTGAGATAAATATGGGACAAAATGTTTGCGACCAGCTATTTATCCAACTGTATGACTGTTGTTTACTGTAAATGTGTCTTTACTGACTTCCAATTTGTCTTACCCTCTGATACTCTCAAGACTGACAGGAAGTGATGCTTGTGTGTGGGACAGTGTTCTGGAGGGTTCTGTGTGAAGCCATTGTTCAGTGGTGAGGCTGTGGATCATCAGGGTTGGGTCAGCCTGGGACTGTGGGGGAAAAAACTGCTCAGCGTTGTGTTCCATCTCTTAAAATGTACATACTTACCATAGTGATGGACACAGAAAATCCATTTCAGAAGCTTCCTGTTGGGACAGAACTTTAATGCATTTGAGTCTGAGATAATCATTGTCCGAGTTGTGATGTCATTGTGGTAGTGGTTGCTATTTACACCCAACAGGACTGATGCTTAAATGTTGCTCAGAAACCCTTCTAACAACAATTTTGTATATGAATATTTTTCTTGTACAGTACCAGTCAAAAGTTTGGACAAACCATCTAATTCAATGTTTTTTCTTTATTTTTATTAATTAAAAGTCATTTCATGCTTTAAAGTAATGATGGATGTTCTTTCTCTTTACATAGTTGTTTGGTTCTTGACATAATATGGATTACTACTGTTGTGGAATCAGGCTATTTAATGTATTTTATATTATTTACTATTTACTGTTTGGTCTCCGATGCATTAAGAAGGCAAGAAATTGCACTAATTAACTTTTGATGAGGCACAGCTCTTAATTGAAAAGCATTCCAGGCAACTCCCTCATGAAGCTGGTTAAGATAATGCCAATAGTGTACAAAGCGTCATCAAGGTAAACGCTGGCTACTTTGAAGAATCTAAAATTTCAAACATGCATTTGTTTACCACATAATTCTGTATATGTTTCATATGTTATTTCATAGGGCGGCACGGTGGTGTAGTGGTTAGCGCTGTCGCCTCACAGCAAGAAGGTCCTGGGTTTGAGCCCCGGGGCCGGCGAGGGCCTTTCTGTGCGGAGTTTGCATGTTCTCCCCGTGTCCGTGTGGGTTTCCTCCGGGTGCTCCGGTTTCCCCCACAGTCCAAAGACATGCAGGTTAGGTTAACTGGTGGCTCTAAATTGACCGTAGGTGTGAATGTGAGTGTGAATGGTTGTCTGTGTCTATGTGTCAGCCCTGTGATGACCTGGCGACTTGTCCAGGGTGTACCCCGCCTTTCGCCCGTAGTCAGCTGGGATAGGCTCCAGCTTGCCTGCGACCCTGTAGAAGGATAAAGCGGCTAGAGATAATGAATGAATGTTATTTCATAGTTTTGATGTCTTCAGTATTGTTCTACAACAGGGGTGCCCAAATTGATCCATAAAGGGCCATGTGGCTGCAGGTTTTCATTCCAGCCATGCAGCAGCACCCTGATTTGGCTTATTCAATCAACTGACACACCCACCCTTTAATCAAGGGTGGGTGTGGCTGCAAGTATTTGACTGTGTGAAGACAGTTCAGTTGATTGAATGAGCCAAATCAGGTGTGCTGCTGCATGGCTGGAATGAAAACCTGCAGCCACATGGCCCTTTATGGATCAATTTGGGCACCCCTGTTCTACAATGTAGAAAATACAAAATACAGAAAAAAACTATGAATGACTAAACTTTTGACTGGTACTGTATATGGTATTTTAAAATCTTTAAAGCAACTCTAATTTAACGTCTCCATCCTACATTTTGATATGCCACCCCAGCTGGCACTGCTTTCAAGGGGACAAAGGCCTCCATAATGCTGATCCTCCACCATGTGTCCAGAATAGAGACTCTAAACCCTCTGTTTCACAGGAGTTGGCCAAGCTACGTGCACTGGGTTGACTCAGGCCACAGGAATGGAGGTGTACTGTACCAGGAGTGTTCTCTATCAGTAGCAAAGTATGTGATAACCAAAATATTTTATTAAGGCAGACATTGTATCTTCTAAATGCTCTAATTTTCCAAAAGGATGTCCATCATCTGGAGTGATTGCAAAATGGAAGAATTTTATACAACAAGATAAATATTAAACAAGCATGGTAATGTCCTGGAGTCCCTTCTAGGGTGTATTCACCTGCTTTGTGGAGAGACTCCAGATCTACAGTGACCCTGATAGCTACTGAAAATGAACGAATGACTTAAAGCATAATAACAAACAGCAAAACATTCAAAGGTAATTTGGATACCACCAGGTGACACTAAAGTGAACCAGTACCACAGTTAGTCCTGCTTACTCTCTTGTATTGTCCTACCTTTGGTCAACAAAAACGTCAGCTCTTTCCCATGCACAAGTTATATTGACCTCAAGAATGTTCCTGCATAACTTAGATATGCTTATCTTTGGGTACAATGGAAACATAAAGAACCAAAGAAAACAATGGAGAAGAGAGCCAAGAAGAAGAAACAGAGTCCCACTATTCCCAGGTCTGATGGTAGCATGACAGGGGCTTGATATTGCCTTATTTTTGTATTACACTGCCTATTTTACAACCCCGATTCCAAAAACGTTGGGACAAAGTACAAATTGTAAATAAAAACGGAATGCAATGATGTGGAAGTTTCAAAATTCCATATTTTATTCAGAATAGAACATAGATGACATATCAAATGTTTAAACTGAGAAAATGTATCATTTAAAGAGAAAAATTAGGTGATTTTAAATTTCATGACAACAACACATCTCAAAAAAGTTGGGACAAGGCCATGTTTACCACTGTGAGACATCCCCTTTTCTCTTTACAACAGTCTGTAAACATCTGGGGACTGAGGAGACAAGTTGCTCAAGTTTAGGGATAGGAATGCTAACCCATTCTTGTCTAATGTAGGATTCTAGTTGCTCAACTGTCTTAGGTCTTTTTTGTCGTATCTTCTGTTTTATGATGCGCCAAATGTTTTCTATGGGTGAAAGATCTGGACTGCAGGCTGGCCAGTTCAGTACCCGGACCCTTCTTCTACGCAACCATAATGCTGTAATTGATGCAGAATGTGGTTTGGCATTGTCATGTTGGAAAATGCAAGGTGTTCCCTGAAAGAGACGTCGTCTGGATGGGAGCATATGCTGCTCTAGAACCTGGATATACCTTTCAGCATTGATGGTGTCTTTCCAGGTGTGTAAGCTGCCCATGCCACATGCACTAATGCAACCCCATACCATCAGAGATGCAGGCTTCTGAACTGAGCGCTGATAACAACTTGGGTCGTCCTTCTCCTCTTTAGCCCGAATGACACGGCGTCCCTGATTTCCATAAAGAACTTCAAATTTTGATTCGTCTGACCACAGAACAGTTTTCCACTTTGCCACAGTCCATTTTAAATGAGCCTTGGCCCAGAGAAGACGTCTGCGCTTCTGGATCATGTTTAGATACGGCTTCTTCTTTGAACTATAGAGTTTTAGCTGACAACTGCGGATGGCACGGTGAATTGTGTTCACAGATAATGTTCTCTGGAAATATGCTTGAGCCCATTTTGTGATTTCCAATACAGAAGCATGCCTGTATGTGATGCAGTGCCGTCTAAGGGCCCGAAGATCACGGGCACCCAGTATGGTTTTCCGGCCTTGACCCTTACGCACAGAGATTCTTCCAGATTCTCTGAATCTTTTGATGATATTATGCACTGTAGATGATGATATGTTCAAACTCTTTGCAATTTTACACTGTCGAACTCCTTTCTGATATTGCTCCACTATTTGTCGGCGCAGAATTAGGGGGATTGGTGATCCTCTTCCCATCTTTACTTCTGAGAGCCGCTGCCACTCCAAGATGCTCTTTTTATACCCAGTCATGTTAATGACCTATTGCCAATTGACCTAATGAGTTGCAATTTGGTCCTCCAGCTGTTCCTTTTTTTTACCTTTAACTTTTCCAGCCTCTTATTGCCCCTGTCCCAACTTTTTTGAGATGTGTTGCTGTCATGAAATTTCAAATGAGCCAATATTTGGCATGAAATTTCAAAATGTCTCACTTTCGACATTTGATATGTTGTCTATGTTCTATTGTGAATACAATATCAGTTTTTGAGATTTGTAAATTATTGCATTCCGTTTTTATTTACAATTTGTACTTTGTCCCAACTTTTTTGGAATCGGGGTCGTACACTATTTTACCTTTATTTTGTACTAGATTACTTTTATTTTGTATTATACTGATTTTATTTTGCACTATATTGCTTTTACTTTGTATTATTTCTTCCACCTATTTATTGTCCTTTACAGAAAAACCACATGAACTTCACATGTGATTTCTCATGTGTGAAATATGTGGAAAATGTGTTTTGCACATGGGAAACATGTTATTTGCACATGGGAAATGTGGTTTTGGCCCAATTTTATGTGAATCACGTGGGAATGTTTTACACATGTGGTAACATGTTTTCCACATGTGCTCTACATGGTAACACGTTACAAAATCTGATACCATGTATTCCACGTTTCCACATGTGGTAACATGTGAAATACATGGGAAATTCATGGGAAATTCATGTGGTTTTTTTCTGTAAGGGGTTGTAATTTGGCATTCATGGTGGACACCAAACTAAGAATTTCATTGTGTAGGAGGACATGTTCCTTACTGTGCATATGACAATAAACACTTCGAATCTTTGAATATTCGAATCTTTGAATTTGCTTGCTGAACTAAGTAAACAGAAAATAAACTTTTCCCATCTCTTGGAAAGTGTAGTTCACAATTAGAAAAAGGATTACAATTTAAAATACTGGGGACAAGGTAAATCCTAACCGGCTAGCAAATGCAGGGTTTGACATTCATTCATACTAAAACATTCATGGCAATTTTATTCAATTCAATTCAATTCAATTCAATTCAATTCAATTCAATATATTTGTATAGCAGTTTTAACGATGTACATTGTTGCAGAGCAGCTTTACAGAAAAACAAAGATTTTTAATGACAACTAATAAATTTATCCCGGTTTTATGATATAAGATGATCTGGGGAAACAATGGTGAATGGCATCTGAGTCAGGGAACTTCCCCAAGAATGTACCAAATATATAAACTGAATAACGAACCAAACTCCCCCTTGATCCAGAGCAATGTGTTGAGAATAATCCCATGATTTGTCCATATCTCCTACAGTGCATAAGAAATTGAAAAGAAGACAATGCAGAACAACTTGGTATATTGGTGTATCCGTCTATTGTAAAATATACACCAATCTGATAAGCAAGGTGCCTGTTTCTTTTGTTCCCTCGTATACTGGAAACCATTTCAGAATGTTGACTGTATAATAGCAGAAAGCTTCAGTGATCACTATAAACGCCACTGAAACTTTCTGTAGAAGAGTCCTGGCAATTTTTTTTAATGTGTGTGTGTGTTTTTTAAATGTCTGTACATGAGCCTGTGCCAAATCGAGGACAAGATTGTGTTGGAGAGAAGCTTTCAACAAGTCACTGAATTTCATTAAATGTCAACTCAATAAAAGCATAAATGTTTAAATTCTTTGATGACGGTACATGTTAATCTTGTCATCTGTGAAATGATCCTGGCAGAAGAGCAATCTAATGGACATGTCACAGAGCTGAAGGATGGCACTGAACGCTAAGTATATGCTCTTTTTCACAATAAAAAGCATTTTTCTTTAATTAAACTGAAAGGAAATCAATAAAAGCCTTTTAGATGTCTCCTGAGTAAATGAGAAAGTACTGTTCCCAAATTTCCCCGTAGCTCTATGGTCATCTTGACCCCTGAGACTGGTATGCACAATTGGCTAAAAGCAACTTTCCAATGGTCTCATTCAGTGTGGTCAGTTTTAATGCAATACAAAGGAGACAAAGGTTTTGTAAATATTAGAAACAATAAATAACCAGGTAAATTACTAAAGTGATAGCTCGGAAAAATATCATTGTCCATTAAGAAATGTAAGTAAGGGATTATAAGTAACCTGATAGGTCCACCATTTGATTTTCCAGTACAATACACTTGGAATTTTACTTCACAAATTAAAATTTCGGGGCAGCACGGTGGTGTAGTGGTTAGCGCTGTCGCCTCACAGCAAGAAGGTCCGGGTTCGAGCCCCATGGCCGGCGAGGGCCTTTCTGTGCGGAGTTTGCATGTTCTCCCCGTGGGTTTCCTCCGGGTGCTCCGGTTTCCCCCACAGTCCAAAGACATGCAGGTTAGGTTAACTGGTGAATCTAAATTGACCGTAGGTGTGAATGTGAATGGTTGTCTGTGTCTATGTGTCAGCCCTGTGATGACCTGGCGACTTGTCCAGGGTGTACCCTGCCTTTCGCCCGTAGTCAGCTGGGATAGGCTCCAGCTTGCCTGCGACCCTGTAGAACAGGATAAAGCGGCTAGAGATAATGAGAAATTAAAATTTCATCCTGCTTGGCCTGGTTTTCTGATTTCTCAAACTCACTTACCCAAAATCTTGCAGCACCTATGTGGTTCTTCATCATTGTAAATTCTTCCATGCCAGTGTTACATTACCTGTAGTAGGCCGCTAAGTAAATAAAACATTTCTTCTCTCAACAAGGAATTTTTAAAATGATGCTATGGGGGAGAGAGGAAGAGATTAATGACTGGACACTTAAATTAGGAACGACTTGTTGACACCAGGGAATGAGACGGCCTAAAGAATGTGAAATGTGAATAGGCTTCACAGGTTCTAGCACCTGCACAGCTGCTAACATCAGCCGGCCTTCCTCAAGATAGGCTTCAGCTGTAGAGATGGGTGGAAAGATTGAAGACTCCCAACTGCTCCATAGACTGAGAATTAGAAATACATGTGAGGATATCTGTAAGTACTGGTGAGTGGCTTAGTGATTAGTGTGTCCACCTCTGGACTGGGAGATCGTGAGTTTTACTCTATGATGTCTATGGACTATGGACAAAATACTGAACATCATGGACGATGCCAGTCACCCTCTGCACACCGTCATCAGCAACCAGAGGAGCCTGTTCAGTGACAGAATGCTCCTTCCCAAGTGCAGGACTAACATACATAAAAACTCCTTTGTCCCTCATGCCATCAGACTGTACAACTCCTCTCTGGGGGGGAGGAGGGGGAACAGGAGGACAGAGGATGGGAAGGAGCAGTAGCCTAGCCTATAGCCTGACAATAAGCAGTACTGGCCAATGTGCAATATAATGTGCAATACCTCTTCTGTTGGACTTTTTTTTCCCCTTCCTCTTCCCCATATCTTATTCTTATTTATATTTGTATATGTATATGTAAATACTTAATTTAATTTAATTTATTGAGAAGTGTTTCTCTATTTCTATTCTCTGTTTATCCTGTAATGATGCTACTGGAATTTTAATTTCCCTGAGGGAACCCGCCCAAAGGGATCAATAAAGTTCTATCTAATCTAATCTAATCTAATCTAATCTAATCTAATCTAATCTAATCTAATCTAATCTAATGCTTGGATTATGGAATGCTTTATAAAATCAAATGGCTATACAGTATACAGTGGCGGCTGATGGCAAAATTTTTTGGGAGGGGGCACAGTGAATGATATCCATCCATCATCTGTAGCTGCTTATCCTGTTCTACAGGGTCGTAGGCAAGCTGGAGCCTAGTGAATAATATAAATCACCAGTATATAATTTTAAAGTTTATATATAACATTTGGCATTTGAATCTGAACTCTGTTTTATCTGTATAAAAAAACAGAGTATGCAAATTAATTGTAAGGCTTTTGTTCAAAAAAGAAAACAAAAAACAGTAAAACAATAAACTTATGGCTTTGGCATAATTTATGGCAATAAACTATGACTCATCTTCATTTTGCATAATTTGTACTTTAATTAGACAACATGTGCTCATTCTAGCAACTTTCACTTTCCCCTAGAAACATATATGACTGTGCAAAAGTCTTAGGCACATGTTAAGAAATGCTGGAGACCAGTGGCGGCTGGTAGTCTTTCAAACAGGGGAGGCTGGTCGGTTACGATATTTCCAGATTTTAAAAGAAAAAACACATCAATTTTGCCCATACTCTTGCCTCTGATCTGGCTGATTCTTGGCAGGGTCACAAACTGAAATAACAGGTTCTTTTGGCCCATTAGCCTACTGTCCAATATACATGATGGTGGTGTTGGGGGGTGGTGGTGGTGGTGGTGGTTATATTTTAACATCTTATATTTTAAAATTGTGGCACGTTGTTTAAAAATTGACCTTGGCTGTGTTTTTGTTTAAAAATGTTTTCCAAATTGTAGCAGTGTTTAATTCATATCCAGAAAAACATATATTCCAATATAATATACTCAGCATAAACATTTTAAATAGATTCTATATTTTTGGTCCATCCATGACATAAAGTAGCCTATTTACTGTTGTTGATGTGGGTCACTTGCTGTTAGCCAATTCACTTTCTCGTACCAGGAGAGCTGAAAGGAACGAGTATTATTCCCTACCTTTTTCACCAAGTCAATTTGAGGCGTTGGTCTACCCTGCTCTTTAATTTTAATTTTTTCCTCGAAAGGAAGACTGGCAAATGGCTTCGCCAAAATTAAATCAGCAATGCTTGGCATCCGTGCGCAGCTTTCTTGCTAGCTGACTAGCCCCCTCAAGTTCAAGTTCAGTCACTCAAATAAACGAAATTTCTGGAACTAAGATAGCAAACTTGACAACACTATATTTACACTTTATTTACAATGAAAATATATACAAACTAAAAAAGCTGGTAGAAACCGTATGTAATGAATGAAATCGAAATGTAAGGCGATCTCTTACAATACACCACAGCACTTGCGAATCCGCATGGGACTGAACTGATGTTGCCAGATACTGCTGACGTTATCCAGCCCAAAATATGTTCAAAACCCGCCAAAATGCACTTAAAACCGCCCAATCTGGCAACACTGTACCGCTGCCTGTCTATAGTTGAAACGAGCTGTCAATCAAAGAAAATATCCGGCCGCTTGTCCAATAATTGTCTTGCATTTTGAGATTGACAAGCACATAGCTCCCAATCCACTGAGGCTGGGCTGCATCGCGCTGTCACGAGGGGGAAAAACTCACGCGCACATTAGGCGAACTGGGGAAAGTTATAAGGGAATGATTTCGCACTGTAGTGGGTTGAGCACATATATTTCTATGATTCTGGATCTGAAATAGCAATGTTATAAGGTCGGCTATAACATAAGCCTAGCGCAATTCATCCTACACGATGTTCGTCATTTTTAGAGGAGGCTGAGCCTCCCTCGTTGTCTTAGAGCAATCGCCCGTGCTGGAGACCAAGAATGGCTTAAAAAAATAATGAAATGTAATGTTTCAACATTAAAAAAATACGATAAACAGGAGTAAGGCACGAAACAAAGTCTCAGGTACAATGCGTGCAGTTTTATAAGGAAATGATCTGTAGGTTTTACTGAGCATCTTACAGAACCAGCCACAGTTCTTCTGGACACTCTGAATGTCACACTTGCTTTTTAATTTCGCAGCAAAACCCAGTAGGCTTCATTATGTTTTCTTTTTTAATCTGAAAAGTGGTCTCTTATGTAATATGCTGCTCAGATAAAAACGTTTCTTTTTCTGTAACATTTAATTTTGTGCTGGAAAACGAACATTTGGACTCTAAAATGTTTTTGTACTGACTCAATAATGTACAAGTCATAAAATAGAAATCTATAACAAAGTTTGTATGAAAAAATAGGGTGCCTAAGACTTTTGCACAGTACTGTATTTTAGCAGAAAATTAATGATAGACTAAATAATCCACTTTGTTCATGTTGATTACACTGAGTATATAACACACATACTGGTGACGTAATACGGAAATGTCACCAAAATGGATTTGAATATTTTAGCCCACTTGAGCTCAAAACTGGGTGGGCGTGTCACGGTGACACGACTGTCGCTGGTTGGCTGCATGAACATAAGCACAGGGCTCCTTACAGTCAGCTTCATATCATTGTGTGCTTTTTTGTACGACCGTTAGTGGTGGTGTTACAACTGGTTTCAAAAAATCACAAACAATCCTCTTTAAAATGTTTGTTAACCACTACTCTAGTAGCTCATGCTGGTTATGTATGCACTTTTATGTCCAGAGCTAAACTCTTCAGAAATCAACTAATTGAAGGTCACTGATCAATGTTTGCTTGGTAACACATTTGCCACTGACGGCGAAATTGGCGAAATGGCCACGACCCCTTTTTAGCGAAGAACTACCAATTACCACCGCTGTATCTTCGGAACCGTTCCTCCACACTACAAGAACACATAAAACGAGCATATCTGCAGTGCAGATTGTGGTTAGAAGCTCCAAATCCTCTAATGATTAAACTAGATCCGCTCAAGTTTGGATATAAAACAACAGACTTCGACATAACTCCTGTGATACTGCCTGTACCATGCAGACCAGATGACCTACCGCCTCCATGCAAATGCCCAACGTCATGTATGAGTACCAAGAAATGCACTTGCAGAGCAAAGAACTTAAAATGTGTGGTGTTTTGTGGTTGTAGTAAGGGCAAAAAGTGTCGAAATCCACATAACTAAACTGACAAATATGGATAATGTACATAAGTAATATAAAAAAGGTCAGGACTGTAGTGTATGATGCAGAAATTAGTTTATTGCAAATATCTTGAAAACCATTGGTTTTAGGACATAATAATGTATTACCGACCCCCCATAATGTGGCAATTCCGGACATTTTGAATGGTCACATGACCTTCTAGGCCGAACGGTTCCGGAGATACAGAGGTGGTAATTGGTAGTTCTTCGCTAAAAAGGGGGCGTGGCCATTTCGCCAATTTCGCCGTCAGTGGCAAATGTTACCAAGCAAACATTGATCAGTGACCTTCTGAAGATTTCAGTTGATTTCTGAAGAGTTTAGCTCTGGACATAAAAGTGCATACATAACCAGCATGAGCTACTCTAGTACACAGATAAGATGATGCCCAAAATATAAAACCTAATATTGATTTTTCTTTTACTTTTGAAAGACTGTATTTATAAGGTGATATTTACATTGTTTGTACCTTGAGAAACAAGAATGTACCTGTCTGCTCTGCAAAAATACCGAAGACTTGACAACCATGAAAGTTGTCCAAGGCTACCCTTTGATGGCAATAACATTCAAATACTGTAGTGAATATTGAATAGGTAATGCATGACTACATTTTCAAATTAAATATCCATGAACATTGGGAAAACTCAACAGTGCATGACCAGAGAAGCTCAACAGGCGATTCAGTATGAACTGAATGAACTTGGATACTGAATAGAAAGGAGAGGAATCAGACATGCAAACAGTGGCAGGTCTTGAATTGTTGGAGGTCTGAAGTAGAGCAGCTGGTCTCATATCAGTACGTGTTAACCACTGGAGGCTGCATTCTCAAACAGTGACAGTCTCGAGCTTCATAATGACTAATGGAAGCCAGTCAGAAGAAAATTAGTGTGCAGACAGGAATGACGTGAAAATTACAGTCCAGCAATTCTAAAGTTCAATCACTGACAAATACTCTATTGTCTTATGACACAAACTGTATTCAATAACCATTTCTTTATTAGAGCCTTCAGGGGCTTGAGCAGTCCAGAGCTTTTGTAATAAGCCAGTAATGTGGATTTAAGGCAAGACACTACAGGTAGAAACAATTTTGCTCACATCATTCATTTATTTAATATATAGATGTGTCATGCTCCACTCCGGACATCCACTCCGGAGATTACAAATCTCTCATGCCAGCACAGATCTGAATCCGGAACGGGAATTCCTTCATGCCTGCATTCACTTCCTGGTTTTCTCTGGTGTTATAAAAACGCCGTTCTCAGACAGGAACTTTGCCTGAACGTCTTGCTTTGCTTCTAGCCATTTCTGTGCCTCTGTTATGTTTCATGGTTGTTTGCTCAAGCTCATTTTTCTATTTCATGTTTTTTGCACTAAGGGTTTATTCTAGTTCATGGTTTTTTACACGAGGTTTTTTTTCTTGTTTTTGTTTTTTTGTCCTAGCATTTTTTGTCCTTGTCTGTTTCGTGTTTTTGTCTAGTTTTCTGTCTCTTGTTATCTGGATTATTTTTGTCATTTGTTTTTTCCCCCGTTTGTTTACCCTTGTGCCATGCCCTTTTCCCAGGATTAAATCTCTCTATTTATTTGATTACTGTCTGTGTTCTGCTTGTGGATCCTTATCTCACCACACCTCCACGACCCCTAACAGTACGTTCTGGCCAACGTGGATCCAGCGGAACTCACCCATCTGAGAATGGCCATCCAGCAACAAGGGACTCTCCTCGGAACCCATCAGCAAGACCTCCAACAGATTACACAGAACCTCACCACCCTGTCCAACTCACTCAACCTCCTCACCACACAAATGCAGCACTATCAAGCTGTGCCTACCTCTGCCCAGCAGTCTCCAACTTCAGCTCCTGCCACTGCCTCTTCCTGCGAGCCGAGACTCCCAGCGCCTCAGCCCTACGATGGAGAGCCAGGTACTTGTAGATCGTTCTTGTCTCAATGCTCAATGATCATGGAGCTGCAATCTCTAACCTTCCCCACAAAACACTGCCAGGTGGCATATATCACGCTCCTCACTGGCAAAGCCAGGGAGTGGGGAACAGTGGTCTGGGACGCTGATGCTCCCTTCTGCTCCTGTTTCAAAGATTTCTCCGAAGAGATGAGGTGAACTTTTGACTGCTCTCTGTCTGGCCGGGAGGCCGCTAGGGAACTTATGGAGCTGCGGCAGGGGTCCCGGTCTGCCTTGGATTATGCCATCGAGTTCCGGACATTGGCGGCATCGTGCAGTTGGAACGAGAATGCCCAGGTCGACGCGTTCCTGCATGGCTTGTCTGACCTCATTAAGGATGAGCTGGTGTCACGGGAACTGCCATCGGACCTCTCCAGTCTCCTAGACCTCACCAACCACATCGATGCCCGGATCCAGCAATGGAGGAGAGAGAAGACCCGCCCCAGCTTCACCTCCTCTCCACCTCCCACCTTGTCTGTCAGACTTATGCAGGTAGACCGGGTATGGGTGTCAGTGGAGGAACGACAATGCCGGCGGAGCACAAGGTCCTGTTTCTACTGCAGTCAGCAAGGACACACCTGCTGAGCCTGCCCGCTAAAAGGACGAGCCCCACCAGTGAATCGAGGGGCCCTGGTGGGCAACACTCTGAACCAGCCCCCTGCTGATCGACTGTTACTCCCTGTCATCATTATCCACAACAACCAGCACCAGCATCACCATCTCCAGGCCCTTGTTGACTCGGGGGCAGACAGGAACCTAATATACTCCGCCACTGCTAAGCGTCTGGGAATCCCCACTACTAGCCCTCGACGCCCCTCTCACTGTCCTGACACTCAATGGCACTGGCTTGACCACCATCACCCACCTTACCGCCCCGCTCACCCTGAGGATTTCTGGTAACCACTCAGAAACCATCCAGCTCCATGTCATGAACAACCCTCATGTACCCATCATTGA